>NC_141153.1:79427487-80027487 GCF_053477565.2 Lygodium microphyllum | reverse complement strand
CTTGTATGCACCATCAAAGTAGAGGCTATAAGCATCTATAAGAGTCTTTATGGATGGGGGTGTTGGAAGGCCCTTTCTTTTCACCCTGAGATTTTTCTCATAGCACATGTTTGTCAAAATATCAGCCAGGCATGCTCGAGTTATTTTTTCAACCTGCACTATATAATCAAACTCTTGAATTCGGACCACCCACTTTGCTATTTGTTAGAGATTTCCATATGTTGTAGTGCATAGGGAAACATATCCTCCACAGTGATGATCACAAACCTCTTTGGAAGCAAATATGGCTGAAATTCGGTTACTGCAAACATGAGGGCTAACACTAGTTGTTCCATGGAGGTGTAAGCCTTCTCTTAGGCTTTCATGAGGCGGCTGGCAAAATACATAGGCCTCATGAAGGATGTTTTTGGATCTTTTTGTAGGAGAGCAGCACTAATGGCCTCTTCTCCCACGCTAGGGTTTACAAAAAATGTTTCTTCCCAACAAGGCTGGAGGATTATAGGAAGTGACCCCAACATTTTCTTTATCTCCTTAAAATGTCCTTCACTTTGTTCACTCCATACAAGTGTTTCTTGGCGTGTCAGTTGCTGTAGGGGATATATGGCCTGAGAGAGAGTGTATAAATCTACCCAAATATCTTAGCCTTTGTAAGAAGGAGACTAATTGTTTGATGGAGGTTGGGGAAGGTAGAGCTAGAAATGTTTCTATCTTTTTTGGATCTACCTCAATTCCTTCAATTGACACTACATGCCCTAGTAGTGTAACCTTGCTTTCCCCAATGTGATATTTATCCTTATTTAGTTGTCCACCCAACCTAGCTAAGCGAGTAAATCCTTCATCAACATTGCTTAGATGTATGTTCCTTGAGCTGTAAATACAAAAGTCATCTATGAAAACCATTATGAACTTACCAAAGTAAGGTTGGAAGACCATATTCATGAATCATTGAAAGGTTACTGGGGCATTTGTGAGACCAAAGGGCATGACTCGAAAGGAAAAACAGCCCCATAGTGTGATGAAAGTGGCCTCCTTTTGATCCCCCTCTGCAATGAAAATCTGGAAGTAGCCAGAGTAGCCATCACACACTATATACCGCTCATGTCCCGCTACTTCATTCAAGATTTCATCCTGAAATGGGAGAGGGAAGTGGTCCCTCTTTGTTGCAGCATTTAGTGGCTTGTAATCTATGCATACTCGCCACTTACCATTTTTCTTCGGCCTCACTACTACTGGGGAGACCCATTCTGAATCTTCCACTGGGTATATGAATCCTGCATTCAAGAGTCTCTTCACCTCCGTCAACAGTGCATCCTGTTGCACAACTCCTAGTCTTCTCAATCTTTCTACTATAGGTTTGCTTCCTTCTTTGAGTTGGATGTGATGCTTCACTGCAGTGACACCTGTAATGTGACTATAATCAGAAATAAACAATGATGCATGCTTCTTGAGAACATTCACATAACATTCCCTTTCTTCATCCTTTATATCCTTGGATATCATCTTCTCTAGGCTAGCATCCCACACATCTTCTCCTTGGATTCTTGGGTTGTCTTTTGATGAGGTAGGTTCCTTTAAGGTGATGCCCATAACTTTGAGAGTGCTATCACTCTCTCCACTTGAACTCTCTTCCTCTTCTACCGATGAGGAACATCCACTTGAACTCCACTCATCGGCAGATGTTTCTAGTTCAAGGTTCTCTTGATGCCCACTCTTCAAGTTGTAAACCACCTTTTGATCATGGCCACCTACCTTACATGGCCTCAACTCCAGATCCCCTGTTGCCCAATCTTGCCTAGATCTGATGCCCATAAGCCAAGGTCTCCCTAGGATGAGGGGATATCCTTCTTCCTTTACTTGCATCACATAAACATCCACTGCTGTAGCAATTCCAAAAATAGAAACTCTCAAAGCTTTCACTACACCCACACATGTGACTGCGTCATTGTTGGCCATCTTTGCCCTAAAGGTTAAGGATTCCATTACTTCTAAGCCTAATTGATGCATAAGCTTTTCTGTCATGACACAAACCTCTGCTTTCGAATCCGTTGACCTTTGATTTGAGCCTCCACTAAAGGCTTTATATCTTTGAGGCCATATGCATTGATTGCACTAACCATTTTACCTTGCCTTGCCCTTGTGCTTACCATTTTTGACCATTGTCGTCGTAGCTTTGGAGAGGCATGAAGTAGTTGTGGCCAAGTAATTTTTGGCCCTTGAGAGCTCACATCTGCTACTAGATCATAAGGTTGTGTCCAAGAACCCAAAGGAAAGTCAGAGATATCAATTTTAGACCTAGTTTGAGTCTTTCTCTTCTCCCCTTCATCTCTAGGTGCCTGTGATGTACTTGCCTAATTGATTGCTTCCTTGCTTGCCTCAGTTTGGACACGTACCTGCTTGATAGGCATGGTCTCTACTACATCTACCTTCATATTACCTCTCGCTATTTCTTCTTGGAGCCTTCTATCCTTGACCACCTCCTCTATTTTTATGACATTAACATTTGGTTGAACAGCAGGGGTTTCAACTTGAACATAAGGTGGTTGTAAAATTGCAGGTCATGACTACTCTTGCTCTTGAGTCCTAGCATGAGGAGGGCTTACTTGTTATCGAGGACCTCTGGCAGGGTGATCATATCTTCTAGGGTAAGGACAATTGTGCATACCATGTCCATTTTCTCCACAGTTGTAACACAACATCTCCCTTGCTTGTCGCCGCATTTGTGGTCGATTCCCACCACTCCCCTCGATAGGTCGTCTTTCACCTTGCACAAGATTCACTCTTAAACCCTCTAGTTGATTAGTAAGATTTTTTATTTGTTGGATGCAAGAGGATGAACACTTTAGTATCCTTCTTGAGTAAGGAAGATTGATTGGAAACTAAAGACCACTCGATAAACTAAAGTACCCAATGAACTTAAGGTTTGACCAAGTTGGGTTAATAGGGTACGCCCTAACCCAGGATATAGGGGATCTTGCCAAGTAGGAAGTCATCCCGGATCGAGTGCTGGATGCATTCGAAAGGAACTCCATAGTTGTGATGTTGTTTCCCAAAACCGCTTGGCTAGCTTGGGCTTGGTAGAGAATCTTTCGATTCTTTTTCCTAGTGATTCTCAAAGCATTTTCAAAAGTGTTTGGAAATTTCACCTTTGCCTTCTCCCTGAGCAAGGGGTACAAACCTTAAATAAATCGATCCTTTTGAAGGCAGTTTGGAGCTCTCTCACTAGGATTCAGTGAGTCTGACCACTGCACCCAAAGATTCAAAAACCCTTCCTTATAAGTTGCATAATCATAACGATCACTTTGATGGAGGGCCAAAAGCCATTGCCATAACTCTTCAGTTGAGTTAGTTTGTTGAAATCTCTGCAAGAAAGTTGCCTTCAATCCCTCCCATTCAGCTCTTTGGGCCGGATTTAGAGTTTGGAACCACATTCTAGCTTCTTCCTTGAGCATCAAAGGAAAAGCCCTCAACTTTAATGCTTCATCATCCCTCCCAGAGACAAGGAAGGCCATGTCAAGGTTGTCCAAAAAATCCACTGCATTTTTTCCATTGCGCCCAAAGAAGCTTGGAAATGCCATATTGCCTTAGTAGAGTACAAAGATAAACACGTCTAGACTTAAGTTGTATTTTATGAGGGGAAGGATGAATGGGTTCACAGATGTATTGATTTCAGCAAGACGTCTAGGCCCCAGTATGCTTCTAATAATGCCTTGGAATCTAAGCTTTGTGCTGGCTACAATATGCACAATTTGCATAGCAAGAGGTTGGATTGGTCTATACAACTCGTGGTGATTCATAAGAAACTATTATAATAAAATAAAGACATGTACATTGAAGGATGCATTGTAGTCTAGCATTGGGAAGATTATAGGTTCTGATGATACAATAATCTCCCTTAATCTTTCAACCCCAAAGTACATGACAAGACATTGCTGGAAGAAAATCTTCCTACTGATGCTGCATACATTAACTTAGATGTTTTGTACAGAGTGGAAGGTGTAGAAATTCGGGCCATTATTATTATTCATAAGTGGAGACTACTTAAGGGAGTAGAGGGAATGCACTTTCTTGAATTATAAAGGATTTTCCCCAGAGTGTTTCTTTCTAGAACCCACCAACTTTCTATACAGAGAATTTGCTCACCAGTGATTGTTCTTGCCTTAGTGTGTCCATCCTTGGTGACATATATTTCATAAGGTGTGATGGCCACCTTTTCAACCACACCCAACCTTTGAGCCAGCAACAGTTGAAGGTGGTCTCCATACTTTTCACCTCTACAAAACTCCACACCGTTCATGCATAGTTGTCCTCCTTTGATGTGGATTAGGCCAGAGAGAGAGAGGGATTTGATGATTTGGAGACGAGGACCTCCCGAAAGGGCCTTCACTTTGTTCTCAAAACACTCACCACAATTATGAGAACCTAGCATTTGATGGAAATATGTTTTTTTCCGTTGTGAAAGAATGGAGTTTCTAAGGTGAACACCTTTTACTCGCATACGTGCCGTCATCCGATAGGCATACTTCCTTTCTTGGGCTTCCTTGGGAGACCATTGTGGGAGTCGTGGACTTCGACCAGCTTCAAAAAGAGTTGGTGAAGGCATTGGAGAAGAGCCACTTGGAGCACTTGTTGTAGAGGATGAACCACTATGTGTTGTATCGTCCCGCATAAGGAGGTAGAGAATTGTGGATGAGAATGTCCTCAGCGGGGCACCAATTTATGACAAAGGAAATTTGGTATGGCAGCCTCTATACTATGACAAACTCCCTTCTACCACAAAGTGAATGAGGTAAGGGCACCACCTAGTCATGGAAGAGAGGACTAGGACGTTATGCAAGAGGGAGAGGAGCTTGTGAGGGAGAAGAGAGGAAAACTGAGAGAGAGAGAGAGAGAGAGAGAGAGAGAGAGAGAGAGAGAGAGAGAGAGAGAGAGAGAACTACAAAAAATAGATGAATCGATAAAACTTAAGAGGGCACAAGAGATGGAGAACCCTCAAGACATAACCAATATACACAATATAGACACCAATAGCATGGGCTTATTACACTCCATGCCAATTGGCAATGATCTATGAAACTCTTGTATCATATCATCCATATAACACACAATGTGTTGAGTCTTAGAATATCTCAGGTGTCAATCCAATGTGCATATTAAGATTTGCATACCATGTGGCTGCTATCCTTGTATCAACTACTCTATAATACCCACATATCATACAATGTATTGAGTCAAATCAAACTCCTATTCATTATAATAAATTTTATTTTGGCAAAATTCTATGAGTATTCTTGTGCTATTCTTTTCATTACATTTCATGTAAATGGTATGATTAAAGTGATGCCTTGAAATTGAATCTATACTTTGTGTTGATGTACATATCCAATGCGTTTTGATATCGATGTTTATGTCTCTTTACAAAAGTGTAAACATCTCTTAATGCCATGTTGATTTGTATGGCATATTGGTGATTACTAGACACACTTAAAATGCTTATTATTTAGGGGTTAATACATACTTCTTTACATCTAATGCATAGGTTATAATGCCTAAGAGATCAATAGGGCTGAAGAAGGCCTCTTGGCTCTCTCTTGCAAATTACAAAGGAGAAGGCATTTTTATATAGGCCTTGAGGGTGTTTAGGGAGGAGGTTAAGATAGAATAGGAATTAACACCACCAAAGCTGCATTAAGGCGGTTCCACCAATGTGGAAGCTCCATCTAGATGTTTTACTGACCAATTTTGTACTTAATCAAGTTCCATCATAGGTGAGTTGTCTCCATTCTCCCCCCCATAGCTTGAGTCCAAGAGCTCTCCTAAAAAAATATAGAGAATCTTCATAAAATAAGATCATATCTAGCAATAATGGAGAGAGAGTAGTGAGAATTCATACATTACTACTACAATTAAGGATGATTTGAGGGTGATTTAGGAGAGGAATTCTAATGGTTTATTAGCTTGAGAGAGAGGAGAAGAGAGAGGAAAGGGTTGGGAGTCTAATGAATGATGTTTTATAGAAGTGTTTGTTAGAATATCAAGCTTGTACATGTGTGTTTGACCGACATGAGCTGGACACAGCTAGTCTGGCTAGATCAGTTAGGTGTATTAAATAAGTCAGAGTTACTTCTAGTGTGAATGGTCTTTATGACCTTAGGTTGTATATGCATTATGTGTGTGTGCTAAATGAATAAGAAGAAGAATAGAGAGTGTAAGCATGTTGCTTCACTCCGTGTTGCTCTCCTTCCTACTTCCATGAAATCTAACATGGTATCAGAGCCATGAATGGGCTCACTGGTGGAATGCACTCAAGAAGAAGACTTGAAGAGTAAACTGAAGAGCTGGAAAAAGAAGAGGACTGACTGTCATTTCCATCACTGGTCACACAGAGGTATGTACTGTGAAGAAGCATTGGAGTCTCATTGCTTGAAGCAGGGTTGTGGCTTGCTGAGGAGTCTCCCAAGGAACTGATTGAGCACCAGTGAGTGCATCATTATCATAGTAATGAGCAAGATGTGCAGCAGCACAGATCTACCCAGCCTGCGTGTTTGCGCCTGTTGAAGGCATGGCTTCTGTTGAAGCAAAATTGACATGAGCACTGTACAAGAGGTCATCAAATGCTAGTGAGCAGACATTGCAAGGTAGTTCAGGGTTACAAGAAGTCATTGCCTGTGTTGGAGCTCTGTTATGAGCTAAAATCAAAGTACAAAGACCTGGAACAGAAGGCTGAACTGCTGTATACAGTGTATATACAGCATACGCAATACTTTGGAAGAGCCTTGAAGCTCTCTGACATGCTTTATGGACCTCACTGGAGCCTAGGAGCATTCTAGAAGACATAAGTATCAGTTCTCAAGACTTTGAGCTGAAGTTCCTTGAAGAAAATACTCAGATTTGGAAGTGTAAACAGGCTGGAAACCTGTCTCAGAACAGTGGGCAGCAAGCATTAGCTTTCACTGAAGCATTACTTGACATTTGGCTGGGATCTACCATATGTATGACATGGGATATGTATGCTGGAGGTTTATGGATTGGGTTGAGCATCAAGGGATCATGGAAGTTGAAGTCTAAGGCTAGTGATTACTGCAGTGACATTGTCTCAGTGGTTGCAAGCAGTAAATGCAATATATAAATTGGATTCATGAAGACAGGATGCCTATAGTTACCCGAATGCTCATGTATTGAACCTAAAACTTCAAAGTGAATGTCTAACATGATTTGAGGCTGTTTTTGGAGCTGGATTGACTGTGGTTTACTGAGAAGTTGCTAACTGCAATTTCTAAGCAGAAGGCTTGATACTTATACTTGCTATCTATGCACTGATTTGTGCCCCATTGGTTATGCTCGGTTTGCTACATGTACTAGCAAATGTCTATGAAGGTTTGGGATATGTATGCCATGTATACTACTCAGTTTTGGGCTTGAAATCACTACTGGTCACTCACAGAATTACAGTTTTCAGGCTGCATATATTTACCCTGGCAGTGAGGTTGCAGGAGTTCAAACCGAAGTGAATACATAGTATTTGCATTGACTGCTTTACTCATAGGTTAACCCACTTGGTGTGAGCTGTTTTGGACTATTAGTGGGCTGAAATACCCTGGTTTTTTACTGCAATTAATTGCAGAAAACTGTCATAAACAGTTCCGGGCTGAAGTTGAACTGTTAAGAAGATCTTGGTTTGCAGGTAGTCAGGCAAGGTCTGCAACATGGCAAATGCTGATAGAACTGATAATGTAACCCAGATTGTGGGAGAAAAGCTTGATAGCAACAATTATGCAATATGGAAGTTCCGCATGGAGAACTTTCTGATAGGCAAAGGATACTGGGACTTAGTGACAGGTGTTGAGGCTGAACCTGAAGTTCCAGATAGGAATCCTACAGCTGATCAAAGACGAGCGCATCGAGCTTGGACGGAAAGAGCTCGCAGAGTTTTACATTGGTTGTCATTATGTATCTCGGATGCTATGGTGATGCAGATCATGAACTATAAATCCCCAGCAGATGCATGGAATATATTGGTCAAATACTATGGCACAACTACAAGTGCAAGGAAGATACAACTGAAGCAGAAATTCAATAACATGGAGAGAAAGAATAGATCTATACAAGATTATGTCACAGAGGTTAAGACCATAGCAGATCAGCTGGCATCTGTTGGCTCACAGGTAGAAGATGAGGATATGGTTGCAGTGATCTTAAATGGCTTGGGAGCTGGTTGCATTATTGATTCATGAAGAGGTGAAGCTTGGCTTAGCTATAGGGTCAAGCAGCTCAAAGAATAAGGATGCAGTTTTTTATTCGAATCAGCGTGGTCGTGGTAGCCGTGGTAGAGGCTATGGATCTGGCAGAGGAGGCCAGCAGAATGCATCCTATAGTAATAGCAATCAGCAGTCATCAAATGCAAGAGGTAGTGGAAACTTTCGAGGCAGGGGGAGATCTAACTCCCGTGGGTGGCAGAGGCTCATGGCAGCAGCAGCGTCAGTCAGACAATCCAAATAAAGATAAGGATTGTCACTACTGTGGAAAGTATGGGCATATTGCAAAGGATTGCTGGAAAAAGCAGGGAAATCAGAAGGGCAAGCAGCATGGACATTATGCTACGTCCAGTCAGGCAGATGACTCTGGTGATAGACTGTTTGCCATGCAGTATGTCAAAGATAAGGCTGCTGAAAAATCATCTGATGATGCAGTATGGTACATTGACTCGGGGGCGTCGAATCACATGACCCCTCATGGTGATTGGTTCACGGATATGGTGGCTGAAAAGCATGGCTATGTATGCACAGGTGATGACATGCAGCATAGCATTGAGCATAAAGGCAAAGTGCCTCTTGTGGTCCATAATGGCAGAAAGAAAAATTTGCATGATGTATTGCATGTTCCTTCAATTACGAAGAACTTGTTATCTGTTGGTCAGATGACGGAGCAGAACTTGTAGGTTAGATTCAATAAGCATGGCTGCTTTATTGAAGAATTTGGAAATGGCTGCAAGTTGATAGCTCGTGGTCACAGGAATGGCAGAATGTTTACTCTTGATGCTTCTTTGCCAGAGCTGAATTCAGCTATGTTTGCCCATGGTTCTGGCACTGTTAGGGATTTGGAAATATGGCACAAGAGAGTGGGGCATGTAAATTTGCAAAGGCTGCAAATTATGCAAAAGAAACAGCTGGTTACAGGGTTACCGAAGTTCCAATATTCAGATATTGGTCATGTATGTGAGGCTTGCCAGTTTGGTAAGCAGTCACGATTGCCATTTATCAGGAATGTACGACAGAGTACACGTCCATTGCAGTTAGTGCATTCTGATGTTTGGGGGCCAGCTCATAATGTATCTATGGGAGGTTCTAGATATTATGTATCCTTCATTGACGACTACAGTCGATATACCTGGCTTTACATATTGAAAACAAAAGATGAGGTCTTTGTTGTTTTTCAGCAATTTTTGAGTGCTACATCTCTTGCTTGAGATCTGATAGTGGTGGGGAGTATGTATCAAATGAATTTGATGATTTCTTGGCTGAAAATGGCATTCGTAGGCAGCTCACCTACCGCTACACTCTGCAGCAAAACGGAGTAGCTGAAAGGAAGAATAGAATTCTGATGGAAGCTGCTAGGGCTATGATGAATGAAAAGCATATGCCACTTTACTATTGGGCAGAGGCTGTTATGACAGTCGTATACATTTTGAACAGGACTCCCACTGCAGGTATTCATGAGATGATACCGTTTGAGAAGTTGTATGGCTATAAGCCAGATGTAAGTCACATGAAAGTCTTTGGCTGTCTTGCTTATGTGCATATTCTAGATGAGAAAAGGAAGAAGTTGGATCCCAAAGCACATAAGTGTGTTTTCATTGGATATTCGCAGGAGAAGAAGGCATACAAATGCTATGATCCCTCTACCAGGGAGACTTTGGTAAGCAGGGATGTTATATTTGATGAGATGGGTTCTTGGTATATATCACCAGTTGAGTGCCATCCGATATGCCTTCCACTCATGTCTCTACAGTTGATTTGTAGCAGAGCACTGCTATGACAGGACCTATCAGTCAGACAGTATCCCCATGGACAGGGAGATTGAGGAGCTCACCGTCCACTGACACGGGTATGTCAGTGAGGGGGAGACATGATGTCTTGGACAACAAAGGAAAAGAGAAAGTTATTGAGGATGCATCTAGTATGATGACACATGGCAGAATGACTTCGGGCTATGAGTCTAGTGATACTTTAGACAACGAACTTGGTATTCCGACTGTCTATACGCCTGGCACAAGGCAGAACAGGTACATTCCGCCTCATGAGAGAGGTGAATCGAGTAGTGCACCATAGCTTAGACGCTCGCAGAGGGTCAGATACCCTGTTGACAGGTTGACATACAGTGGCTACTCTGCAAAGCATTATGCGTACATGACAAAAGTGATGGAGGTCAAAGAACCAAGTACATATGCTGAAGCAGTGAAAGATGAGAATTGGTGTGTAGCCATGGATGAAGAAATGAATGCCTTGGCTGAAAATAAAACATGGGATTTAGTACCACTGCCTGAAGGGAAAAAGACCATTGGCTGCAAATGGGTCTACAAAATCAAATGCAAGTCAGATGGCAGTGTGGAGAGATACAAAGCCAGGCTGGTTGCAAAGGGGTATGCCCAATAGTATGGACTTGATTATGAGGAAACATTCAGCACTGTTGCCAAGATGGCAACTATACGCACTGTGATTGCCTTGGCTGCTACTAAAGGCTGGAAATTGCAGCAGATGGATGTTAAGAATGCATTTCTTAACAGTGACCAAGCAGAGGATGTCTATATGGTTCAGCCGGAAGGGTATGTGCACCCTGATTTTCAGCATTATGTATGCCGGCTGAAAAAGGCATTGTATGGGCTGAAACAGGCTTCGAGAGCTTGGCATGCTAGGATCAGTAACTACTTGCAGAGATTGGGTTTTGTTGTTGGTAGGGCTGATCATAGCCTATTTACAAAGAAGACTAACAGAGGTTTAGTAGTGCTGGTCATATATGTTGATGATTTGATAATCACTGGTGATGATGACTTGGGCACACAGCATGCAATGAAGATGCTGAAATCTGAATTTGACATGAAAGACCTGGGAGAACTGAAGTATTTCTTAGGCATTGAGGTAATTCCAGCTGACAATGGGTTATGGCTGATGCAGAAGCACTATGCCATAGAGACGCTGAAGAAGTATGGCATGGCTGAATGCAAACCGCTGGATACACCTCTTGATCAGAATGTCAAGCTAGACATGAACATTGGGGTTGAAGTAGAGGATGTAACTATGTACAGGCAGATGGTTGGCAGTTTGATTTACTTGACCATAACTAGGCCTGACTTGAGCTATGTTGTAGGGCTCATTAGCCAGTTTATGCAAAAGCCTAGAAAGCCGCACTTGGATACAATTAGATGCATTATGAGATATGTTAAGTCCACTGTAGAGTATGGGCTGTTCTATGTCAGAGATAAGCCCTTGATATTGACTGGATACACGAATACAGATTGGGCAGGTTGCTCATATGATCGTAGATCTACGAGTGGATATGCATTTGGATTTGGTAGCGGCATGATTAGCTGGAGCAGCAAGAAGCAGCCTACGGTTGCTTTGTCAAGTACTGAGGCAGAGTACAGGGGTGCTGCATTGGCAGCATGCGAGATTTCATGGCTGCTCAAGCTTATGGCTGATTTGGACATACAGGTAGATGCTCCAGTGAAGCTGCTATGTGACAATCTGAGTAGTGTACTCCTGGCTATGAATCCAATCTATCATGCCAGGACGAAACACATAGAGGTACACTACCATTTCATCAGAGAGATGGTTCTTGCACGACGAGTTGATCTTATGCATGTGAAGACTGATGAACAGGTAGCGGATATCTTTACCAAGTCCTTGGGTAAAGATAAGTTTTGTGGTTTTAGACAGCTGCTTGGAGTACATATGTTGTCTTGAGCTTGAGGGGGAGTGTTAGAATATCAAGCTCGGACACAGCTAGTCTGGCTAGATCAGTTAGGTGTATTAAATAAGTCGGTGTTACTTCTAGTGTGAATGGTCTTTATGACCTTAGGTTGTATATGCACTATGTGTGTGTGCTAAATGAATAAGAAGAAGAATAGAGAGTGTAAGCATGTTGTTTCACTCCGTGTTGCTCTCCTTCCTGCTTCCATGAAATCTAACAGTGTTAAGTGTGGGGAAGAAAGTGTAGGTGTGTATAAAATTGGGAGGTGGTCTCCACCGCAGTTGGAAAAAGTTGGCGTCCACCATTTTGGCCATATCTCCCGACTCGTAGCTTCAATTTTTTTAAAAAAAATACCAGTCAAAACTTTAGCTCACGTGCTACAACTTTCAAGTTGAAAAGTTTTTTTGGATTGGAGTGGAAGTATTTTTAAAAAATCTTACAAAATCATGTGTCTGATTTTACTTCCACTAATGCTTCCAAGAAGGGTCCCATTTGTTTGAATTATCATAAGGCTCCAAAGCCATGACATTATGAGCCTCACATGCCCTTTGGATGGCTCCAAATCCATTTCATGTCTTTTCTTTTTACATTACACATTTTCTCTTCACCTTCCTCCATTATCTTTACTCTTCACCCCCCTTGGTAAACCGGTCCATGAAATATTTCCATCCAGTGATTTCTTGGATTTTCCAAGAGGTTGTTCCCACCCTCTTCTTTATTTCAAACCTCCAAATGTACAAACAATCAACAAAGTGTTAGACAAATATTTTTTTGTGATTTTCTCGAATCAACGTGATCTCACCCAGAAGCAGCTATACAGGAGGTGCCAATTGCAAGACCGATTAGGATACTATATTTAAATGAAAGGGTGAGCTTGAAAGACTAAAATGGTGCCATCAAAGGGATCCATGGAGTGCAGACTGAATATAACACCTAGGTCCAGCAATCACGATTAACATAGTAGAAGAGGAATCCTGCGTGCAGCATCTATTGCTATCTATTTCTAGAGTAGGCATTTGAGATTAGATCACATCATCGGTGGAGAAGAATCGATGTTATTCTCATAAATCTACTCTAGGGGATGTTAGTTGATGAATTCCATACAAAGCTTTATTGTATTTTCGAAATCAAAGAACAAGACCCCATGAGCACCATCCCTTTTTGTGTTGTATCTCATATTTAGAATACATTATAGTATTCCATGTGCTCAATTTCAAAGGCCTTTGAGCCCCATCCTCCCCAAATCGCACTAGGTCCAATAGCTTTGATTGTTCCAATTACATTTTTTTTTTACTTTTTTAGCTTCAACAACCTCAATCAATACCCTATAATTCAAGGGCTACAAGTCTTTGATATCATCAGTTTCCAAGATGCCAACAAGATCATCTTCCTTGAGAGCAAAAGATGACTGAGAGTAGGCATTGGTCTTTTCCATTGAAGGGGAGTGGAGAAGTCTATAAAACACAGTTTGCATAGTTTGGGCAACTCAGAGTATTTAGTTTCCTTACCATTCAAAGCAGATTAGTTGCATCATCAAGATTCAATTGCAAGCATATTACTGTGCTAAAAAGGAATACTAGGGTTGAATGGAACAAAAGCACATGTATTGGCTGAGAATGCAATAGTGGTTATTATTGCAATTTTATAGTAAGAACTAGTTCCACTACAGGTCATTGAAGCACATTGCCTATTGGCATTTTCGGAAATTGACTCTCTACATCAAATCTTGTTTTGTAAAGCTGAAGACTTTGGAATGGGAAACATAGGAGAGAAGGATACTATCATCCAGATAGTAGGTGAGAAGATGGACTATAACAACTTTGTTTTATGGAAGTTCAGGATGCCAAATTTCTTAATTGGAAGAGGCTATTGGGACATAGTTAATAGGTCTTGAAGATGAGCTCAAGCTACTAGAAGATAGACCTCCAACACAGGATCAATTAAAGGCACATAGGACATGGTTCGAAAAGGCTAGCAAGGTCTTGCATTGGCTATCCTTGTCAGACACAAAAGCTATGAAAATTGCAAACTGTACTTCACCAAAAGCCGCTTGGGACTTATTGATGAAGAATTATAGGCATGTCACTCATGCATGAAAGACACAATTGAAGCAAAAATTCAGCCACATATCCAGGAATGGAAGGTCTATTGAATACTATGTGAGTGAGATTAGAACCATTGCAGAACAACTAGGCTCAATTGGAGCTGAAGTTGAGAATGATGATTTGGTACCCTCCATAGTCTTGGAGAGGAGTATAAGAAGTTTGACACTTCCATATCAGTATGTTAGGAGCAACCTGACTTTAATGAACTTGTGGCACTTATTTTGCATGAAGAAGTAAAACTTGGACTCAATACAAGTTCCAGTGGGTCTAAAAACAACATGGATAGTGTCTTCTACTCAAATCAAAGGGGTAGAGGTGGAAGAGAAAGATCAAACTTTAGAGAAAGAGGTGTTGGAAATGCATATGCAACCCATAGACAGCAAGGCACTGGATGGAAAAATAGGCAGCCTCAAGCAAATGGAGGTGCCTCAAATGCTCATGGAAGAGGGGGTTACTCATCTAGAGGAAGAGGCACTTGGCATAGCAGCCCCAAATGAGTCATGGACAACAATCAAATGCAAATGAGGATTGTCACTATTGTGGCAAATATGGGCATGTAGCTAAAGATTGCTACAAGAAGCATAATGATTAGAGAGCAAGAGGAAGGCAACATGGTAATTATGCTTCTTCTAGTGGTATTTAGGAGGATGATAGGTTGTCTGTTATGCAATATGTGAAGAAGGAGTTTCCTACACAAGGCAAAGCAGATGATGTATGGTATATCGACTCAGGGGCATCTAACCACATGACTCCTCATAGAGAGTGGTTTGACAAATTGGTAGAAGGTGCTCATGGATGTTTGCACATGGGATGATACACAGCATGACATTAAAGCAACAGGTGTACTGTTCCCTTGATTATGCATGGTAACAAGAAAAAGAGTCTCTATGATGTGTTACATGTACCCTCCATAACCAAAAACTTGCTTTTTGTGGGACAAATGTCTGAACAGAATCTACACATTAGATTCAATAGAGATGGATGCTACATTGAAGAGTATGGTTAAGGATGCAAACTCATTGCTAAAGGCAAAAGAAATGGCATGATGTTTACATTGGATACAAAAATTCTAGCATTGAATGCTACTATGTACTCACATGACAATGCTGCAATAAGGAACATTGAGATATGGCATAAAATGATTGGTCATGTAGATGTTCAAAAGATGAAGAATATGCAGCATATGCAAGTTTTACTTGGACTCCCTAAGTTCAAACATGTGGAATTGGGACATGTATGTCAGTCATGTAAATTTGGGAAGCAATCAAGGCTTCCATTTATGAGGCATGTAAGCACTACTACTAGACCATTATAGCTTGTACATTCTAATGTATGGGGATCCTCACAGAATGCATCTCTGACAGCAACCCTCCCACAGTAGGAAATGAACATGAAACCAAGGTAGAAGCATGCAAAATCTATGCACATGGCTGAGCCATTAATCTCAAAACTGAAAAGAAACCATAAATCTTTCACTTAATAATGAACTGATTCGTTATCTTCATCATCTTCATCCATAGCTTCAACAATTATACAAGAACAAAAGGGAAAAGAAGAATTTCTGCACAAAAGACAGAAGAGAGAGGAGAGAGAACAACTTTTTGAACCACCAAAAAGGAGAATATGCGATTGGACAAGAGAGGGAAGGGAAAGAGGCACATAACCACTCGTGCATTCCACCCCACCTCTTCCCCAAAAAGCACACCCCTTCGTATTTTATTATTTCTTTGAAACTTTGATACATTTGATATTATAAGGCCTTTAGCCTTTAATTTTGAGTATTTCTACCCTTTACAAATGCATGCACGTAACACTTTTGTGTATACCATGTATTTATTATGGTGTATGTGGATGTGGATGTGGCCCCCTCATATCTCTATCTCTTTTTGGTGATTTTGTAACAATGTACTTGTTATCTTTTTTACAAAAGATGAAATTGTGATATATGCATGGACATTTTTGTGCCTTATTTTTATGCTTCTTTTGGTGTCATCATATTCCTCCCATACTGAAATGTGAAGCGTCCTCGTGAACCTTGTCAAAGAAGAACCACTGTCTAACATAAACAACTTCCAAAATTGTTAGTAATACAACTTTGATCACAAGGCCTAGCCATGGTAGGGTATGGGACTCCAAATCCACGACCACCAGAGTAAGGGAACTCCTGCCTCAAATACTCCCACACTGAAAAACTTGTATAGTCTTCAAAGGATAGGGTTCTATCTTCAATAAGGGACATGAGCACAACTTTTCCCATCCCAATAGGGAAAAGAAAGATGATTCTTTCCATCATGTAGCTCTAAAGGCACTTGATATTTTGCTAGCATTTTTAGCTACGAGGATAAAATTGTTTGAGCTAGTTATCCCCTTGCAAAAGGGTTTGCATTGTGATTGCTATTGATAGGTATCACAGGGGTGTGTTTTAACACTTTAGAATGTGTGCTTAGGTTTTATGTTTTCAGCTTTTGTTTCTTTGATAGTGTTACGTCTCCCTTTAAAGTTGTCATTATTTTTGTCTTTAAAAGGACATTGAGGGTTGACCATGTGAACATAAAGATCAAGAAGGGAAAGAGGGGTTGAAGTTGTATTGAGGAAATGGTGATGTTGAATACTTGAGGTCTATGGGAGAGGTAGTTAAGGAGGAGGCAAGACTTCTCAAAGGTGAGCTACACAAAGCTTTCATTGTGTTATATAAGGAAAAGTAGAGCATGGGAATGATCTCTTATGAGTTTTTATTAAAAATATCAAAAGTAGGACAATTTTTTTTAAAGTTCTCTTGTGTACGAGGTTTGTGGTGGATGTGTGAACAAGTGTCACATGAAGTTTTTATTTAATTTGTTTAAGCAAGTGTTTCTTGAAATTATGATAACCCTAAGTTTGAACCTAAGTCATTCTGCAAGTAGACAAAGAATTGTAGAATCCAGATCTTGGCATGAGGAGTAAGAGCCATTCGAGAAGGTTGGGTAGTGGAAGAAGAGGGGATTCTTTGGAATGACGAGGAAGACGACGGTACCATGGCTATCATTAGAGGATAGAAGTGATTGTCATGCCAGGAATGAGAGGTGCCACTGCTTACTGTGGGGTGGAGATGAGTAAGAAAGATGGAATATAGGAGGACCTATTCATATTCCCTCTTGTGACCATGCCATCTACTTCTTCTTTTGTGGTGATCATCCCTCCACAAATTCTCTTGCATTTGGCAAATATATCCTTATCTGCTACTCTTCTTCTAGTTGATTGCGCTCGTATTTGTCTTCTTCTCCAACGTCTTCTTCAACCCTTTCAATGAGTCGCATAGAGGGTGCAGAATGGGGATTCTTGGTGCACTTGAAATTGGCACATACAGATGACAACCTTTCTTCTTCTTCTTTTGTGCCTCTTCTACTTCTTCCTCTTTCCCCTCATCTTCTGCTAAACTCTCAGGCCTTGTGAGCTTGAAGCAAGGTGGGTGGTGCTGGTTGCGGGTTTCCCCTAACTTCAACGCACACAGCCTTGCTATGCTTGTGTGATAGCAGTGGACCACCATTGTTTTTACTAAGAGGGATGTAGAAGATCTGCCTCGTTGTTTTTGCTAAGAGGGATGTAGAAGATCTGTGGGGCAGCCTACATGTTCCTTCTTCTTCTTCTTCTGATTTGATGCATTTCCTTCGATTTCTTTCTCTCTCCGGTGCTATGACCTCCACCAGGCTCATTGAACGACTTCTTCTGCTGCAAATCAAAGAACTATATGGAGTCAAGGGCCACACATAGGCCATCATTAAACCATTGGTGATTGTACAAAGCGAGTAGCCATTCGGTCATGGCCCACAATCGTGCGTAGACAAGATGACGTTGATGGAGTTCGTGATGCCCACGGCCTTGGAAGAGATGTCGGTGTCTAGGTACACCTCTTTCTATTTGTCTATCTCTCTCTGGGACTGATGATGATGATGATGATGGCAGGTGTTCAGGTGCAATTCATATTTGCCCCGCTCTTGGAATGCAACAGTAGGCAATAGCGCAACAGAGCATGGCCTTCTTCAAACTTCTACTCAGCATTTGCTCTCCAATTTTGAATGCTTCTTCTTCTTTAACAGACATGGCCAGAAGGAAGGAGGAGCTTCGATATTGAGGATGCCATGAGCTTGATTGCATAGACTCGATCTTGTGCTGCTATGGTTTCTTCTTTCTTTCCTTATTCTCCTACAATGCCTTCACAAGCCCTCCTTCTCTCTCTCTTTCTCTTTCTGTATCCGCCTCTTCTCCTCTGAGACGAGCATGGCTATGGCGGCGGGTGCGGCTATGGCGGACAGGATGATAGACCTTTGTCTGAAAGTTCACTTTAGGAGGCTTGAAAGGGTAGTCAGGAGGGAAATGGATCATGACGAAGAAGACACCGCCTGCGTAGGGGCTATTGGCAGGGCCCATGATGGTGGCTTGCTAGTAGAACAGGTCCTCGCCGACAGGCCCAGTGCTGCAGGATGTGGGGGGTCCTTCTGCAGGTCTTGAAGCTCCTTCTGTATGCGCTTCGATGCCATCTCTCTCTCTCTCTCTCTCTTTGTCCTTCGAATTGGGTCCCATCTAAGAGCCCATCTAATGGATCATGCACAGTCCAAAAGGAAAAGCCGTCGTTGTCGACAAGCAGCCCGTCTCCCTCTTCTTCTAGTTGTCCTCTTGGTGGGGCATCCTGCGCCTCCAAGTTTCATCTTTTGTGGTATGTCCCCTTTGACAGCGAGGTGAACACATGGTTGTAAGAGACAATGGGTTGCTTCCAGAACATGACTTGCCTTATGATCTGAGGCATCTGTGCTACCTATAACAAGGCTTTTCACTTCCGGTGCATCGCACCACAAATTCACTTGCTGGTGATCAATCTAGGAAAGGTAGCATGATACCTCAATCCAGAGTATGGAGGACCCATCTCCATCCATCTCTCTCTCTCTCTCTCTCTCGTTCCAACAATCTTCCTCCTCCTCCTCCTCTCCTAGTTAATTCCTCCGGTACGATCAGTTCTACGATCAAATCACAGCGCCAAGGAACCCTCCTCCTCTCTTCTCTCTTTCCTCTTTCTCTATCTCTCGTGCAATGTGGTAATGGCCGCCTTCTCATCCCTCTCCTTCTCTTATGTTCCTTTTCTTCTTCTTCTCGTTCCTCTTGGAGACATGAAGACCTCTTGGAGACATGGAGACGCTACGCTACTATTTCTGCTACACGTCTTCTTCATCTTTGTGTCCTTCTCATGGGCTTCCATCTCATCCTGCACCTTCTTGTACTTTGGGACACACAATTTCTTCACTGCTTTGCATCAGATCTTCAAGTCTCTTTTTTTTTTCTTCCTTTGGTGTTTTGAGATCATCTTCTTCCCCGACTGCGCACCAAAATGACAGCAACCCTCCCACAGCAGGAAATGAACATGAAACCAAGGTAGAAGCATGCAAAATCTATGCACATGGTTGAGCCATTAATCTCAAAACTGAAAAGAAACCATAAATCTTTCACTTAATAATGAACTGATTCGTTATCTTCATCATCTTCATCCATAGCTTCAACAATTATACAAGAACAAAAGGGAAAAGAAGAATTTCTGCACAAAAGACAAAAGAGAGAGGAGAGAGAATAACTTTTTGAACCACCAAAAAGGAGAATATGCGATTGGACAAGAGAGGGAAGGGAAAGAGGCACATAACCACTCGTGCACTCCACCCCACCTCTTCCCCAAAAAGCACACCCCTTCGTATTTTATTATTTCTTTGAAACTTTGATACATTTGATATAATAAGGCCTTTAGCCTTTAATTTTGAGTATTTCTACCCTTTACAAATGCATGCACGTAACACTTTTGTGTATACCATTTATTTATTATGGTGTATGTGGATGTGGATGTGGCCCCCTCATATCTCTATCTCTTTTTGGTGATTTTGTAACAATGTACTTGTTATCTTTTTTACAAAAGATGAAATTGTGATATATGCATGGACATTTTTGTGCCTTATTTTTATGCTTCTTTTGGTGTCATCAATCTCTTAGGGGATCACGTTACTATGTGTCATTCATAGATGACTATAGTAGGTACACATGGTTGTATGTGCTGAAGCACAAGAGTGGTGTCATGGATTCTTTTCACGACTTCAAGAGACACGTGAAGAAAGAATTGGCTTGCTACATCTCATGCTTGAAATCTGATAGTGATGGAGAATATGTCTCTAAAGACTTTGATCACTTCTTGGCAGCCCATGGGATAAAGAGGCAATTGACATGCAAGTATACACCATCAAAAAATGGTGTGGTAGAAAGGAAAAACAAGGTGATCATGGAATTTGCTAGAGCCATGTTGAATGAGAAGAGTCTACCAAATGCATATTTGGCAGAGGCTGTAATGATTGTTGTGTGTATGTCATGAATAGTACACCAACATCAGGGATACATGAGGTGACTCCTTATGAGAGGATTTATGGAATATAGCCTGACATTAGTCATCTTAAGGTCTTTGGATGTTTGGCATATGTACAGGTTCGAGATGAGAAGAGGAAGAAGCTTGATCCAACGGGAGAAAATGTCATCTTTATTGGGTATGCACAAGATAGGAAGGCTTACAAATGCTACAATCCTTCTACTCATGAGACATTGTTCTGAAGAGATGTAGTATTTGATGAGCTAAAGTCATGGCATGAGAAGAAGACCATCTTGATGAATGATGATGATGTTTGTCAGGATACTTATGTGCATGTAGGTACAAATGAGAGTGCAAAAAATTCTAGGCCTTATAAAGATGCTACTACATCAGTTAGCCCTTGGACATGTAGATTGAGGACTTCCGCATCTTTATCCACTAACAGGGGTATGACACTAAGGGGGAGAAATTTGAATAAAAGCAAAGGTAAACTTGATGATGTTATAGGGCCACTCACTTGTGGTTATGATTCACCTCGCACTAATAGCTTAGATAGTCAGTTTGGGATTCCATCAGTTGTGACTCCTGGTGTGAGACATAGATACGTACCACCTCATGAAAGAGGAGAGAAAGAGTCAGGAAGCCTATGGATAGGCTTACATAGAGTGGCTACATAGTGAGGGACTATGCATATATGGAAAAAGTCACTAGCTTCAAGGAACCCACAAGGTTTTCTAAAGCTATTTTGTATTATCATTGGTGTAAGGCAATGGATGAGGAATATTTAGCATTGGCTAAAAATGACACTTGGGATTCGGTTGATTTGCCTGAAGGAAAAATGCCTATTGGTTGCAAATAGGTATACAAGGTGAAGTGCAAATTAGATGGCACATTGGAAAGATACAAGGCAAGACTTGTGGCAAATGTGTATGCACAACAATATGGTCTTGGTTAGAAATATTCACAAGACATGTTAACCAAGTATGGTATGTTGGATTGCAAGTCTTTGAGCACTCCATTGGAGCAAAATGTTAAGCTCCTTGCAAATGTTGGACATGAGATTGAGAATGTCACTATGTATAGATAAATGGTGGGTAGCTTGATTTACCTTACCATAACTAGATTGGACCTTAGCTATTCAGTTGGACTGATTAGCCAATTCATGCATAAGCCTATGAAGCCTCACTTGGATGAAGTGTGAGGAGGATCTTGAGATATGTGAAGGCTACATCAGATTATGGTCTATTCTATGAGCATGGTAAGCCTTTGGAGCTTATAGGATATATAGATGCTATGACTAGGTAAGAAGTGCCTATGATAGGAGATCTACTAGTGGGTATGCATTTTCCCTTGGTAGTACTATGGCGGCTACATCAGATTATGGTCTATTCTATGAGGATGGTAAGCCTTTGGAGCTTATAGGATATATAGATGCTATGACTAGGTAAGAAGTGCCTATGATAGGAGATCTACTAGTGGGTATGCATTTTCCCTTGGTAGTAGTATGGCCAGTTGCTAGAGCAGTAAGAAGAAACCTACACTTGCACTCTCTACTACTACCGAGGCAGAGTAGAGGTGCTGCACTAGATGCATGTGAGGCAACATGGCTCATGAAGCTTCTTGATGATTTGGGCATGCAGGAAGTCATGCCTGTCACACTTTATTGTAACAACATGAGTAGTGTGCTTCTAGCCAGTAATCATGTCTAGCATGCTAGGATTAAGCACATTGAGGTACACTATCACTTTATCAGAGAAAAAGTGATTGCAGGTGACATTGATTTGATCCATGTGAGGACAGAAGACCAAGTTGCAGATATCTTTACCAAGTCAATGAGTAAAGATAAGTTTGTGCATTTTAGAGAGATACTTGGAGTGAAGTATCACACTTGAGCTTGAGGGGGAGTATTAAGGGTCAAGCTCATGAACCTTGGTTTAGTTGTCTACCTTAGTTGAATAAGGTTGGGTCACAGTGACTCAACCATGGTTCTATGTAGGTTACTTTGATTTTGTATGTTTTGGTGTGTTGTACTTACGATTGACTATGGAAGATAATGGATCGAAGAGGGAGCATGGCTGCTACCCTTCTGGTTTAGTCTTTTCTATCTCTCTCTCTAGTTTTTTTACACCAATAAAGTGGAAAGGTAACCAAAGAGAGATGTGTATGCCATGCTAGTAATGGAAAAGGTAATGGTCCACACAAATGATGGCATCAACTTGGCAAACATCCCTGACTCCGAGATCCAACTCTAGGCCAAAATGATGCATGCATTGTTCTCTATCCATAGGTACAACTCAATAATGAGCCAAATCAATGTGCCTATGCTGGAGAGTATTGCAGCAAGATCCTTTGACAAAGTGAACTTGAATGGATTCATGTGAAAGACCATTGAGTCTTCAACAAAAGCACTTGCAACAAAAGGGAGACAGGTAGAGCTGAATGAAGAGAATCAAGCCCTAGTAAGCTTGCAATGCCATAATGATGAGATCGTGAGGGTGATGAGCTCGTGAGGTTGTATGAAGACATACAAGGGGAGATGAAAAAGGTCCATAAAGTCATAGAAGAGCTAGAGGTGGTTAGGGAAGAAAGGGCACATGGATACCAAGAGGAGATCGAGAAATTGAAGTAAGAGGCAACCTGGAAGCAGGAGGGGCAACACATGTTGAAAAGAGAAATCAAAGATCAAGAGCAAAGGTTGATGATATTGGCTCAAAGGCAAGGAGAAAGCCTTGAGAAAATGGAGAGGAGAGCAGAGGACTGGGCAAACCATAATGGGAGAAAAGTCAAAGCTTTGGCATGCTGTCTAGATTAGGTGGAAAAGGACAAAGTGCTAGCTGAGAGTAGTCTCCCAAGTGAGTTTTGAAGCCTAGCAACATGCCTTCCTGAGCACACTACTGGATATCACTCAAATGGAAAAAGGGGAGGCCGTTGACTCCATAAAGAGAAAGCTAGGGATTGCACATAGGGCCCTAAGAGCAGGCTTGCAGATGCCAGTGTAACCCATGAGTGTCAGCCTTGGACTTGAGAAGCAACGAAGCTATCTACTACAAGCAGGCTTGACCCTAAAAGAAGTCGATGCAATAGGGTTTGTTGAGGGGGCACAAAAATAATACCAACAAGGAGAAGGGGCTAGCACAATCTTTGACGTGGAACCTCACAAAGAAGAACTCGTCCCACAACCTCTTTCCCTACACCCAAAAGAACAGTAGTAGCAGGTAGAAACCTCTACTAAGAGAAAAGCATATCTTAAAAGGAAGAGGCAATGTATAGTGGAGCAAGCCAGGCAAAATTGAATGCCAAGCCAATGTGGTGCCAACCACGCCTATCCCATCAAGTTAGGATGACGACCTAGCAAGCTTCAATGCCAAACTTGTGATCTGGGAACAATAGGAGGCCATTAGAAGGCCCTTCGACCTTAATTTTTGATTCCCCACCAACTTGCACCGAGTACTACCAATCAAGGTGTTGGAAGAGGTCATTAATGTGAGAAGACGGCTAGGAGATAAATGGACCTTGGAGAGAGAGCAGAATCCCACCCTATGGGGGATTGAGGATGCAGATTTTTGACAACATAAAATATTTGAAGTGCCCAGGATTGTGAAGGGCTATGAGTGCCAACCCACATAGAGGAGGCACATTTTTTACGTGAATATGGATGCTTGGATAGCTTTTTGTAACACCCTACCCTTCAAGCAAAATAATCCAACCTTCATGACATATTCAACAAGGGTAGGAATGGATTTTAACCCAAGCATCCACGGTCGGTATGACTTCCCATGGATCTACACAATGCCAACACTACTAAACCTGAAGAGGCCCTTGTTTTTGCACCAAAGGACCTATATGATTCCATAGTCCACTTCATCGACGAATTCTTCTCATGTCCCAATCTCACCTTCATCACTACCTGTAATTATCTTAAACTACTTAGGATACTACTTAGAAAGGATCTCGCGCCACAAGACCATCACATTCCACCCATTTTTTTTATCCCAATGGAATAGATAGCTGCGCCATGGAAAGATTAATGATGCGAGCAGCTCTACTTCCTTCATTTTGCTTAGCTCTTTAGGAAGATATGAATGATAGTCACTTCACATGCTGGAATCATCCATTTCTTTCTAGCACCACTCTCCAAAAGTGCACCTGAACCTCAGAGGGTACCTATAGAGTTGGCACAATTCCTTAGTAAATCTTGTAAGCCTCCAACTCCACTCTCTCCTAACACAGATGACAAAGATTAGCTCTTGTCAATCATGACTATGTAATTTTCACAAAGAAAAAGAAAAACAATGCACGAATGTCACAATTACTCCACCTAGGGTTTCTCAAGTTAGGCGCATCTAGTGTCTTCGGTCGACCGGCTCCATCCCTAATCCCCTAGCCCATTTTGATTCCCCACTTCATGCTTAGGGCACCTCAAGGGTAGGACTTTCAAAATTGTCTCCCTAAGCCGTGCACCACACCTCCAAGGATGCATGAACTAGGTCCTCAACTATGGGACACCACCCAGGCTTTGCCTATGGTTCTGACCCAACTCCCACTTCCACTCGCACGAGCACTATGCACCACACAGTAAGGTAGACACCCCCATGTAGTGCACCTTCTTTTTTTAAAGGTAAAAACAAATGCTACAACCCAGCAACTTCAGAGGCCCCATCATCGATGTAATACATTCATGGCCCCCATCACCTCAACCAATTAATCAATCTCTCCCCAAGACCAATCCCCACGAGGCCTCATCATCCTCAACTCACACGACCTCCCTTTTCAATCACGCAATCTTCATCAGCTCAACACCACAAGTGTCAAGGAACTAGCACTCATCTAAAAGGGGGGTAATCTTATACGACATGTCACCATGCAACCAAAACAAAGCAAAGGCATACCCAGGAAGTCCTAGTCAAAAAATGAATGAAGAAGCCCATTCGGAATAGTGCAGGAGATGGAAACCTCAGAAAACATCATGGGGGAGCTGTAACTACTTTGGTGAGGTCCTCTTAAGGATGAGGGAGGTCCTATGTCAAGGATGAAGGATGCTCTTTCCAGGATGAAGGAAAGTACACTTTTTTTCTTCGCAAACAAAGCAGCTCTCAAGGATGAGGGAGCACTTCCTAAGGCTCTCATAAGGGAAGCATGAGGTGCAATGTAATTCATTTTATAAAAAATGCCAGGTTTCCTCATGTGCAAGTGGGAAAGTCTGCACAAGCGTAGGTAAAGGGGTAATGCAAACTTAAAGGGAATAAGAAAGCACCATGTTAAGCTCACATTGTAGCACCCTCAGAAGGCACAAGAAGGCATTTGTCCAACACCATTGTAAATTTCAAAAATGGAGCCGTCCATCCACCATTCTCTAAGAAGGATCCACCCAGCTTTATCTTCAATTTCAAAGGACAAATCCCCCTACCATCAACATCAGTAAAGGACTAGGAGCAACACCATATTCAATTTCAAGGGCTAATCCACCCAACACCATCCCCTGCAAGGGCTTGTATACAAACTCAAAAAATCCATCTGGCTTCACCCATTCCACCTTCCAACTATTGCCCACCATTAGTGCCATGGGAGTGGCACTAGTAGGCTAGGAGGGGGGTAATGTTAACCTCAGCACAAGAAAAAGTGTAAGTTAAGAGCTAAAGGAGGTATCCTAGAAGGAAATCAAACACAACAAAAGAAGTAGGAAGGGAAATGTCCGAAACCGCAAGGACGGCCTCAAAAGCTGTAAGAGTACATTTTTAAATGCAAGGACACCCCTAAAACTTTTTGTAAAAGAGCGCTAGGCTCCCTCCTATGCAAATTGTAAAGGTAAACGAGCAGTAGAAAGAAAGCTAAGAAGATATGAGGACAATGGGAAAAATGGCCTAGCTGGCGATGTGAAAAAGGGATAATGGGAAAAAGGGCCCAGGCCATGGTCTAGGCCATGTAAAAAGGGCCCAGGCCATGACCATGGAAAAAAGGGATAAGGGGATGACTTCCCAAAAGAGATTTAGGGTTTTGTATATAAAGTTGAAAAGTGAATGATGAGTCATTCTTTGGTGTGTGGCAAAGTAAACTCATCTTCTTCTCTTCTTCTCTCCTTCTTGCTTGCTTGTGTGTGCTTGAGAGAGGGAGTGTGAGAGTGTGAGGGAGTGAGTGTGTGAGAGTGAGGAATCAAGGAGAAGAAGCTCTCCATTATCTCCTCTCTTTGTCTCTTCTCTTCTCCTTCTCTTGTCTCACGCGCGACTATGGAGGATGGAGCTTGAAGGTGGAGGCTTGAGGTTGCTTGAGCTTGCATCACGAATCATGGAGCTACCAGAGTGCTTGAGGAAGAGGGAACTTGTTTAGGCATCAAGGTAAGCTCACTACACCCAGTAGGATCAAAGGTGCATTGGCTAGGTGAAAGATAGCCATAGGTGTTTGCTTGAAACAATAAGTGATCCATGGGTGTTCGCTTGTAAATGCCATAGGTGTTAGCCCTTGCTCACTGGGTGATAGTAGCCATAGGTGTTCGCTTGTAAATGCCATAGGTGTTCGCTTGTAGATAGCCATAGGGCTAACACCTATGGCATTTACAAGCGAACACCTATGGCATTTTAACTTTCTTCTTTAGGAATTTTTCTCCAAATTTTAAATTAAGAATTAATGAAAGCACCAAACAGGCACATATAACCTTTTATTGTACTACCAAACCATGCTTTCACCCAGTGACCAAGGGCTAATTTCCCCTCGATTGCAATTTTCTTTTCCAATGGTATATTTTATAAGTTGCACAACACTTTTTCTCCCCTTAATTTCTTATAGGGCCAAAAATTGATCTCAAATCTTCCTTAGTGAGATGATGGACATAGGATGAGATGATATCTATTTCTCATCTAGTTGTACGTCTATGTACACTTTGTACTTTCTCACTTTTTTCTTATTTTCTCCACACTCGAACACATTCACTTTTAAGCAGGAGATTATTGGGGGCTTAAGGCTACCTCTGCCTAGCCACATGCATTTACTTGTACTTACTATCTGCACACAGGTACACTACAAGTAGTAGCTACTTCTTACAATCACTTTATTCTTTATTATTTATATGGCAATAGAATGAGGGAAGACAACTCATATATTATGACAGTTAGAGTTTTCACATATCTTCTTGCTCTCTCTTGCTTGAACCTCCATAGCTCTTGCTTCTCTCTTGTTTCGCTTGTGCTTCTAGTCTTGCTATACCTTTTAGCTAGAATTGTACATGGGATTTGGTTCCTTACCCAATGGAAAACATGCATTATCATGCAAGTGGATGTACAAGTTGAAGATTACTCATGGTTATCCTAAGCAAATATATAAGATCAAATTGGTTGCTAAGGGTAAGAAGGAGAAGAGAGTTGATTTTGATGAGATTTTTTCTCATGTAGTCAAGATGACTATATGCTTGGTATTAGCCTTGGTTGTGTAGATGGATCTATAATTATACCAAGTGAATGTGAAAATGGCTTTTCTTCATGGGGACTTGAATAAGGATATCTATACATAGTAGTCCAAGGGATTTGAGAAAAAGGGTAGGGAACACTTAGTGTAGTGCAAGTTCAAAAAGAGTCTTTATGGACTTACGCAAGCACCTAAGAAATGGTATCATTATTTTGATATCTTTATGTATTCACAGGGTTAGTCCCTGGAGCCCCAAGAGGAACACCAAGGAAAAGGGAATTATCTTGCAAGAAAATCTATATTATAACATCAACAAGCTTTTATTTCATTCTTTTGATCATCAAAATAAAGAAAATAGCAAATCTTCACGCAGCATCATAGTAGATATCTCCCACGGATTTGATAGAATTAACCATAATCTTCAACTTCTTCATAGAATCCATCAATATAACAAAGAACATAGAAGAATACACCATCTTTGAATGGAAATCAATCACATAGTATTCATCTTCAATGTCTTCATAGTTCTCTCTCTCAATCTCTCATATACAGTTACACTATTTTGATAGAATTGACTATCTCTGGCTCTCTCTCTCTCTCTCTCTCTCTCTCTCTATCAATAGTACATCATTCCTCACTACAATACTCTCATAATAACTCTCAATAATCCTTCTTAGGTCGTGGATGCACCTCCCAAGAGGTATGCCTGATATGAAGAGTCACCAGAGCCACTACAATGTCTTTTCACAGCTCACTACTGTCACTGTCACTTAGTCTTCTCTTTAGTCTTCAACAACTGCTTCTTCCACTTGTTTTAGCTCTTTTAAACTTAGATTCATCCTTTCTAAAAGTTAGAAAACTTTCCCAAAGTCACACATACATTCTACAGAACACTTACAAAAGGTCTACAGAGCAGTTACAGTACAACACCAGAGCAGCTACAGTACAGTTACAATATAGAGACAGAGCAGCGACAGAGGCTCTACAGAAGGTCTACAGAGGGTTACAGAACCTCATAATTCATACTCAAACCATTACATACTATAAAAAACTATTCAATAAACTTCCAAAAGATCTCAATCTTCATCAATCATCAATCCATGCTTCATACAGAAGACAATCAGAACAAAACAAAAGCTATACAGAAGGTATATAGAACCAATCAGACCCTATCGGAACATCATAGAGCTTCATATCTCCACTGAGAATCATCATGAACTTCCAAAACATAATCAATATCATCCAAAACACTCTCAAACTCTTCCTTTAACAATCATACATAACTCTAAATCCATCAAAAATCAATCATTCAGACCTCAAAAACAACAAAAATTAGTCAAAAATTCAGTCTTTTTCCACTCTCAACATATCCCCACACTTAGAAAGGAAACGTCCTCACGACCTAAGAAAAAGAAGAATATAAGTTCATTAAATAGCTCAATTTTATCTTCCGTAGGATCTTCAATAGTCTTTCCAAACTACAACCCCAACTTATCACCCGTATTTCTAGAAAAAACTACTAAAGGAAAATTGCATTATTCATTAACTCATTTGATTAATCATTTAAAAAGTCATAACAAATTTGTAAAGGATATAAGAGGTTCTCTTCAGCTTTGCACCATATGCTTTCCATCCACCATCAATAGCTTAAAAAGAGGTCTCGAACAAATTATTCTCAATCAGCATGAACTCATCTCATACAATTATTACAATACACACACAAACACTAACACAACCATCTAGATGACACCTCCAAAAAGAGAGATATATCTATCATTAAGAATCATTCAAAATACATTGCAAAGTCATCAATGAAGATGAGCCCAGGTGATGTTCGTGCAACCAAGGGTAGATTGATAATCATTGATTTCAATGCAATGCTCTTGAAGGAATCAAAAGAACCTTTTAAATAGGGCTGGTAGTTGGAGGGGTCCAAACCCAGTCCATGGGTTCATGAGGATTATTAGTGTATGGTGAGGCCTAGAACCAAATAGTTCCTACTATCATTTGGAGCCAAAGTAAGTATCATAGTTTGGAGCTATTGGAGCAAGCCAAAGCTGATAAAGATTTGTCTACATGCTTTCCCTACACAGTAGCAAACAATAAAATTCTTACATGTAAAGCTGGAGACCCCAATACTTAGATCTGACCTTGTTCGATTTTGAAAATTGGACACTCGGACCACCCTGTCTGATTTTTGAAATTGGACACACTCAAATCGGACCAACTTGACCTGTCTGATTGGGTGCACCCTATCGGACATCTCAAAATCAAACACTTATCAAATTGAACATCCAATTCTTGAAATGGGACACTACATAATCAAACCAGATTTTGACACATCAAAATTGACAAAATTAGCACATCGAGGATGACAAAGAGTACAACTCACAATAGGAGAATTCATCGAAAGCCTTACAGGAAAATTTAACCCCAGAAATCATAGCCAAACAGTGAGGCACAGTGCTGACACTCATATCAGCATATTCAATACACTTGGAGCCGTAGACTAACTAGCAGACCCCATTTGAGCCTAAGCAAGTTGAACAACATAGCATAGACCCTAGAGACTAGAAGAAATGGCCAGGAATCGAGTTTAGAGCCCCATTAGGCCAAGAATGTAGATGAGAGTGCAAGAGCTGCAATCATCACTTTGTATTCGCACCCACATTGTTTTCCAACACTTGAAGTGCACTTAAGAAAAGCTAAAAGCTTGATTACTCACGGTACACAGAAGAGAGCATGCACACACCACACACACCGAGTGAGTTTAATTGAGGACTGGTTGTAAAATATAAGGAACTCACTTAGACCTAATAATCAAGAATGAACCCACCGATAGGAGAAGACCCTAAAACATAGTCAGGTGATCGAGAACCCCAAGTATAGAACCAAGCGTGGACGTGACCCAAGAGCTAGACGCTACAAGGACCGACACCATTGGAGAAGTGGGTCTACCTGGCTTGATCAATCTCATCGATAACCTGGTGGAGCACTAGACCGCGAATATGGTAGAGTTAAGCACTAACAACAAATATGGAGAAGAGCTTGACCTAGGGGGTTTTCCGACAGAAATCCAGCAACTAGTCACCAATTACGACCTATAGACTCGGACATAGCACCATGATAGGATGTTTGAGGATATCATAGTGGACCTTGAAGAGGAGAGGAGACTAACACGAGACCCAACTAAGGACAACTGGGCCAAGAATTTCTACTAGGCAAGGACTCCTATAGCCTGGATAGCATATATTTTCTTTTAACATATTTTTCTTTCAAAGTTTCCATACTTGGCCATGTAAAAAGGAGGGAGCTGAGTGAAATGACCCAAGGAAAACATAGTATCGGCCTCAAGTCCTGACTCAGTACCCAAGAACCTACCAAGTTCTCGTAAGGTGGAACTTCAATCTTTTTATGTTCCGCTCACTTTTATTTTCACTCCAACCTTCCTTAGTATTTCTCTTCTAGCTAGATGTCATCCCTAGGAAGACAAGGCATCGGCCCCAAGAACCTACCAAGCCCTTGCAAGGCAATAATCAACTGCTCTTAAGATTTTTCTTCATTTTTTTTCTATTTTAGGGGCTGGAACCCCTTTTTACACACCTCTGTATTTTTCATATTTCAAATATATTCATGCTTGTCTCTTCTTTTTATTTCAGTAGGCTTCTCTAACTACCTCACACTAGCAGGGACTCCTACAACAGCTACTTAGTAGGCTAGCAAAATAGGCTCACTAGGGCTACCTTCTAAAAAACAAATCTTTCAATGCCTAACAATGTCTTGAGAGGAGGTGGACAACTACTCAAACCTCTCCTAGATATACCTAACCTAACCCTAAGCACTAGCCAGGCCTCTACTACTCTCCCAAACCACCCCTCATGGCCTCATGGTGCCAGAAGCGTCTAAGGGGTATACTACACTAACCTCTTGATGTAATAAAGCCTGCAATCAAATTTCATCAAGACGGGCAAGAGAAATAAATCTTTCCTGCAACAATTCTGTCTCTCCCAATGAATGATTAAGAGCAAATTGCACAATGGGTAGCTTTATTTCCAATGGTATAACACACTCTAGGTAGCTCTATTTCCAATGGAAGAACACACTCTTCCCCATATACCAACTTAAACATGGTGTGAACATATAGTTTCTTATCCTAATCTCACTTACTTTCAAACACTATCTTGAATAAGATCCCTACAAGCTGTTTATTCCTACTCTCAACTTGGTTACTATAATCTTATTCAAGAAGTGTGTCCCTCGATCAGACACTAGCTCCCTAGGTGGACCATTCATCATTGCTTGAGCTTCAGACCATTTTGTAAAGTCGTCTGTTGCTACAATAATATAACTCTTTTGCGTAGTCAATGAAGGGTATATTGGTCCAACAAAATTAATACCCCATTTTTTGAAGGGCAATGTAACTAAAATAGGGTTTAGCAAATGCTTAGGATTCTCCCTGGCATCATTTCTTTGGCAGACATCACAGTGCTTAACATAATTAAAAGCATCCTAGAAAATCAATGGCCACCAATATCTAGCACATAGAGCTTTCTCGGCAATAAGGCATCTAGCAAAATATTCCCCACATGTTGAATCATGGCATTCCTCAAGAATAAATGGTACCTCATCAAGTATTATGCATCGACGAAAAATCTCATCCATACCTTTCTAATATAAGACACCCACTACTATAATTGAAAAGCATAGTTCTTTTTGCTTAATCTTCCTCTTCTCAGACTTTGATAGAGTAGCCCCAACCTCTCCTATAGATAGATAATGTGTTATCATTGTATACCAGGACGGGATGGAGGTTGTATCAATTTTGAATAAACGTTCGATGTCACTCCCTTCAGCCAAAATTTCCTTTGGCTCCTCGAAATCCACAAGAGATTCCACAATACCTTGCAGCTTATGTGGCTTACTCTTAATCTCATAATCAAACTCTTACAAAGTAATTAACCACTTTTCTAAATGATCCTGGCGGCTGCAACTTGTTCATCAACAGTTTAAGTCCTTCCACCTTTGTGAAAAATACTAGCTTCTCATAGGGAATATAGTCCCTAAATTTATTTGTCGCAAAAACCATTCCAAGGCACAATTTCTCCATATAAGTATAATTAATTTCATATATCCCCAATTTTCGCTAGCAAAGACTATTGGATGATACCATTTCTCTTTCCAAATTTGAGAAAAAAATTAAAAATTTGCTTGGTTTTCAAACGGATTGCTTAGTGTCCATATCTTAAGGACATGCTAATGAACCTTGTGCAAACACTAATTAATGAAGTTGTTTGTATATGTCATCACATCATGGTAGCATACATGTTTAAAACACTAAAATATACATTGACATCATGGGAAGTGGGGGTGCACAATCTTTCGATGGAATTGTCCTACTATTGGCTAGACTTATCAAGTTTAGAATAAAGATTGACAAGCATGGCCTTCATAAGAGTCCATCCTAGACTGATAAGTACCATTTTAGGGGGTCGGTATGAGACTATGCCTTATGCATAGAGGTATTGATACTCAACTCCCCTTGGTTTCTCACTTTCATTGAACTAAGTGCAGTGTTCACCTACCTCGATCTTGGATGATTCACAAAACGTGTTCGTTTTAAGCTCGATGTTAGATTGCTACTATAGAACAAGTTGTGTCTTTAGAAATCCTACATGTCGATCCTTGTGGGATGAGGCTGGACACTTCGCATGTAAGATAGATCTAGTGAACACCGAGTCATCTAGGCTAAACAATAGCTAATACTATGCATTGTTGCTACTAAAAATATATTAAAAACTTCACCTCTTCTGGGCACTTTTAGGATTGGCACTTTTGCTAGTTCCTGCTTCACATCCTCAAATGATACTTGACAAGCTTTGCTCCAATTAAATAGAAAATTAAAAGATAACAAGTTCATCAATGGCAATGTTCTTTTTGCCAATGCATTGATAAATCTCTGATAATATCTCACTGATGGCAAAAAACTAATGTACCTCTTTTGGAGTGCGTGGTGGACTCATAGTAGCAACTGTAACCTTTATCTTTTTAGGGTCAGTTGCAATCCCCATTGAGCTAACCACATGCCCCCAGATCATCAATGAAAACCTTTAACTCCTCTAGGGATATGTCACCAAAAGTCTTATCAGTTTTATGTTGCCAAGACCTAGGTTTATTGCATAACCCAAAGACCATCACATGATATACAAAGATACCAAATATATTGATAAACATCGTTTTTAGCTTATCTTATTCTACAATACCCATTTGGTTGTATCCAACAAAGAAATCCATAAATGAATAGATCTCCCTACCCGCTAATTTGATCTAAAATCTCAGCAATGAATGGTAATGGATAATAATCCTTGACCATCTTCTTATTAAGCTCTCTAAAATCTACGCAAAGTCAAATCTGATTATTATTATTCTTCCTGATAACAACTAGTGAATACAACTCTGTGTGTTGTACCAAAAATATCAAGCCAACTTTCCGTAATTTTGTTAACTCCTCGAATAGCCCATCCCTTAATTTGAAAGGTATACACCTTACTTTTTATCGCACAGGATAGCTACCTTCCTTTAGAGGAATTGTATGAATATCTAGGATGGGAGAAATACCTCATAACTCATCATAACTCCAAGCAAAGATGTCATGAAATTCATGGATCAAGGACACATAGTCCTCCCTTTCTTCCAAATTGAGCATGGACCCTACTTTAATTGGTCTCATTCAATGTACCAAGGTCTAACTCAATTACGTACGTGTCTCTTATCCTCTCTCGAGTCTCTATGGGCTCATTCAAAGTTACGTGATAGATATCCTTTGTAGTGGACCCCTCATTGGATTTGTTACTTGATGACACTCACTACTAGCTGCATCGTCCAATGTATCTATCTTTGTAGAGGATAAAGGAAATCTCTCATTTTGAGGAGATTTAGGGTAGGCATCTACTACTATATATCTAGCACCTCTACCAAATATCAACTGACCAACAGGTATATCGACTTGACATTCCGCTTGTAAGATCCATGGCCCACCTAGCAATACTTGATAGCTCGGCCATCCCACAAAATTGATAACCCTAAAGTCCAAAATGCATTCCATATTTGCAATAGTCACATAGACTTTAGTAATACACCCTTCAGGTTGTCTTATATTGTTATGAGCCATTTGAAGAATCGTGGAGGCATCTTTTTTTATTTCCAAACCTAGCCACTCTATCAATTCCAAACTCATAATGTTGAGAGAGGATCATGTGTCCACAATAGCATGTTCCAGTAATATTCCATCAACATATGCTACTACCCTTGGACAATGCTTTTCAACATGCTGAAACCAATCATCTCCTACCTGTGCTATGCCCAAGGTCTCCACGATATACCTCATACAAAAAATCTTTTTAAATTCCTTCACACTCCTGGAGACAACTTAATCAATTGCAAGGGTTTACATTTGTTTTAACTTCATAAAGAGAACTTGCTAAATAAAATTCATGATACCTAGTAAGAGCTCTCTTTTCTCACCAAACCATTCTCTCCTTTTTTCTTTGAACAGGCTTTGGTGCCTCTTTCTTGGATTTTGCCTTCTCGTTTGGCAATTCCTTATCCTTCTTGGATCAACTTTACCATCTATGGCTTTTAGAGATTAGCCTTCCATGTTAGGATTAAGGGCTTGCGTCCCCTTATAATCTTGCTTAGGATTTTCCTCCACAAGCTTTATCTTGTCTTAATGTCTTTACCCTGTTGACCTCTTGAAATAACCCATAGATTAGAAGATTTTGTGCCAATGACACAAACAACTTCAATAAGGCTGACTCCACTACCACTAGGCAGCTCCTCTATAATAGCCTTCCATCTTTGTAGTATTTATTTTGATCCCTCATCTTGTTGGAGATTATTTCCTTGTGCTCGATGGTTGACTATACTTGGATGTTTACTTCCTTCTTGAAGATATCTAATCTGCTCCAACAAGTACTAGCTAGGTGGCCAAGCTTCCCGTATATGTCATATTTAACATTCCGACAATTCCTAGGGAAATGTTGGCCTACCACACCACTTACAGATGAATCTTGAGGGGGCACCCTCTTTAGAGCATTGACTCCCTATCAAATTCTACTGCTTCTTAAGGAAATTGACATCAACAGCTATTTGTCTATATTATTCGGTGATCATGTTAGTATAGTGCTTCATCATATCCTTAACTTTGCCAATGACACATTCGAGGCACTTGACTCATAGTCGCAATCATCTAGATGTCGTTCCATTGGCCTAATCACTTGATTAGGAATTGGATGTTAATTCCTTGGAACAATATTAGGGTTTATTGTTTAGCCTACAACACTTGGTGGAGTCATCTGGACTAGCCATAGGCATGGTCACATTGGGAGGACTAGCAATATACATTTGGAATCATACTTCCTCTTATATTAATAGTACTCATGGGCATCCATTGGCCTCCATTTGTCAATACCAAAGTATTTCCAACACCTAGACTCGGATTCCAGTTTGCCCTAGAGGTATAGGATGCTTGTAATCGTGACTCTACCTCCTCTGCTTGTGTAATAACCATTTCAATGTCAGTAAGAGCAACAATGCTCAACTACACTTGAATATTAAAGTCTAGTCCATGCAAAAAATATTCCAATTGAGCAGCAGTTGAATAGGGATATAGGTTTGCAACTCACAAAATACTTCCTTTGGTTTATTGGCAAAGCCTCAAATATTCTCGTGAGGTTCTTGATGTGTTACATTGAGAACATGTAGCCAGTATTGACCTCCCCTTTCGGGGGCAAACTCTCTTCACAAGGCCGTAAAGAATACAGCAACCGTAGTTATGGTTCCACCCTCTAGGCTATGATACTATACTTCAGCTCCTCCTTTCAAAGTCATATTAAAGAACATCATCATGTGTATCTTGGATTCAATTCTTGAGCATTAACTTTTGGAATTCTTTAATATGAAGTTTCGAATCTTCCTTTGCTAAGCCATTAAAAATGGATAGAGGAAATCCTAAGGCTAGCAAGTCCGAGCATTACTGCTGGGATTGCAATTGGTTGCACCATGATGACAACCGGATTCAATAAAGGAGCTTAAATGATGGGGAGTAGTACTCCACTCGAAGTGGGTTGACTAACTAGAAGAGGGAAAGTACTAGAACTTCCTCCTCCTCCTAACGGACTAAGCATGGAATTAGGGTTGCTTAGACCCCTCCCTTGTAAGGATATCAAATCACTATGTTGCATAGAATGTCTCCTAATAATTAGCTCGTTCAACTCTTTCTTGCTTCTGAAGCTCAGCTTGAAAGTTTTTTGAATCTATTTTTACTGCCTTTTGGCATACACTAATAAAGTGGTCCCTATCAACCGAGATTCGAAGACTACCACTTATAGTGGCTCTTGATAAATGCACCACCTATCAAGACTCAAAAGAGATTCAACACTATCTCTAAGGTACTAGCTAGGCCTCTACTAGACTCTCAAACCACCTCTCATGGCCTCGCGGCCAAGGAGCATCTAAGGGGTATACTACCCTTACCTCTAATGTAGAACTTTGTGTTTGTATGGATTGGAATACAATGGATAACCCTTCCCACACTTCTCAAAAGGATACCCTACACATATTGGTGTAATAGACCATGTAAGCATAGACAAAGGGAGCACCCATCGGCTGATTGCCATGGCCCCACTATGGCTCTCCTCCAACTCGAGGATTGGCCCCAAGATGTATCGTGAACACATAAAGCACATAGGATACATAATCCACTCTTCCAAGCGATTGATCAAGGAGATAATAGATATTCCTCATTGAACACTCCCCAAGGAATGAGCCACTAACCCTATAGCTAAGTGTACCTCACCTCCTCAACGTCGATCATCGTTCATGAAAACAATTATTGTGCATCCTAGGATGATACCATGTTTTGTATGCAATGCAATTGTCTATGATTTATAGTGCTCAAAAAAATTTCTTATTCACAATCAACATTGTGAAGGTGCAAAAACATGTCTTTTCATGCCTTTAAACCGAGAGATTGTTGTGTTGCTAGGGCCAACACTGAGCATACTCATGCTATTGGAGCCTCTTAAATTTTTAAACCATTTATCTTATATGTCATGCATCATAAAAACATTAGAATTCAACGTATTATAAGCACTTAACACCCCCTTCTCCCTACCGCTTAAGATTATGCATTCATTGGTAGGTTTAGCGAGCATTTTTTTTGTATTTTTTCTTCATAAAAGTAATAAAATCCACTTTAACATAAAAATAAGGTTGATTAAGGCTAAACCTCATGCCTTAGTCTTACCATACACTCACAAATACAAATATTATTTTTTCCTATTTTTCATATGCAAAACATGTATTTTCTCTATTTTTTATTTTTTCTATTTTTTATTGATAATTATCAATATTTTTTGATTCACTGATTCGGATTGATTGATCTTACTGAGAATTAGTTTTCTATCACATTCCATCCCATAAGAACACCATAGGCATGACAAAACCCCAAAATCGCATGAGTTTCATTAAAACCGCAATGTTGCGGGTTTTTGTGTGGTCATAAAGAAATTATTAAATGACTAATTTTTTTAATTTCTTTAACATTGTAACGTGCCTGCTCCTCAAATCGCGGGACACTTCTTTGCAGTCCATTGAGAGATATATCTAGAAGATGCCACTCGGCACTCCCAAGGAATGATACGGGGTTTGCCAACTAGGGTCTCTCGAGTGTGCCTCACAACGGAACTTACCCAGCCATTCCCACTAGGATCGACCTAAAGTCCGGGTTCCTTGTAATCGGGTCTTCCTAACAGCCTTCTAGTGTTGGTCTACAACTGCTCCACTTTGCACAGACACAACTCAGCCAAAGCAGACTCATACCGCACTTGGTTCAAAGAGAATGGGAAACGAGAGGGATACATTGCTCAACCTCTCTGCCCGTAGGGCATAGTCCCATTCTGATCCCCTAAAACGGTATGAATCAGGTTTTTAACTTACAAGTTCTAAGGTCCTTGTCTATCTAACGTTCGCATCAAATAAATTCCATTTAGGAAAGCTCTCGACTAACCAAGACCACCCTACCATAGGATGGACCCGATGGTCACATCCACCACGCTTCCCTTGGGGGTTGTTTTAGTTATCTAATTACCTACCACATTATGTTTGAGACATAAAAGTAGCTTCCTTAATTAACCCGTTAATCACAGGTTCCTTTACGTAATTTAGGGCATAGACACTAAGACAAGATAAAACAAGATCAAAACACTTCCTTAACTTATCTTCAGATTAATTTTTGTCTCCCGCCCATATAGGAGAATTAAGTGTCCCTTTCTGCCTCCGCATAAATAATCCTTCCGTATCCCGTAAATAAAAACCAGAAGGTTTATCCTACCAAGATTCTGCCTTGTAACTAGTATCAAGGCCTTGAGATCCCATCTGAGTCACGTAGAACACTTGTGTAGGGTCCGGAGGCATTGGGATTTACGGCCAGAGCCCCCCTGGCACCCAAGCGTCCTCCTACGCCAAGTAATTTCCATGGAGAGACCTCTCGCGGTGGGTTCGGTCCACATTCCCGGTGTGGATTCATAACCCCCTTGGTTAGGGTTTGGCGGTTCGGGGGGGTAGCTAGCACCATCCTTCCTTAATTATCCCTTTAGGAAATCATCCACAGCTGAAGCAACCAGCCTAATAACGTTTACTAGGGAAAACATCCCTTTTGTTCCCATGGCAATTTATCCTTACAGTTCCCGCCATGAAAATATAATCACTTGGATATTCATCCAAAACCACAACCAATCCTTAAGTATCCTTTCGGAAACAATCAAGCTGAAACAACCGGCCTAACATCCTTTAACTAGGAAAACATCATTTCCTAATCCAGCAAGTAACCACTCTGCTTAGTAACCTCTTTTCCATCTGAAACAAGGTCAACTCTCATTAGAAACATCAATGGTAAACCATTTCAACAAGTCCCTTAAGCCATCGTTGCATTGGAACTTAGCTTATCCCTACTTAAAACATTTTTAGTCTTGATATACTGCCTCCCTAGGGTTTACTCTCCCCCTTGGGATCTAGGGTTGCTCAAGGAACAATGTTAACGGTTATCTTCTAGATCTTTTCAATGATCCATGTGATTTCACCTTGACCTTTATTAATCATGGCTACCTATTTAGGGTAGAAGATCAACTCATCTTAAGCCCTTTAATGGCGAATACATGTAATTCTACCTCTATTTAAGAATTCAAGATGCATGAGAAGAATCTAAATCTTGGTACAACCTGGATATGAGCTATAGTTGAAGCTGGAGGGTTGGTGGTATTCATGTCTCCGCTTGCATTGGATATGTTCCTAGCTCCGTTTGCAACTTCAGCACTTGTGCTCCTTGTAACTCGTCTCTTGGGTGCCATCCTTGTGCGTTCTTGGTCTTGCAACCCTTGAGGTAAATCGACCGCTCTTGCCTTGGCAAAAGGAAGTGGTACGAGGGTCCACAAGGAATCTAAGGCCAATCAATGTGACTTCAAACATGCATAACTCTTCTTCTTCTTTTACCCTCTCCCCAATTTGCTTTCCTTCTATCTCACCCTCTCCATCTCATAGTCTTCTCTCCCTCTCTCTTTCTCTCTCACTCTTGTTTTACTTCTTCTCCTTCTCTCTCTCCCTCTTCTTCTTCTTCTTCTCCTCTCTCTCCCTCTTCTTCTCCTTCTTCTTCTCCTTCTCTCTCTCCCTCTTCTTCTTCTTCTTCTCCTCTCTCTCCCTCTTCTTCTCCTTCTTCTTCTCCTTCTCTCTCTCCCTCTTCCTCTTCTTCTTTTTCTCCTCTCTCTCCCTCTTCTTCTTCTTTCCTTCTTCTCCTCCTCTCTCTCCCTCTCCTTCTTCTCCTCCTTTTTCTTCTCTTCTTCTCCTCTCTCTCTCTCTCTCTCTCTCTCTCTCTCTCTCTCTCTCTCTCTCTCTCTCTCTCTCTCTCTCTCTCTCTCTCTCTCTCTCTCTCTCTCTCTCTCTCTCTCTCTCCCCTTCTTCTTCTTCCTCTCTTTTTCTTCTCTTCTTATCCTATACTCTCTCTCCCTCTTCTTCTTCTTCTTCTCTTCTTCTTCTTCTCTCTCTCCCTCTCCTTCTTCTCCTCCTTTTTCTTCTTATTCTTCCCTTCTTCTCCTCCTCTCTCTCCCTCTACTTCTTCTCCTCCTTTTTCTTCTCTTCTTCTCCTCTCTCTCTCTCCCTCTCCTTCTTCTTCTTCCTCTGGGCAGTAGGGCGGTAGGGGGGGAGCGCTACTGAAGGTGAGGAAGGGGGAGCTGTGTCCATGACGATGGGGGGCTGCTGCTTGCTGTTGTGGAGGGGGGCGCTATCCCCTTTATAATGGGGGAGGGAGGGAGGTATGGGGGGGTAGACGGTCATTAACGGCCGCCACCCCTCCCACATGGGGGGCTGCATGCCCCCTCTAATCATTACTCACACTCTCTCTCTCTCCCCGCCATGCAGTCGGCAAGGGGGAGAGGGGGAGAGTAAAAAATTTTGAATTAATTTTTTTTTTTAATCTTAAGGGAGGGGCAGTTCTCATGGGGAAAGGCACGGGGCACCAGGGGGAGACATTACAAACATTTCTAATAGATCAAAGTATTGAGAACAATCAAGTGCAACCATTTCCAACCAAAATTTATCATAATACAATAAAATCTACCGCTTACTCATAAAATTGTGTCTTATGATGTATGTATCTCGTGATTGGAGGCTCGCATACACATCCCAATAGTTGTTAAGGATCGTTCCTACCTGGATCTATGCTCCTTTACACTCTAGCATCATCCCATGATCAAAATCTTTCATCTCAACAAGAGGAAAGAGGAGAGAGAAATACTAAAAACTTTTCTTTTGATTTACTCAACCATTTTTTGCGTGGATTGAATTGTTGGAAAGAAAAGAAAATCTCCATCTTGTTGCCCTCTTGCCTCCCCCTGATGCCAACAACCACAAATAGCCATTCTTTTAATCAAGAAGGCGCTGAACAAAACAACGCCCCCCTTCCCCTCTCACGATCAATTTTTTTAGTTTTTCAAGCCTTAAGCAAAGCTTAAGACTTAAAGGCTTAAAATAACTAGTTCAAGTTTTGTGCTTTCACACTACAAGCAAGTGGATTTTTGCAGTTTGGCGAGGCAAATGAACTTGAATTCAAGATTCGACTAGACGGCGACTCCATGGCATCGATATCTATAAACCTTGCCTCCATCGCACACTTTTCAGCTCTCGGATCACATGGCTACTTTATAACACAAAACCTTATGGATATTAAATGGGAGGTCAAACAAACTCTGATTGTGACAAACCAAGACTTGCGTTGCATTCTTGGCATCGTACTCTATCTAGGAAAACTCCAACTCATCGATCCGCACAACTGTTTCATTTTGCATGAAAAATTGGTCTTTTACGTCTCCCGACGCTTCAGAAATGGGCTTCAAAAATTTACTCTCAACCAAGAATGTAACATCCATATCAAAATGCATCTAACAAATGGCTCATGTATCATCCAATGATAAGAGGCATGAGGTGTCTCAAATGAATGCTTGCTATGAGAAATGACAATCAAAGTTAATGAGACTGAGCTTCAATCTCAACTTGAGTATTCTAGAAGCATAGCCAAGCATGTGGCATTAACCATAGACATCATTGTATCATGCCAAGTAGTCGATAAGCATCAATGAGCAATAGGCATGAAGTTTCTCTGATAAAATAGCATTCAGCCCTACTTATTACTAGAGTGAAAAACCTTTGTAAAAGTGAGAAAATGAGTGCTCAAATCAGTCTAATAGCATTCCAAGACATTGACATAGTATCCCCAAGTAATCCAATATCAAATAGACATCCCAAGAAGCATAGGTGACCTCCAAACAATGGGGGAACTGATGTCCAAATTTGTGTTACAACAAATTGTCACAAACTATGAGCCAATAGTTGAACCTAGGAGCTCCAGCTGATGCCCAAACTCATTACAAGGGTATCGGGAAGTGATTCGGGAGCAATGCCAAAAGTTGGACATGAGTGGGATGAATCAAATCTGAGCAGGAAGGGGGGCAACCCAATCAACACAAATTGCAAATCATATCATGGGCCTACAATTGGTTGTGCTAATGCCATTGGGGCATAAGGGGAGCTCAATGAAGCTCTAAAACACTTAATAGACAAGTTGGGAAGCAAGTGAACTATAATATATACCACTTCAAGGTGAGACATGGCTGCCATAAAAAATGTGAACCATAGGTATTCTCCACAAGCTAAAGCAATTCCATATTGGTTGGAGTGAGCCCTAAAGTGGAAGCACAAGGAAAAAGCAAGAGCTATGGTGGAAGGGGAGAGAGAGAGAGAGAGAGAGAGAGAGAGAGAGAGAGAGAGAGAGAGAGAGAGAGAGAGAGAGAGAGAGAGAGAGAGAGAGAGAGAGAGAGAGAGAGAGAGAGAGAGAGAGAGAAAGAGAGAGAAGATGTGGGAACTCCAACAGTCACAATATGTGACCGGCCTTCCATTTATACAAATATCACTGAAATAATAAAGAATGAAGTGACAGTGATGGATGCCCACCACCTACAAGGTGCATGTGTATAGTCCGTAACTAATACACGTTGCAGGTACTATCAGTGTAACTAATACACAGTGGGCTAGGCACAGGCACCTTTACCCCCAACACTATTCACCACATTTGAAATATGGGCCTTTTTTCCCACTCCACAACAACATCTAGGGAGATGAATTTTTTATCACTTGGACCATTAGGGGCTAATGCAGATCGAGGTCTATTTTAGCATATTTATCCTCACTATTAGAGCCAAGTGTTGTCCCAAAATTTCCTTCTTCTCTCTCAACATGGAAGGGGGACTAAGTAGTATCTTAGGCATGCCTACTAGGCATGGGGTTGCCTTTAAAAACACCCCCGTAGGTACCTGAACTTGATGGGTTGGAAAAACCTTGCTAAAAATTCTCATTTTTACGATACTTCATTGCATATCTTTTAACCAATTCAATTGCATCAAATATGGTGGAAGGCTTTTGTGCCTTTACATCAGCCAATCTAGGCTATAACCCATAGATGTACTTGTGCAATTTTGCATCATCACTAACACTCTCAACATACATGATCAAGTTCATAAACTAACTTGTGTACTCCCATACTATGAGATTACGTCGGTTAAGGTGATACCATTCTCTTTCCAATCGCTCTTTTTCCACTGGGGATACAAAGACTTGAACCATATACATCTTAAAGTCTTCCCAATCAATGAACGGATGATTCTCACAGTTGATGTAGTGCCACCGTGTGTGAGCAAATCCCTCTAAGTGGAAACAGGCAAAGAGAATTTTTTGATCATCGATATGTGGGTAAATATTGATGTATGACTCTATTTTAGAGATCCATTCTTCCAAGTCCAATGGGGATGGTAATTTCTCATTGTACTTGGTAAGAATGATCTTGTCACATAGCTCATTGGGACCTTGCTACCCATGATAAGCTTATTGTCCATGTATACCATGTTGCCCATACATACCATACTATCCATACATGCCATGTTGCCCATTGTTTCCATACTAACCATTAATACCATGCTATCCATGATGGGGTTGAGCCAAATAAATCCCATTGGAATTCCTAGGGAGAGTGGGTGAGTTTTTTCTAGTGTGGGGTAGGGGTCTTATGGGTTGATTAGCTACACAGATGATGGGATAGGTCAATAGAGACTTATCATGTCTGTGGGAAGGCTCACCAATCTCAAATGTGGAAGGAGGGGGGATACACTTAGCTCCAAGAATACCCTATGGGCTATGAAGTGGGTCCAATGGTGGAGGCCATCATGATTGGCACTTGGACTCGTTTGCCTTGTCGAGGTCATGGCTAACTAGACTATAATAATGGTGAGGTGTTCCAACATGTGTTGAGTCTAAGATTTGGGAAGGGATATTTTTTAAATCTCAAGATTTATTTTTGAGAGCATCTTATGATGATTGGCAACCATGTCATTGTGCCTTTCCATGTGGCAAATCTCATGCTAACAAAGGATGTGATTGAGCATGATATAAAGGTCCATATCAAGCACTTCCTCTTACATCTCACTATTATAATCTTTTGCAGGTTCCCCAATCATTGAGGCCCTAGAGTCCCTAATCTCCCTCTGGAGCTCGTCATGGGCCTTGTCTTTACCTTTTTATCTTGCCATCTAAGTGCAGTCCATAATTCCCACCGTCAATAAAATGGGCGTAACTTCTAGCAGAAAACTCCAATCCAGGAGGTTTTTTATTCAAATCAAAGGAGACAAAGCCCTCTTATAGATAAGTTAATGAATCTTTATGACAAAAAAATATTATATAATTATGCAATTGAATCTCTATACCTGTTTTGGAGGTCTACACCCTATTCAGAGTGACCTAGTGCACAAAAATGGCCATATCTTTTAGATCGTAACTCTAATTAGGGAGATTTTTTATTCAAATCAAAAGGACAATGCCCTCTTCAAGATGAGCTATAGATTTCAATCCTAAATGCAATACAAATTTTATTGTATCAAACTTTCTATGACTTTTCTAAATGCCTACAACTAAAACACTCCCTATCTCAAGTTCAAATATGCAATGTATGAGTGGCTCATGGGCTAAGTATCCTAAGCATCATAGTAACCAACATTTTTAGCATATTGAGAATGATCCCAAGTATATTAAGCATTAGTTTACTCGTCCATTTCCACATATGAAAGCCTCAATGTCATACATCTCTCGTTGACTGCATACATATTAGTGCTATACATGGGTGTCTTGATCAATGATAGTGCCTCATGCTAGGGGGTATCTCATAATAAGGAATGGGGTAATCAAGGAATGTATCTACACTTCAATACAATTATCTGGCTTTGGATCACTAAGAGGTGGGTAAAATTCCCCACAAGCCAGCTTGTGCACCCCTTTAGGGTCTTAAGTGGTAAGGGAGGGTTACCTCTCTTTTGGCTTACTACCTCACCTCGCATCGGCCCTTTTCCTCATTTGGAGTATACATGGCAGTTAATTTTTAATTATTTTACCTCCAAATATGTTACACCCTCCAACCATAGCTCCTGCTTGCCTTCAAGAAAGCTGTCACTAAATGCAATTCTCCTTATTGTACCTGTACCTACTGCCCGAGTAACTAGGGTTTTCAAATTTGAAAATGGAACTAGATAGAGAAAAGGAAAAGGAGAAAAGGACCAAAGCTTGAAGATTTAGTACCACTTGTAATGAATGAGGCTGACAGAAGAGAGAAGAATGAGCAAAAGAGAGAGAAAGATAGGAAGACTAAAAGAAAAGAGAGAAAGATAGGAAAGAAGGGAGAAAGAGGAAGGAAGCCATGGAACCTAAAGGAGAAGGTGAAGAGTCAGTTCTTGATTATATGTGGATGCCCTAAACTGGGTCTCTTACACCTTTTATACTCTTGTCAATGTGACTAGGTATCTAACTCCTAGTTCCCTATATCCCACTCATTACACCAATGCCTTTATCACAAGGTAACAATCAACCTTTCTTTGTTTGAGTGCTAATTTCCTACCCTTCAAGTGCCGCATTCTTCTCTTTGGTAGTAGGACCTAGGCAAAAGATGTAAATAATCATGTGTTATTTAATACCCAATGTCATACAAATCAACTATGACATCCAGGGATATTGGCCTTTTTGTAATTAGACATAAACATAAGAATGAAAACATAGAGATATCTACATTGACACAAAGTGCAAATTAAATCTAAAATCATCACAATGAACATCCCATTTACACATAAGAAAATGAAAAGAAAAATACAAAAATACACAAAGAAGAGCCGTTATATTGAATAGTTTGTGATCTAACAATACATTGTGTGAATACTTCTGTAATATACCACAGTAGTTACAAGGATAGCATCCAAATGGTATGTAGATCCAAATAAAGGCTTTCAATTGGCACTTTAGATTATCTATGACTTGATAATCATGCAAAAAGAGCAACCACTGGATCAAATAGTATCTCATTTGACTCACTACATTGTATGACTAGATGAATAATATGCTAAATCAATTGCATGGATGGAACCCAAACGGCATGCATATCCAGATAAACACATTAGACTGACACTTCAAATGATCTGTGACCCTTGACTTCCATAGACTAGTCTATCCAAGGAAAGGAAGTACTCACCAAAACAAAGTAGATTATGTTTGCAAGAGTTATGTGCTTCAATGTAACCTTGTACTATACCTACATATTGTCAAAACATACCAATTAAACCAAAAATAACAAATCAATCATGGAAGTTTTGGCAACAACAAAGGGTAAAATTACTTACAATTAGATTTTTAGAATAGAAAATTGAATGTATGCTCTATTATCCAAAGTTGATTGCTTCAAGAAGGACCAATTCCAAAGTTAATATCATTAGTCAAATATCTCGTTTCACTTAGTTAAAACTTATTGAACTAAATGATAGATATGAGACAACATAGATTGTGTTCATAATCAAAACATCAATTCCGAGTCTAAATTAACTAAAGAATCAGCAAGATGGTGACATGAGGGAGAGACCTTTGCTCTTATCATAAAAAATAGTAAAACCCACCATAATAAAAATACTCTTTAGCCTAAGTATTAGCTTCCTTGCAACATTGTATTCCACCTACACATTTTGTATTAGTCAAATAAATTAGTAAAAACCCTAAAAAGTTCATCAAACCTTAAATTTATTACATCATGAAGTGAAAATTTACGTATAGAAAGATCTATAAGAAAAGGTGGATGCCTTTCTCAAAGTTTGATTACTCCAAGAAGAACAAAACCAAGAGGTAAAACCAATGATCAAAATGCTCATTTCTCTCAAACCCTATTGAAAAAATAGTGAAAAAAAAGAAAGCAAAGAGAGGGGTGAACAACTTCATTGTGCCCCAAAATCTACTACTGCAAGTAGAAGAAATTGAAGAGATAGGACCTCCTTCATCCTTGACAGGACATCCTTCATCCTTGAGAGAGCCTTGCTAGAATATTTAGTGCTCTCCTTCATCCTTGAGAGCACCTTGCTAGAATCTTCAGTGTTTTCCTTCATCCTTGAGAGCACCTTGCTAGAATATTCAGTGGTCTCCCATGTTTTTTCTAAGCTTTCATTCTCCTTCACTTTTCCTACCTAGGCAGAATGAGCTTCTTCATTCACTTTTTGACTTGAGCTTCCTCAGTCTTTCTCTGCTTCCTTTTGGTTGTGTGATCCTTATCTATGGCATGTCTTCTAACATTGTAACATACCCCCCTCCTAGAGGAGTGCCAATCCCATGGCACTTGTGGGTTTAAACCAAGGAATATTCGGTGAGTTGATAGGCAGTCATATGCATTGATGATGATGGGGCCTCTAGAGTTGGTGGCTTGCATTGTTTGGAGTTACTTGTAAAGAAAAGAAGGTGCATTTCCTAGGGATGTGTCTATATTTCGGTGTGGTTCCTTCTTGTGCTCGTGCTAGTTGAACTAGGAGTTGGGTAGAACCATTTGAGGAGGACTAAGTCTATCACCCTTCCTTTGCTCATGTCCACCCATTCATCTACTTTTTTTTCATTTGCCCTTAGACTCCTCTCATGTTCCTTTATTTCTCTTTCCAAGTGTTGTTGCTCTTCAAGCTCTGAGGTCATCCTCTTTTCCAGATCTTCTATGTGCTTTTGGTGCCATCGGCTTCTCTCTTCTTCTACTGATGCTAGCTACTCTGCGGAATTTTGTGTCTTTTCATTTTCCTTTTGTAGGTCTTTATATAGCACTAACAGCTCCTCATAATGGTGTTGCAGGCTTATGAGGCTTTGTGTTTCTGAGCTCTTCTTGCCACCTCTCTTCTTCTCCTCCCTTGGCATCAAGCTTCTCCTTTAGCTCCTTGATCTCTCTTTGATACATGGCCACTTGATGGGTTCTTTCTAATTGAGAGGCTGCCATTGTCTCCTTTTTGGCCTCAAGCTCAGTGATGGCTATTTTCTTGTCTTCTTTCACCTTCTCCAGCTATGCCAAGAGTTCCTAAACATAATCATCGTAGTTTATAGACAACGGCAGTGCGGTGGGGCTAGTGTTTGTAAAAAATTCTATCTTCTGCCTTTTGGGATCCCATCTAGATTTCGCATCCATCTGCCTATCTTTTTGCTCCTCTCACGGGGGTTACTCCACTTGTGCATTGAGTTGTCTCTTTTTTTACTAAAAACTACACCCATAACACAAGGTTTCTAGCATCCATCATGGTAGAAGAGCCTTGGGTGGGTGCAAAGACTGGGGTGGTAGTCACTAGGATAGGTGGGAAGGGGTTAAGTGGACCCTTGCCCTTGCCTTCTACTACTAGGGGTGGCAAGCTTTTGGATGCTTGGGAGCTTGTGCTTGGGCATTCTTCTTCATGATGGTTCATGGCAGCCAACTCCTCTCTGGAGGGCTACTCCACTGAGAGGCGAATGGCCAAGGCTATGTCTTCTTTCTCTTTTTTCCTGAGCTCCTCGTCCTCTTCCTCAGTTTTTCTCTTTCTCTCCTCTTCAACTTTCCTAGATTCCTCTTTTAGTATTTTTTCCTTGTTCTTTTCTTTTCTCTTTCTTCATTCTTCAACGCTTTTGAACTCATTGTGGGCTCTTTGTAAGTTTGCTTTCTCTTTCTTCCTACTCTCTTTTTTGGGCTTCTTTTGCGGAGTCTCTTTTTTTTCTTGCTTGGTCCCTCCTTGACCAGATTGCACTTCTTGCCCTTCTTCTTCATTTCTCTCTGTCCTCCCACTGGATTGCTCATGTTCTCGGCATGGAGGGGACTTGTATTTGATGTGTCACTGACTTCCTCGTCTTCTTGTGCTTCCCCTAGTGCCTCTCTTATGATGGCCATCATCAAGACCCCTCCAAAGCCAATGGTAGAGGCCTTTGACAACAACAACTTCCTAGATTTGGAGGTCGGGGACTCTCCCCTTGCAAGTCTTCCTCCTATGGGGCCAGTGCTTTTGCTGAAGTTTCTATTGTTTTTCGCACAAATCCATTTAGGTTTATGTCATCCAAGGATTTGGTGGTGATGCTCTCCAACATAGGCACATTGATTCAGCTCATCAGTGCATCATACCTATGACTAGAGAACAACACATGGACCATCTTTGCCTACAACTCAGGACTTCTGGATCCGGGATGTCTATAAGATTGATGCCATCGTTGGTGTGGACTAAGATCTTATCCAGCCCTAGCATATCATATATGTCTCTTTTGGATTGTCTCTCGACCTTGTTGGGTAGACACAACACTCTCAACACCAATTCGAGGCTCAGTTCAATCTCCACTTGGTGGTTTTCATTTTCATCATGCATTGTTACGGTGGCATGATTCTTGTGGAAAGTTCAGAGGAGTTCCACGCATTTCTTGTAGTCCACAGTTTGGCCGACTTTGTCCAGGTACTTCTGCAGATTACATTTCTCTACAATCTATTTTATGGCCAGTCAGTTCCTCCATGGTCACATCCCCTAGGGTCGGGATATACCGGGATATACCTAAAACTAAACTGGTTGAAGGCCCTTGTCTTTACTGAGAGACCATATTTATTATGTTTCTTTTTCAAGAATGGAATTGTGTTTCTCTTCTCTTGCCCAACCATTGTGGGTGCCTATCACAACACCATAGCTCACCATCAGTATTCTTCAGATCATATTTGTGGAAAGACATGTAGGCAATGGAAGAAATGCTTAAATAGGAAGAGAATTTTTTCCTTTGAATAGTTCATGCATTCCTCAAAATTTTCTGATGCTTTAACTTAATCATGAGTTGATTTTTACACGTTCTTTTTTGTTTTTGAACGTTGACTGAGGTTTTAGAGTTTGTTTTTATGCTCCTCATCTTTTATGTTCCATGATGTTTCATACCATTCACACCTGCTTTCGGCATTCAGTTTGAAGTTTTGAAGTTCAAGTCATGTTCCCTTTTTCTTTTCTGTCTTACCCCCTCCCCCCTGGGAATGATAAGAATCCTTTTAGGATTGGAGGATGAAGGTTTAAGGGCATTTAAGCGCGTGCTTGTTGTGCATTACATCATCATGAGCCAATCGTAGAAGTTTGGGTTATACTCCAAGTGGGTATGATAGTCCATGTCATGAAGTCTAATGCCTATGTGCGTAATGTAGGTTAGGGCATTAGTGAAGAAGTCGCCGGAGTTCATCCTGCTAACAACATACAGTTTTTCCTCACTTAGTATTTCATCAAAATAGGAGTGGGCCATGGCATATTCCTCTAGAGGTTGTTTGCACATGATGGCCAAGACTCAGAGCAAGGTAGGAGCCACAGAAAAGCTGATCCTTCTTGCCTTTGAACCTGTTGCCAACATATAATGCTTGTTCATCTCTAGAGGTGCTTGGTTCTTCCTTAGTTTTTATCTTCTTTTCCTCCTCTAACAGTGATGCCTGGATATCAACAAGCTCAGGGTTTGGCATATTGATTAGAGTTGTTGACATATTATTATATTTAGGAGGTAAAATTTTGAGCAGAACACCAACACACACATCTTCTTCCATTTTAATGTTGATTCTTGCAAAGTTGGATTAGAAGTCCTTCCATGTAATTTAGATGTGTGGCAAGTGATGTGTTGGACTTCATTTCAAGCCTGAAAAATTCAATCAAGAGACCATACTTTGATGACTTAGACTGTGCACCAAACAAAGTGTCAAGTCCCTTCCATGTATCCTGTGAAGTATCATAGTTATCCACATGGTGGATATAGCTCTCGTCTAGCTCCAGTTTGATAATGGCCTAAGCCTTATCATCATTCTTTTGCCAAGTGACCACAAGGTCCGCATCACGAGGATTCTTTTCTTTTCCAGTGGTAATTGCCCAGAGACCCTTCTTCATCAAGATGAGTTTGATGCGGATTTGTTGAGATATCGAGCTCCACTCGTGATATGCCAGGGTGACCGTTGTGCATTTATATCACCGACTTGTTAGTTGCAGATGCGGTTGGTACACCACCCATGAATAATAGCTAGATGACAGCTATCCTTATCTACTCTAGTTCGTGGCTCAGTTAGTATGCCACCTTAGTTAGTTGAGTTTGGTTTGAGACCCATATATAGGGTTCTTCTATTTCTATGTATGAGAGTTCTTTTTGGCTTACATAACTAAGAAGAGGAAAACTGTTTTCAGCCTCCACCTCCATGTGTATTCCCCCATTGTGCAAGCAAGAAAGCTACAAGTGAGACTCCTTCCTTCTCTCCCACAATCTTGACATGGTATCAGAGCCTTGTTCGTGGTAAGGAGCTCAAGAAAGCAAACCAAGTTCACGGTGTTCTAGTAAGAGGACCAATGTTGTTTTTATTTTTCTGTTTTGGGAGCAAGTCTCTACAGGTAGCACAACCGGAAAGTGCAAGAGTGCATTGTCTCAGATTGAGACGCCCTTCGCGGTGTAGCAAGAGGGCAATGTGACCACGTGCGACAACTTTTCTACAGGTCGGTGAAAAGCTACCATAGAAATTGCATCGTATGCCTATGCGCAGAGATATTGGGAGTTACAGAATCATCCTTGTTGCCTGTTGATGCAAAATCGTCACTAGGAAGTGACTGTGTGGTCAAATACCACTTTCGTCAGTTTTGTAGATTTGCCCTTGAGAGGCTGAAGCTGTGTTTTTTGCAGTGACATAATTTTTTGCAGTGTTCTGTAATGGCGTCTGATTCTCTTTCACAGATTGTCACTGAAAAGCTTGACAAGAACAACTTCCAAGCATAGAAGTTTAGAATGACAAATTTCCTTATGGGAAAAGGATATTGGGAATTCGTAGAAAATGAAGAAGAACTAGTTCTTCCTGATGTTCCCAATCAACAGCAAATGCAGGCATTTAAAGGATGGCATGAGAGAGCCAGAAAAGTTATGTATTGGCTGTCTATTAGTATTTCAGACTCTATGATTATGCATATTTAGGATGCAAGTACGCCAACAGAGGCATGGGATACTTTGTCAAAAATGTATAGCACAAATACGCAAGCCAAGAAAATGCAGCTCAAGCAAGAGTTGCACAATGTGCAAAGAGAAAGTATGAGCATCAATGACTACCACATGAAGGTGAAGAAGATTGCAGATGCACTTGCTTCCATTGGGTTGCCAGTGGAAGATGATGATTTAGTTTCTGTGACCTTGAATGGTCTAGGAAAGGATTATGTACAGTTCCAAACATCCATTTCCGTCCGTGAAAGATTTTCTAATTTTGAGGAGTTGATTTCTCTTCTAATTTCTGAGGAGCAGAGAAATGGTGGTGCATCTTCTTTAGGAGGAACTTCAAAAGAAGTTGTCTTCTACTCAAATACTGGAAGAGGTAGAGGCAGAGGTAGAGGAGGCCGATCTGGAGGCCGTGGTAGAAATCAAAATATGCAGCAAAATCAAGAAAACCAGTCCTATGGAGGAGGACGTGGTAACTCTAGAGGCAGGGGGAGCCAAAGAGGTCATGGTGGATGGCAAAGTGGCCAAAATGCAAACAGCAATGTTGAATGCTACTACTGTGGTAAAATGGGTCATATGGTTAAAGACTGCTACAAAAATCAGAATGACATCATGAATGGAAAATTGCAACAAGGGAATTATGCATCTTCTAGTAGACAGGGTGATGACAGAAATGAGCATTTGTTTATGGTGCAGCATATGAACAATTCTGTGATAAGTGCAGAAGAAAGCAACGAAGTGTGGTATGTTGACTCAGGTGCGTCAAACCACATGACAGGTCATGCAAAATGGATGCAAGATGCAAGGAAAATGGAAAAACTAGGATTTGTGGAGACTGGTGATGTTACTACACGTCCTATTGTGCAGATTGGAAATTTTCCTTTGTCTATGCAGGATGGGAAAAAGAAATACATGCATGTCAGATGTATTTCATGTCCCGAATATCACCAAGAATCTAGTTTTTGTTGGTCAAATGGTTGAGCAGGGCTTGCAGGTCAAATTTAATTCTTATGGATGCTTTGTTGAGGATATGAAAAATAAAGGTCACTTGATAGCAAAAGGAAAGAAGAAGGGCAGAATGTTTATGTTGGATGCAGACATGCTTGAATTGAGTGTAGCAATGTTTGCACATGGGACCGGCGTAGTAGCAGATATTGATATCTAGCATAAACGCATTGGTCATGTTAATGTACAGTGACTTAAATCAATGCAAGCCCAAAATATTGTTGCAGGATTGCCTAAATTCAAGGTTGCAGAAATGCATAAGGTATGTGAATCCTGTCAGTTTGGAAAACAGGCAAGAAAACCATTTCCTAGACATGTTCAAGAGAGTAAGAAGCCATTGGAATTAATCCACTCTGATGTGTGGACTACTAAAGCTGCATCTCTTGGAGGCTGTCATTATTTTGTCACTTTTATTGATGACTATAGCAAAAAAGTTTGGGTATATTTTATGAAAAAAAAAGTGAAGTTTTTGGGCATTTCAAAACTCTTAAAGCTATGGTTGAAAAAGAAAGAGGCCTGCAAATAAAATGCTAAGGTCAGATGGAGGGGGAGAGTACCTCTCAAATGAGTTTGCAAGGTTCCTGTAAGAGCATGGCATAAATCAGCAATATTCATGCAGTCATACCCCACAAGAAAATGGAATTGCAGAAAGAAAAAACAGGCATATTGGAGAGGTATCTCATGCCATGCTCAATGAAAAAGACTTGCCATATTTTTACTGGGCTGAAGCAGTTGCTACAGCAGCCTACATAATGAACAGGACTCCCACTGCAGCAATACATGGGATGACTCCAGAGGAGAGGTATACTGGTAGGAAACTAGATATTTCTCATTTGAAGATTTTTGGTTGCATTGCCTATGTTCATGTACCAGATGAGTTGAGATCCAAGTTGGATCCAAAAGCTAAGAAGTGCATCTTTATTGGTTACTCTTTGCAGAGCAGAAAGGGTATAGATGCTATAATGTTGTTTTTGATGAGATGAGTAGCTGGTATAAACCAGTAAATGTAATTGATGATGTAGATGCACAAAATGGTAATGCTGCACAAAATTCACAGCCAACAGTCACAAAATATTAGTGGACCTGGAGCATCCTCTAGCAGTGGTTCACATTCTTCGCCATGGACAGGCAGATTGAGATCAAGAGAATCTTCTCAAAGCAATGCAGATAGTGGTATGCATGTATCATGAAAAGGAAAAGAGAAGGTAGATCAGCCCATGTTTGATGTGAATGCAGGTCACTCTTATATGGATGGTGAATCCAGTGGCTCAGAACAAAGCATTGATGATGAGTTGGGTATTCCTTCTATTGTTACACCTGGAGTAAGGAAGACAAGGGATGTTTTGAGAGCACCTGGAAGTGAGTCTACTTTGCGCAGGTCTACTAGAGCTAGGTATCCTGTGGATAGGCTGAAATATGATGGATTTACAGCCATTCATTATGCCTATATAGTCAAAGTGATACATGAACCAGAACCCACTTCTTTTGAGCAAGCCATGGGAAAAGAAAAATGGGAGAAAGCCATGGATGAAGAAATGGATGCTTTGGAAGCAAATGCTACATGGGAATTGGTACCTTTGCCTAAAGATAAGAATGCAATTGGTTGTAAGTGGGTTTATAAGGTGAAGCACAATGCATATGGTTCTGTGAACAGATACAAGGCAAGATTAGTAGTCAAGGGGTATGCACAAACATATAGAATTGATTAGGATGGCAACCGTAAGAGCAGCCATTGCTATGGCTGCATCAAAGGGATGGTCTTTACATCAGATGGATGTAAAGAATGCCTTCTTGCATGGTTGCAAGAAGAGGTCTATATGGAGCGGCCACCAGGTTATGTGCATGTTGTTCATCCTAAGTTTGTTTGCAGGTTGAAGAAAGCCTTGTATGGCTTGAAGCAAGCACCTAGAGCATGGTCTGACAAGATAGGATAGTATCTTGTCACTATTGGCTTTCAGATTTCCAAGGCAGATTTCTCACTTTATGTGAGAAAAACAGAGAAAGGTATTATACTGCTTGTCATTTATGTTGATGATTTGATTATCACAGGTGATAGTGATGAAGATATCCTTCATGTGAAAATGCTATTGAAGCAGAAGTTTGAGATGAAGGATTTGGGAGAGCTGCGTTATTTCTTGGGCATTGAGGTAATTAGATCACCAAGTGGGATATGGCTCTTGCAAAGGCAGTATGGATTGGACATGCTGTCCAAATATGGGATGACAGGCTGTAAGCCTATTTCAGTTCCTTTGGAGCAGAATGTGAAGTTGAGTGCAGATGCAGGTGAGCTTCTCGAAGACCCTACTATGTACAGACGCATAGTAGGAAGTTTGATTTATATGACTATTACCAGGCCAAATTTGAGCTATGTTGTTGGATTGGTAAGTCAGTTTATGCAGGCTCCAAGGAAACCACATTTGGATGCGGCTAGATGCATACTCAGGTATGTGAAGTCCACATTGCAGTATGGACTATTTTATGAGACTGGGGTTCATATACAGTTGCATGGATACACTGATGCTGATTGGGCTGGTAATATTTCTGATAGATGATCTACCAGTGGATATGCGTTCTCTTTTGGGAGTGCTGCAGTCACTTGGAGCAGCAAGAAACAACCTACAGTTGCCTTGTCGAGCACAGAGGCTGAGTACAGGGGTGCAGCAATGGCTGCATGTGAGGTAGCTTGGTTGCATAAGCTACTTTATGATATGCATCAGCCTACAGATGGGCCAGTTATCATTTATTGTGACAACATGAGTAGTATACACTTGGCAAATAACCTAGTATATCATGCTAGAACAAAGCACAATGAGGGTTTTACTAGGTCTTATTGATCTAGTTTATGTCAGCATAGAGGATCAGGTAACTGACATATTCACGAAGGCATTGGGCGCAGAGAAGCTGCGCAAGTTCAGAGACCTGCTTGGTGTGCAGGAATCGGGATTGAGCTCGAGGGGGAGTGTTGAGATATCGAGCTCCACTCGTGATATGCCAGGGTGACTGTTGTGCATTTATGTCACCGACTTGTTAGTTGCAGATGCGATTGGTACACCGCCCATGAATAATAGCTAGATGACAGCTATCCTTATCTACTCTAGTTCGTGGCTCAGTTAGTATCCCACCTTAGTTAGTTGAGTTTGGTTTGAGACCCATATATAGGGTTCTTCTATTTCTATGTATGAGATTTCTTTTTGGCTTACACAACTAAGAAGAGGATTGAGTTGGATATCTTGACTATTGATGCCTTCCTCATGGGTGGTTCAATGGGGTCTATGTTGACCACTTTTGTGCGATAGCTTGGTCATGTGGCTTAGTTGACGTATTGTTCCCAGCTTGTGAAGTAGTTGCGACACTAGAAGTATTAGGTTGATTGAATGATTGCAGCTTTGGTTTTGATAGGATCCATGAGGTTCTATGGATTTGGTGCTTTTTGAGGCAATGGATTTCTCATCCCTAGTTGGCTCACTACTTTGTGGAGATGGACTAGAGGGCTTAGATTGAGAAGTACACGTACTGTTTCTAGACTTGGGCATACACAAATCTAGTTGTTTCCTTTGTAAGCCTTGATCGTGCAATAGGGCTTTGGGCACCCATCACAGCTTGACCATTTTTCTACTTTGGTTAGCACCAACTTTGCCTCCTAGGCTTAGAATGTGATATTCTATGGTCATGGATTCGTGCGGGTTGGCTTTTAGGTGGCTGCTGTAGTTGTTGTTTGGGCACCCATTTGAGCACCTACTCAATGATCTTTGGGGTGTCTCCCTTAGGCTACAGCCATGACTTTGTCTTTACAAGATGGGTCAAGTTACGACCCCCCTCCTTAGATCTTGCATTAGGTTCCTCCACTAGTGAGATTGAAGGCTTTGATGGAGTTGTGCTACCTTTGCTAAAAGTTGTCACTATCCAAACATTTCCAATGGCAAGGTGAATCTGCTATGAGTTGTAGTCAGCATTGTAGTGTACTTGTTTCTTGAATGTGCATCCTAGCAGCAATTCCTTACCAACGGCCTTGGTTTTAGGCATCACATAGAAGATCATAGGTAGGCTTTCAGTCTCAATAGGGAACGCTATTTTTCCATTTCCCAGTAGTGAGAAGGATTGTCCTCCAAATGGATTGAGTTTAGTGTTGGTCAGCTACAGTATGGGGGCTAACCAATGAGGGTCCAATGATCATGTGTAAGGATGTTACAGTTAGCCCCCTCGTCACTGAGTGCATCAAAGGCATGCAACTTCTGGGCAGTCACTGATATGCATAGGTAGGAAAGTGCCACCACTTCCTCACCCTCTTTCTCAATCTCAGTGATGGTGGCTACTCTTACATTTGCAAGGGGTTCTAGCATTGGAGGCGCTTATGGTAGGTGCACTGGTGTTAGTCGATTACTAGAGTTCTTGTCTATCATGCAGAGTGATACTGATGGCACAATTTTTGAACTAGAGGATGGATTTTTCCTAGGGAAATTGGCAAAAAGGTGGGTGATTCCACACTTAGTGCATTTGAGATTTGCCTTATCTCACGTTAGCTTTCTCCCTCTCAAGGTAGCGCAAAGAGATGTGTCCTGGGTGACCACAAGTCCAACAAGAAATTGATTCTTGGGTCTGCCCTCTTAAGCCTCTGCCTCTCCCCCTTCCTAATGCCATCACCGATAGTCCATGAGGACTAGATTTCCCTCTTCACCGTATGAGACGTAAGGGTTCACATAGGGCTCCTCATCAGTAGACTCCTCCACGTAGTGGATTGGGAGTGTCGCTCGGTGGATGGGTTATGTAGGGTCTAGGTGGCCTAGGTATGCTTGTGGGATTGATATCTATCCTAGGGATGGTTGGCTTTGTATCGTTAGGTGCTAGGAGGGCCAATGGGGCTCCTCACCCAAAAAAATTCAAAGGTCTATTCCCTAGGTAAGGCTGGTTGTAAGGTTGCGAATATGGGAGTCTCCACGGCAGTCTGCAGCAGCGCATGGCATCGTGGCTGAACCCACCGCAGTTCGCACAAGGTCGGGATCTTGGGTCCTGACACTCAGCTAGAAGGTGGTTTCCACTACAATACACACATTGGACATGGGACCCCATGGGCCTTCTCATCATCTCCTGCAGCTTAGGCAACTCTAGCTTAACGCCTACCATCTCCTAGCTCTGATTGACATTATTTCCTTTGTCTTGGGTGCCTTGGTTGGATCTGTCACTAATGATCGCAGTTCTTCCTGAGCTTCCAAGAGTAGTGATGTCTTGGGTTGTGAGTATTGAGCTTGTCTCTTTGAGCAGATCATCCACTCATATGGCTTCTTCGAAGACCCTAGCTAGCACGTCCCTTTACAGGGTTGAGTTGCTCACCAAGGCCTTGTAAAGCTCATCACTTTGGATTCCACTTATGAACATAGTGGAGACTACTTATTTGCTAGGTTGCAGCTAGGATTCTCTTGAAAAGACTTTGCACGTGGGTGACATAGTCTTCGATGTCCTCCTTGTCCTTCTACTTAATATTCATCAATCTAACTATGAGGTTGTCAGGGTACCTCGCCTTAGAGAACCTCTTGATGAAGAGACTCTTGAGGGTGTTAAAGTCATTGTGTTAATGTACCATATCCGTCCTTTATCACCTAAGCATAGGCCAAAAGCTTTCGAGCATTGGGCAAGATCCGTGAAGCCATTAGCCTTGCAGACCTATTCAAACTACTCTGCAAAACTATATGGGTCATTGCTTATGGGTAGTACTTGTCTAGTTGTTTTGCAACTACAAGGTTTCTTGATTGGTTCTTGGAGCCTTGGTTAACTCCTAATCCTTCCAGTAACGATGTTGCTAGTGCTACACCACTTTGCTCTTCTGAGTGTTATCTATCAGTGGCTTGCTAAGAAGTTTGCTAGGTGTTAATTTTGCCTCTAGCACTCTCTCTCTTTATGCATTCAGTCATGTTCAGTTTCTATTTGCTAAGGCTAGCACGCATTGGACGTCTTGCATTTTTATGTCCTGCAACAATCTCCTAGCCTACTGTTGTTGGTTGTATGTTGCTATGCCTTGCAAGACTTTCTGTGCCAGTTTTCATTCCTCTTCGAGGTCTACTATGATGTCTTTCAATGGTCTGCCATAGTGGTCTACCTGATTTGTGCGTCATATGCATTCACCATATATTGGATTTCAACACAGGGAAATCTCCTAGGTCAAGCTCCTTATTTTCATGGTTTACATCGGGTTCTGCTATGTTTGTGGTTTTCTGCTGCACGAAGTTATCGATGAGGTTGATCATCTACAACCCATGTAGATAAAACTTATTCTTAGCAGACACCTTAAAAATTTCAAATTCAAAATCTACAATTTGTGTACCCACTTTTAGTCGATACAGCTAAAATCATAGTATACTCTGAAACTAATGTTTGCAACCTTGCGGCTCCAAAACAAGGCCTAAAACGGGCCCCAGATGCCCAAAAAAGTAGCAATATACAAAATATAAAGTGCTCTGCTTGCACACCATATCTTACAGCAATCTGAGATTTTTGGGCAGCGTTGCGCTCCCAATGATGTTGCTTCTTTGAAGCATCTTGCCTTCCTTGTTGTGTCTGTCACTTTGCCCTACCAATTGGGGTTGCTTAATTCCCTGTCTAGGTTTGAGTGTTGCCTCCTATTGGTGGGTTTGTTCTGTTCATTAAGTCTGAGTGTGTTCCTTTTTATTGAGAGCCAACCCTCAATTTTAGTTTTCTCAATGCGTACACAATGCTTTTTTCCGTGTACTATGCAAAATCAAGCATTTTATTTTTCCAAGTGCACCTCAAGTGTCGAAAATAATGTGGGTACAAACACGAGATAATGAATGCAGCTTTCGCACTCCGATCTAAGTTCTTGGCTAAGTTCTTGGCTGAACATGTCTACTTCAACCATTACCCATTTTCCATGGGTAATGAATTGACATAAGTCTAGATTTTATTATAGGATTATCTACCACCAAGTAGGTTGGAATAATATCTCTATTGTGGTTGATCATCTTACCAAACCAACCCATTTTATGTCTACCAAAGTCTAGTATTCAACAAATCAAGTGGTAGATCAATTCATGAAAGGAATTTTTAAACTTCATGGGTTACCTACTATGAAGATTATTTTTTATAGGGATGAAAAATTTGTTGGGGGTAAAGGCGCCTCTGCCTAGCCGCCCGTGTATTACTACATTGACAACTGCACACTGCAAGTGGCGCCCATCACTGTTACTTTATTCTTTATTCTTTTAGTGACAGTTTGAATAAAGGAAGGCCCGGTCACACATTGTGATTGTTGGAGTTCCCATTTCTAGTCTCTCCCTTTCTTGCTCTTGCTCTCCCGCCATAGCTCTCGAGTCCAACCTTCGATCCATCGCTCCCTTTCAATTGGTATCAAAGCTTTGCTTTCCGACTCTTGAGCTTGGTTCGTGGCATTCTCAGCATCCCATTGACTCCCTACTTGCATTGGGTCTCCTTCCCAGCAGCCATATCCGACTCCTTCAAGCTCCCGTCACTCCCCGGCTTCCCAAGCACCTTTCCGACATTGTTGGGCACCTTCAGGGCATTACATCAAAGGTATTTGATCATTTTCTTCAGGGTTTACTTCAGTTCTCAGGTCTCACAAGCTGTAAACAAGTTGTGGGTAGCCATAGCTCACACCTCTTGGAGCTTCCTTCACCTGGATCTTGCTTCCAGCCTATCAAGGCTTACAGAGGCTTGGTGTAGGCCTTTTTTGGCCCTCCTTTGTGCCCCCTTTGGGCCCATTGTTGACATGTGGGACAGCAGACCCCCCCAGCCAGCTCACGTTTTTTTTGCGCCTGTTTCAAAGTGGCCCAAAAATCGCTCTTTTTGTCATATCTCAGGCATTTGGAACCCGATTCAGGCAAGATAAGAGTCTAAGTTGGGGTTTTGAAATGCTCCAGATACGATGGTGATGTTGGATTTGCCAAATTTTGATGATAATCTTCTGCAACAGATTTCAGGTCTGAGACAGCATGTATTTGTATGCCTATGCTTGTTTGGGCATGACTACATAACAGGTTTGATGCCTATTGCATCCTGATTGATTGGGGGATTGAAGCTACATGTAATGCTATGATTTTGGTCTGATTTTGGGGCTGGAAATACAAAGTTTATAATAGTAAATGCATGCTGAATACTCTTGGGTTGAAGCTATCTTTCATGCTTTGACATATGCCTATTGGTTCCGGATGTATGTCTTGGGTTATGCTATGATATATTGATCATCGAGGGATGACTTTGAGCTTGTCATTGAATCCGGATGCTTTTGTAAGCTTGAGCTTATTTCAGCCCGCACTTATTGACATTGGTATATGCTTTGACAGTGATGCTTCTTGGGTTTATGCATACCCGTTACCTACAGCTTGATGCTCATGTCACGGTTGATTACCCTATGCATACGTTGAGCTTGAGTACTCATTGAAGCTCCACCTTGGATGCATTTTGGATTATCTGGAGTAGTCTTGGATGTTACTTGGCTTGTCAGATTTTGGATTGGGATGTATTTGATGTCTTACATGCTTACAGATGCTACATACGGATGCTCTACCGCCTACATGTTCGGGATGTACTATTGATGTATTGTCTTGGACTTATGTCATTGGCACTGTGTCTTGCATTGGCTTGAGCTCTTAAGCTTGTACGTTTGACTTTTTTGCTAGTGGGAGCATTCTTGAATGCTTATCACACATTGAGTAGGCGGTACTTTTATGCATTGAGACGTTACATGTCATTGAGCAGTTACAGACACTTGAGACTTTGGGACTTCTTACCTTTTGGGATGATACATCATATGCCTTGGTTCACTGTATGCTTATGAGCTAAGTCTCAGTTTTGGATCTGTATCTTTGTGAACTGACACCTACTTGTGTCAAGTTTTGGTAGTGGCAAGAACGCTTTGCCCCGTTGACTGGGGGGTGTGCCTACTCACTGGGCAGATGTTTGTATGACATACTTGGGTGTTGGATTCATGCTTATTGACCGTCATATGTTTATGCTATGCCCGCATGATGTCGGCTTTGGCAATATCTGATTGCCTTGGGATCCGATTTTGGCACTGTTAGCTCACTTTTACTGAAATCTGAAATTTATTATAGCAAGCATATATGTATGGGACTGACATGGATTTTTCATGCTAAAATACTCTGAAATGATGTACTTTCACTAGTACTTGGTGGGCAACAACTTTTATTCCGCTTTCCTCGCCATTTTCCCTCGATTTTGGTGATTTTTTGGTCATTTTCTGTAGTAAACAGCAAGCAATTTTGAACTGTCTATAGTCTTCTAGCCTACATTATTGCGAGTTCGTCCACTATGCTTATTTTCAACACCACTAAGCTTGATGGTATGAATCACTCTAATTGGAAGAGCCAGATTTGGCAGGTGTTGGTGCAGAAATCGCAGATCAAACCTTTGAGGTTAAGCGGGCATCCGCCTGCAACTATGCTAGATGAGGAATGGCTTGAGCTTGATGAGTTATGCAAGTCCACCATTGTATTGTCTCTCACAGAACAAATTCACTACAATGTATTTGAGGAAGAACAGAGTGCATGGCAGTTGTGGGATAAAATCAAGAATCTCTATGACAAGAATAGTCTAGCGAGTCAAATGTATTGACTGAAGCAGCTTATGGATCTGCGCATGAAGGAGAATGTGACTATGTCTGCTCACTTGAGCCAGTTCCATGCTATACTCAAGAACTTGACTTTGCAGGATATCACTTTTGCATAGGATGTCACTCCTCTTTTCTTGCTTGGTACTCTTAATGAGTCATGGGATGTATTCCGCACTGCATTATGTGCCTCTACTGCTTCCTTGAAATTATCTGATGTTGAGAGTGCTCTTCTGCAAGAAGAGGTTAACCGTAAGAATTTGGATGCCTCTCGTGTATCGCATGCTATGACAGTTAGAGGCAGGAATGATGGATATGGAAAGCATGGCAGTGGCAGTGACCGTGGACGGGATTCTCAAAAAACTCGGTCCAAGTCTTGTGGGAAGTCACGTAGCAAATCCCGTGGCAGGAATGCAGATGTTACTTGTCACCATTGTGGGAAAAAGGGCCATATTAGGCCACAATGCCATGAATTGCGCAATGAAAGGCACAAAGATAAGGGGAAAGACAAAGTGCAAGATAAGCCTTCTGATCGCAGCATAGTGCCTGCAAAGTCCAATGTTAAAATTGAAGAGATCAATGTTATGCAACCTGAGGATGTTGATGATGATGATTATATCCTTGCAGCTTCTTCTAGTGCTTTGCAGATGACAGAGATACACTCTATGTATGCACAGTGTTGGCTCTTGGACTCAGGTGCATCCTTTCATGTGACACCTTTGCCGAGAGTGGTTTCATTCATACCGTACTGTTTCGGGTTCTGTGTGCTTGGGTGATCACATCTCTCTTGATATTGTGGGCATTGGTGATGTTAGACTGCAGTTTCCTTCTGGCAGCAGTTTTGTTATGCAAGATGTACATCATGTACCTGCTTTGACACGTAGTCTCATGTCAGCTAGATAGCTTGATGACGCAGGATAGCATGTATGTTTTGGAGATTCTGCATGGAAGATCACTCGTGGCAGACTTGTGATTGCAAGAGGTGCCAAGGCTGGCAGTCTCAACCCCTTGATTGTATCAGCTTCTTCCCTTGATCATATTTTGTCTGTGGGTTCTATCCCACATGTATCTCTTTGGCATACCCATTTGGGCCATATGTCTTTGAAGGGAATGAAAATGCTTTCTAGTTTGCAGTACTTACCACCCCTTGATTATGCATGTTTTGATTCATGTGAGCATTGTCTTTATGGCAAGCAGACTAGGTCTACGCATAAGAAGTCCAGTACGCCACGCATGAGTGAGCCCTTGGCACTGGTACATTCGGATGTCTGTGGGCCCATGTCTTGTCAGTCTATGGGTGGTGAAAAGTATTTTCTTACGTTCATATATGATTTTTCATGAAAATTTTGGGCTTATCCCATTAAGCTGAAATCCGATGTCTTGGTTGTGTTTTAGAGATGGCTTGCATTGGTTGAGAATCAGTCTGGGTATAGGCTAAAATGCCTAAGGACAGATAATGGGGGTGAATATGTCTCACGTGCTTTTGAGTAGTTATGTGACGAGAGGGGTATTAAGCGTCAGTTGACCGCCCCCTACACCCCCAGAATGGTTTGGCTAAGCGGATGAATAGAACCATCTAGGAGCGTGTACGCAGTATACTTAGTCATGCAGGCCTACCACAGAGCTTTTGGGCTGAGGCAGTTAGTACAGCTGTGCATGTCATAAATAGATCACCTTCTAGTGGTTTGGATTTTCAGGTTGCAGAGGAGGTATGGACTAGAAAACCCCCCTCTTATGCGCATCTCCGTGTCTTTGGATGTGAGGCATTTTGCCATGTGCCCAAGACAAGAGAAGTAAGCTGGATCCCAAAAGTGTCAAATGCATTTTTCTTGGTTATGGGGATGCATGCGAGATGGGTTACCGTCTCTGGGATCCGTAGGCGCGGAAATTCATCTGCAGTCATGATGTAGTCTTCCATGAAGACAAGATGCATAGGCATCCTGTGAGAGTTGTTGAGATCCGCAGGGTCATATTTCAGGAGGATCCGAGAGCTCCTGCACAGCCAGTTGGACAACCTACAGCTGCAGTAGATGCTCATGGTCAAGCCATTGGACAGGTAACTGGGCAGGCAGTAGAGCCCAGTCTACTAGAGACAGACGTCCACCAGATTGATTTCAGCCCTTGATGCATTATGTCTTGGTTACAGATGCAGAAGAGCCTTTCACTTATGATGAGGCTATGCGTAGGGGTGACAGTCACTCCTGGGAGAGAGCTATGTAGTCTGAGATAGACTCCCTGCATAAGAATGACACTTGGGATTTGGTTTCCTTGCCTACGGGCAAGAAGGCTTTGCCATGCAAGTGGGTGTACAAGGTAAAAAGTACCCCTGGACACCCCAAGCCGGCATACAAGGCTAGATTGGTAGCAAAGGGTTTTAAGCAGGAGCATGGTGTGGACTTTGATGAGGTCTTTTCTCTTGTGGTTAAGATGACCACCCTGCGCTTAGTCTTGGCTTTGGTTGCTCAGCTTGACTTGGATTTATACCAGATGGATGTCAAGACGGCTTTCTTACATGGGGAATTGCATGATGAGATTTATATGGAGCAGCCTAAGGGCTTTGCAGAACCTGGCAGGGAGCACCTAGTGTGCAAATTGAAGAAAAGTCTTTATGGCTTGAAACAGACACCTAGGGAGTGGTATCATAAGTTTGATGCCTTTATGCAGTCACAGGGCTACAGCCGGAGTGCTATGGATCCGTGTCTCTACACGAAGAAAGCTTGTGATGGTTCTTTATTGATTTTGGTACTCTATGTGGATGATATGTTGATACAGGGAAAGGTCATGATGAGCTAGATGCTCTTAAGGCTCAGCTCAAGAAGAGCTTTGAGATGAAAGATCTGGGACAGGCCGCTCACATACTTGGTATGTGCATTACACACGACAGGCATCAGGGACTCCTCTACTTATCATAGAGGAAGTACATTCATAAAGTCCTTGAGCGCTTCCGCATGGAGGATGTAAAGCCTATTGGCTGTCTATTGCCTTCTTATGTGAAGGCATCACAGGTTGATTATCCGCAGACAGAAGAGCAGAAGGCCGAGATGGCCAAGATTCCATATGCATCTGCAGTGGGCAGTCTTATGTATGCCATGATAGCCACTCGTCCGGATATTGCCTTTGCAGTTGGTGTTGTGGCACGCTATATGGCTACACCTAGCAAGAAGCATTGGGATGCCATGAACAGTATCATGAGGTACCTGAAGGGCACTGCAGATATGTGCATATGCTATGGCAGCCAGGATACAAGAGCCATGGGATACACTGACTCTGATTTTGCAGGACATGCAGATAGTAGGAAGTCCACTTCCAGCTATGTATTCACCTATGCTGGAGATGTTGTTTCTTGGATGTCCAGGGTGCAGAAATGCATGGCCCTTTCTACTACAGAGGCCGAGTATGTTATAGCCTGAGGCTTGCAAGGAGGCCATTTGGTTGGGTCGTTTAGTTGCTGACCTTGGTATTGATGCTATCCCTACACTGCATTCGAATTCTATGAGTGCTATTCAGTTAGCCAAGAATCCGGTCTTCCATGCGAAGACGAAACACATTGAGGTGAGGTATCACTTCATACGTGAGGTCATTGAGGACAAGTCTATTGATCATGTCAAGATCTCGAGCGACCAGAATCCTGTAGATCTGCTCACGAAAAGCCTCTCTATATAGCGCTTTTCCTTCCTCAGGAGGTTGATGGGCGTGGGATGAGATGACGTATTTCCTCATCCTGTTGTACATATGTACATGTTGTACTATCTTTTTTTTCTTTTTCTTTTCACTCCTCACTAGGGCAGATTCACCTTTAAGTGGGAGGTTGTTGGGGGTAAAGGCGCCTCTGCCTAGCAGCACGTATATTACTACACTGACAGTCACTGCCACTGCACACTGCAGGTGGCGGGCGGTCGTCACCGTCACTTTATTCTTTATTCTTTTAGTGACAATTTGAATAAAGGAAGGCCCGATCACACATTGTGATTGTTGGAGTTTCCATTTCTAGTCTCTCCCTTTCTTGCTCTTGCTCTCCTGCCATAGCTCTCGAGTCCAATTTTTGATCTGTCGCTCCCTTTCAAAATTCATGAAGAATTTTTGGAAAAGTATATTCATTTCTATGGGAACCAAATCAACTCCAAGTATGACCTATCATCCACAAATAGATGGACAAATTGAAAGGGTCAATAAATGGCTAGAAGTCTATTTCAGAAAATTTTGCCATGATACACAAAATTCATGGGATCATTGGATTCATCTTATGGAGTTTTGTTACAATAATACACATCACATGAGTATAGGCATGTCACCATTTAAGGCATTGTATGGATACAAGCTTCAAGTACCTTCAGTAGTGTTTCATAATGAAGTTAATCCTCTTGTTGCTCAAGAAAAGTTAGAAAATATGGAAGCCTTAATGAAGTGTAAGGAAAATCTTAGAAAGGCACAAGAGACTATGAAATCTTATATGGATGATAAGTGATGGCATGTGGATTTTAAGAAGGAGAATGGGTATTTTTAATGGATACCTAAATCTCATTATGCATCTCTTAAGGTAGGACATAATAAGCTTGCTCATTGTTATTATGGTCCATATCAAATCACAAGAAAAGTTGGGGATCTTGCTTACCAACTTGATTTGCCGTCAACCACCTACATTCATAATGTTTTTCATGTCTCCCAACTCAAGAAGTATATTGGCCTAGACATTTAAGTTCTATGTTTGATCACACCAAGACAACACTAACTTGGTCACAGTGCAAAACTATTCTTCAGTGCAAGGTGACTAAAGAAGGTTTCATCGCCTAGAATACGTGCTAAGAACCCTCGAAAATATAAGTTTTTTGACAAATATGAGTTAGCTCTGAATCACTTGAAAATTCTTGCCAAATCATCCCAAAAAAATCCCAACATATAAAATGCGATTAGTCATGGCTCTTCCCATGCTCGGGGGGTCCACTAGGGTTTACCGTATGGTACCACGTGAGTGTAAGGGAGGGGGGTTATTTAAGGGAAGGAATGTACATTTTATAAGGTAAGGTCCCATAAATAGGGGTAGATAAGGGGTATTTTCATATATTTCTTACATGTAGGTGACATCTCTTTATTACTACTAGTGAATCCCCCATGTTCGCATCGATAAGAGTTATTTCGTGTTTCATATGTCGCTAGTAATGCAAGTTTTTTCAAATAGAATCATGGATCAACATCACATAGATGGATCATTTTTTTCCACTAATGTTGATAAGAATTAGATGGATAATTCTTAAATATTATTGATGTGAACATTTAGATAGATCTTATTTCAAGGGTTGAACTCATTGAGAATAAGATGTGAAATTTGCACAATGAGAACTATTCTATTGTGAGACTTGTTAAACTTCCTGACATTAATTGTATTTGATCAAATATGTATCCAAAAAAGAGATGACATGTGAAACACAATAGGGTGTTTGTTTCTCTTGTCCAGAATGCCTCCTTGCATTTCATATGTCTTGTGCTTGCATTATTTTATTGAAATTGGAGGTAGACTATGTGATTAGTATCTGTTTGTTACTTGGTGATTGTAGATAACATTATATGAGAGATTTAGAGATTTGTCCTAATTTGGTTGTATTATTTGTTTTCTGGATATTTTAGATGGCTAGAACTAAGGCCACTACAACGAAGCAGAAAGTTGATCCTAGAGGTCTTGCTTCTAAGATCCATTAGTCCTCCAAGCCTTCCAAAATTACAAGGAAATCAAAGCCAAGGAGAAGGTTCACACAGCATGTTAGGTGCCTAAAGGAGATTAGAATTGCAATGAATGCTCTGAATAATGCAATTCCAAAACTGTCTTTTCAAAGGCTTATTAGAGAAATTTGTGACAAATATAGAGTTGATAGTTTTAGATGAACTAGGGCAGCTCTCAACTGTATTCAGGAGGCTACATAAGATTTTATGATTGAGTGTTTTCAAGATTCGTATATCTTTGCTGCTCATGCGCATAGGCTTATACTTATGGGGGATAAAGACATGATAATTCTCAAGAGATTGAGATATAGGTTTTCAAAGGTCCTTGAGCCTGTCCCCCTTTCTGATGTGAAGGCTTTCAATATTTTAAATGTGCCTAGAAAAATGATCCAGGTCTTTCTGATGAAGATGTCACCCATGAAAAGGACACAAGACAACATGAGAAAGAGGAAAATGCCATAGAAGAGCAGGTAGATAAATGGAGGGAGTATAAAAGAAAGAAGGAAGAAGAAAAGGAAGCAAAATAACTCCCATCTTTTGAAGAGGAGTTATCTACCCTTCTTGAAAGGGCTAACCTTAAGGGCTTCAATGTTTGTTGCTTTTTACCTCGTGATATTAACAAAATATTTGATATGGTATTTTTGGACTTTGATTGTATTCAAATTCTCAAGAATAAAGTGAGAGAAGTAAATGACTCTATTCTTCTTGTTGAGATGAGGTATATTATATGCAATAAAAAAATGAGGTTCTTGATCCATCTATCTCATACTATATGAGGAGTGAGCTTGATGCAACTCCATTTGACCATTGGTTCAATTCAATTGACTTTGACACTTTGGAGGTTCTTCTAATCCCATAGAATGAAAAGTAAGTAATTTGATATTTTGTTAGATTTTATGAGATCTTATTTTGCTAGATTATTGAAATATTTTATAGACTATGTGGAAAGGCAATGTTTCCTCATCAATTCTATAAAAGGAAGGTATGGAAATGCCAAGTTAAGTTATATAATCTAGGGTCTCCTTGATATGTTGATCTTTTTGTTGTAGGGACTCTAAATATTTTGATATTTCTTTTGTAATTACTCTAATTTTATTGCTTTTTTGATACAAAGTTGTAAAAAGATTGATTGAAGTGCTAGAGAAAAGACCTCTCATGCCTTCTAACTTACTTGCAACAATGCAATATAGACAAGTTGCGATAAGGTCTTAATTAATATGGTTGGACCCCTGGCATCCGAGCGTCCTCCTATGTTTAAACTAATCCATAGAGAAACCTCTCATGGGGCGGGTTCGGTCCATGTTCCCATCACAGTCATTTAGAACCCCCTTGGATAGGGTTGGCGGCCAGCTAGGGGTGGCCGTTCTGACCCTCATTCTTATGCAAATATGAGCCAGCAATTACGCCATTGGATTTATATCCAATAGTTATCGGGTGGTAATTGCCTTAATTTGCTAACCTTTTTACCAGGGTTCTTGTCTTGAGATCACATATCTTAGATGATTCAATCTAGGATTTCAATTAGTCATTTGATAACCATTTTTTTCCTTAGAATCTTATCGGGGTTTCTAAGTTTACCCTAGGGTTTCACTCCCTTAAGAATTCGTAACATAAACTTTTGTTCATTCCTCCTGCAAGCCAAGAGTAAACTAAGCCCTTTGCAATCCTTGAGTAGTTGCGAGCATCAAATGTCATGTGGCGAATGGTCGTTCTTTCTTACACACAAATATAACATTCGAATGGCTTAAAATGATACCTCTAAGAGTATTATTGGACTAAGTGTGGCTAGTTGCTAGGATGGAGACCAATGAGCGTGTTTACTTGACTCTAAGCCAACCTATGAATATCGTAACAATATTTTGACTCATTTACAATTAAACCCTAGCCTTTCTTATCATCTAGGATTTCACTTATCAAACTGCCTCTTGCAATTAAGCTTAACAATTTGCATACACATCTTAAATCTACCTTTTAAGGTGAATCTCTATCATGTAGTGCAATTGAAACTATCCACGATGCCTCGCAAATCTAGATGCAAGTCTTTCGTGAATTGATAATGCAATGCGAAACTTCTATTCTTGGAAATTCATTTCAATGAGCTTATGCAAATCATAAATTGTGGCTTGTATCTTTCTTTGTGTGAGATACATGAATTCGTCATGCCTAATGTAAATACAAGCCAAACCTCTCCAATGGCTTATAGGATGTCATCGTCTTACACAGTCTTGCATATTTATATATTGGTAACCTAAGATGCACTTGCAAAATTTCATGCCTAGTAATCAACTTAGTATTGCAACAACCCATAGATGCTTAATCGATTCGTGGCAAAACATGATCATCATGAACTTGATTCAAGCCTTTACAAATACCTTTCCAGTTATGCAAATTATGTGATGCAAAAGTATGATTTCTTTCTATGATGATTGTGCTTTATTGTTCTATTCATAGGGCTAGACACAGTAATAATACCTGGTTTTGGAGTGTCAAATTAGCGTTTATACTCAATAACCCATTCATGTTAGTGCTAACATCTTTGCCCAATCCTCCTTCCGTGGTTGCGGCTTTTTCGGTTACTTTGGGAGAGTTTGCACTTCGGGGCCATTTCGAAGCTTGGAATGTGGCCCTCCTCTTCTCTCGAAGCACTCCTTTGTCCCGGAGTTTCCTACATTTTTCCTTGACTTCCGCAACCTTTTGCCAATTAGAGATTCCTTCATTTGACAAAATAAATCCAAGATATTCTATTAGCCTCTTGAGGAAGGCACAATTTTTCTTCTTAGCATAGAGCTTATGAGTCCTTATGGTCTCAAGGATGATGAGAACTTGGGATTCATGATCCTCCTCTTCCTTGGAATAAACCAAGGTATCATCAAAGAAGACAAGTACAAAATCAAGATATGGTCTAAAAATGTCATGAGCTTGTTAAAGGTGACAGGGACATTAATCAATCCAAAAGACATTACTGTGAATTCGAAATGACCATATATGGTGTTGAATGCCGTCTTAGGAATATCCTCATCTTTGATGCGGATCTGGTAGTATCCTGACCTCAAATCAATCTTAGAGAAGATTCTTGCTCCCTGCAATCAATCAACTCGTCTATCCTTGGAATAGAATATTTATTTTTGATGGTTACTTGGGTCAGGCCTCTATAATCAATGCAAAGCAGAAGTGTACCATCCTTCTTCTTTTGGAACAAGACTAGAGCCCCCCCAAGGAGAACTATTGGGGCATATGTACCCTTGGTCCAATAGTTGTTTGAATTTCTCTTTTAACTCAATAGCTTCAAGAATCGACATCTTGTATGGCCTTTTTGCAACCAGTGCAGCACCTAGTATTAGCTTAATCTCATGGTCAACTTCCCTAGGCGGTGGTAATTTAGTCAATTCTTCTGGGAACACATCTGCGATTAGATAGACGGGTAATCCTTTTCTTATTCCTTGAGCTATTCACGTTTCCTTGGCTAGCTGGATCTTTGGTTTACTTGCTTCTCCTTGAGTTGCAACTAACTCACCTTTAGGATTTCGAAAGGAGACTTGTCATTTTCCACAATGGATGTGAGCATCATTGGGGACAAGCCAGTCCATCTCGAGTAGGCACTCATGGACTCCTAGATCCATTACCCTGAAGTTAACAAATGTGGGCTTGTTTTCGAGTAGGAATTCCACCTTAGAAATTTTGTTTTGTGTAAGTATTTTCTCACCCATTTGCTAGCTCGACAAGTAAGGTAGGTGCAGCTACAATGGCTATGCCTAACCTTCCCAGACAAGCTAGTGAAATGAAAGAATGAGTGCATCCATAGTCAATCAGGGTTTTGAATTTCTTACCTTGGTAATCCATGGTGTTTGGATCACTGAAAATTAGCGATTCTTCGGGCCCTTTTTATGGAGAGCAGCATGAATGGATGCCCTCTCAATCTCAGCTTCCATGGATGGGTCTTCTTCTTCATTGATTCCCTTAGTGGTGATATTGGAATTTTTTTCCCTTCCCATTGTTGCACGACCGCGGCCACGGGTAGCCCTAGCTTGGCTACCGAATTTTCCTTGAGGATGATCTTTGCCAATTTTGAGACATTCCCTTTTGAAGTGCCCAGGTTCATTGCAGTGAAAACATCGCAGACTTTGGTTGTTTTGTTGAGTGGGGACAAAGTCACTGGTGTTTGTGAGACCAAGGTCTATTATTCCTAGACTTCAGCTAGACTTCTTGGGCCACTCTCATCAATGCATCTTACAAATCTAAAGGATGCATTGATTCCAACCGAGTGTTCATTGGTGGGTTCCCATCATAGAACTTCAAGACTTGTTGGGGAATACTCATTGTAAAGGTGTATTTTAACAAGGAGACAAATTTCGAGTAGTACGCCTCCAAAGAGAGGCCCAACAGCTTCAATTTAAAAAACTCATTCATCTTCTGTGTTCTATATGTAGGTGGCATGTACCTTCCCCGCACTGCTTCCTTTAGTTTATCCCAAGGTATTGTGCTTTCTGTGATTGCTTGATCTTTACACCATTGCTTCCACTAGAGCCTAGCTTCATCGGTAAGTTTGAGCTTGGAAATCATGGCCTAGTTTGTAGGTGATCTTCATGCTGCACTAAAGTAATATTCCATGGATTCAATCCATACTTTGGCATTAGCTTCAACAATCTTCCCTTTTCCATTGAATTTCAGAGGTTTGATTTGTTTGAGAATAAACTTCTTCTCTTGTGCCTCCGTCGCAGGGACAATATTCCAGTTCTGCGTTTGGGGTTGTATCTGGTTTTTAATTTAAACTCCCATGTTAGGATTGCATTTACACATCTCTACACAACTTAAATCAATGTGCGAATTGTTTTTCATTACTACTGTGCGACAAATCAAATAATCATATAACTCTTATTTATCCATAAGGAAGCATAAACTCAAGTACAATTATTCGGGAATAGATAGAGATTGGTTGGGATGATTTTCCTTTCAAGAGATACATCAACGCCAGGTTAATAATTCCCTATTGGATTCAGCTACAAGGATGGAATAGTAATATGGATTTGGGGAATGGATTCTCGAGAAGCGGTAAGTCATGGGAAGTTCAAGAAATCCCCATTTTTTATAGCCGTGACATTCGTTTTGCCCCATTACTTTAATTATGTCTATTGGCAAGACTTTGACCACCTCCTCATAGATGTAGCGAGTATGTTCTACTTGACGGCATCCGATGTGTAGGATCAAGTTCACATGTGCCTCGCGGAAGATGAATAACTTGATGATCTTCAAGTCCTCCAACCATTTTAGCCTCTTCAAATTGTTTTGAAGATAGGTGAGTTGATTGGTATATATATAGCAGTAACCCGCGCTCCAGGTCGACCAACGCCTTTCGGCATACGATGGTGAAGGGTTGTAGAGTCGATCTAGGATCCCCATCATATCGGGTTGTCTGCGATAACTTGAAGAGTTCATAGCCATCCTGAACATGATATGAAATATGAGGAACCTGCTCCATGACTCGTAGGTCTGGAAGCAGCAACAATCCACAAGTGAGTGAAAGAAAAAATATTTTCTAGTGAAAACATCACTTCACTCTTCCCAATTTATTCCTATCTTGATTCTTTTATTTGTTAGTTTGCTCTGATACCAATTGTAATGTGCCACCTATTAGTTGTCTAGGCACGTTTTTAGCGGTCCACCTAAGTGATGTCACCCGGTACTCCCATGGAATATTACGACCTTGGGTCTCTTGAGACCGTCTCGCAATGGAACATTCGTGGAAAACCCACTAGGATTGATCTAAAACTTGGGTCCCTAGTGGTCAAGGTTTCCTGATAGCATTCTAATGTCGTGGGTCCTGGACATCCTACCTTACGCAGAGATACCCAAGCCGAAGCTGACCCATGCCACACTTGGTTCAAAGAGAATGGGAAATGAGAGGGATGCATCGCTCAACCTAACAATCCATAGGGCATATTCCCATTATGGTCCCCTAAAACGGCATGAATTAGGTTCTAACCTAATAATACCTAAAGGTTGTATGACTGTAGGACCTTGTGAGAATCCTCCCAATTCTCTGGGATGACCACCCTATCGTAGGTCGAACTCATTGGGGGTTCCGTCACTTCCCTCAATAGGCATTCTTTAGTTTTCTAATTAGGTCATATCACATTTATGTATGACATTTAAAATCAACTTCCTTAATTAAGTCTTTTAGGGAACAGGGTTCGTTTGCATAACTTATGCACTGGCACGAAAACAGTTCAGACATGTTCCTTGGAAGTAAACTTTATATTAGCATTTTAACTGAGATACAAGTCTTGTCCAAAAAGGACAATTTCGACAATCCATGAGGATGTGTCTTATTTCCCTCAAGTTTTTGCCCTTGCACTAGTAACAGGACCTCAAGAATCCATCTTAAGTCACGTAGATTGTTTGAGTCGGACCCAGAGGCAGGGAATTTATAGCCAGAGTCCCCCTTGGCATCCAAGCATCCTCTTACATTCAAACTAATCCATGAAGAGACCTCTCATGGTGGGTTCGGTCCATATTCTCGTCACGGTTATTTAGAGCCCCCTTAGATACGGTTGGTGGCCAGCTGGGGGTGGTTTGGCGCACCCTCCATGAATTCAACCTAATTCATTATTCAATTTTCTTTTGTGAGCTTGGGTCATACAATCCTTTCATAGACATTGATTCTAGATTTATAAGTAAAACAATAATGGAGGCAAGTGCTCAGAACATTTGCCAAGGTGGAATTTCTATTTTTTTGTACGCTTAGTATTCACCCACCCTTTTTGGGTTTTTCTTGCCTTGCTGTCAACCGCAATGGACTTCTGAGGGTAGGGAATACCATTGTTCTGACCCTCATTCTTATGCAAATAGGAGCCAACAATTATGCTTTTGGATTTATATCCAATAGTTCCTGGGTGGTAGTTGCCCTAATTTGCTAACCTTTTTACCGGGGTTCCTGTCTTGAGATCACATATCTTAGATGATTCAATCTAGGATTTCAATTGGTCATTTGATAACCATTTTTCTCCTTAGAACCTTATTGGGGTTTCTAAGTTTACCCTAGGGTTTCACTCCCTTAACAATTTGTAACATAAACTTTTGTTCATACCTCCCACAAGCCAAGAGTAAACTAAGCCCTTTGCAATCCTTGAGTAGTTGCAAGCATCAAATGTCACGTGGTGAATGGTCGTTCTTTCTTGCAAATACAATATTTGAGTCATCATTTTCTGAAGACGAGTAGGAAAAATATGGCCTTTTCGTGGAAACAAGGGCTTTAACCAGTTCAAGTTCATGCATATCTTGAACTTGGAGGATGTCGCCATGAAGGAACAAATAGTGAAGCAGATTGTCAAACAATGTCATCTACAAAAGTACGTGGAGGTAGCTAGCCAAGGTGTTGTGACTACAAGAAGTGTGCGGAGTTACTCTAGACCTTTGGTAGGAACCGCGTCACTGTCACCGTGTGAGAAGAAGAAGAAGAAACACATTGATTCCAAATCAAGTTGACTCAAGAGTTAGTGGAAAAAGCATTAGGCCTAGCCAATAAGGTGGAAAGGTGACCGAAGAGAGATGTATATGCCATGCTAGGAATGGACAAGGTAATGGTCCACACAAATGATGGCATCGGCTTGGCAAACATCCCCAACTTTGAGATCCAGCTCCAGGCCAAAAAAATGCATGCACTACTCTCTAGCCATAGGTACAACTCAATAATGAGCTGAATCAACATGCATATGCTATTTGAGAGCATTGCAGCAAGATCCTTTAACAAAGTGAACCTAAATGGCTTCATGCGAAAGACCATTGAGTCTTCATCAAAAGTGCTGGCAAACAGGAGGGAGACAAGCAGGAGGAGAGTCCCCTGCCACCAAGGCAAAAAGAAAAGTGTCATCCTCAAAGGCCTCTACCATCGGCTTCGGTGGGGTATTGACAGCCATAAATAAGGGAAGCACTAGGGGAAGGACAGGGTGAAGAAAAAGGAGTTGGAGAAATACCAGAGAGGTCACCTCCTCACCATGAACAACAACCACACTCTAATGAAAGGACAGTGAGCGAGGATGAGGAATAAGAATGAGAAATGCAAAGTAGCCAGCAAAAACCCAAAAAAACAAAGTAGAAGGACTCAACAAGAGAAGGTCAAGGAGGAAAGCATGAAAAAAGAAAAAATAGACTTACAAAAATCCGAAAGAAAGTCTAAGAAGGAAGGGGAAGAGAGGAAGAAAAAAGAGAAGGAGGAGTTGAAAAGGAAGGAAGATGAACACATGGTTCTGGCAACATGCCTATCTATAGAGCAGCTATGCAAGCAAGACAGGTTGGTTGCCATGAGCCCATCTAGAGATGAGGGCTCGAGCTCAACCACACAAACACCAAAAATCATGCCAACCGCAATGAAGAAAGGCAAGGGCATTACCCTCATAGTACCTGCCACTCTAACAATCATATCCACACTGAGCTCCACGGCCAAAGTGGACGCTACTAACCTCATGTCTTGGGTATAGTACTTTGTTAATAAGGAAATGTCCCAAGGAATGGGGGATGGTACCCCCATAATAGGAACTAAAAGACTGGTGATAGAGTAGACAACGACTCTAGGCAGGATCCCAAGAAGCAAAAGAGGGAAGCCTCTACAACCTCCATGCCCACAACAGAGCTGCCACCTACAGGTTATGATGAATACATCAAGGAGCTCTTCTCACAGCTAGAGAAGGCAACAAAAGATAAGAGGATGGTAATGGTGGCTAAACTAGAGGCAAAAAAAGAGGCCATGACTGCATCACAATCATAGAAAACTCGTCAAGTGGCCATGTGACAAAAGGAGATAAGTGAGCTAAAGGAGCAGCTATGAGCCAAGGATGAAGCGGGAACTGAGTGGCATGCAAGGTTGAATGAAGAGACTCAAGCCCTAATAAGCTTGCAATGCCATAATGATGAGATCATGAGCTCTATGAAGACCTACAAGGGGATATGGAAAAGGTCCATAAAACCATTGAAGAGTTAGAGGTGGTGAGGGAAGAAAGGGCACATGGATACTAAGAGGAGATTGAAAAATTGAAGCAAGAGAGGCAACCTGGAAGCAGGAGGGGAAACACATGCTAAAAAGAGAAATCAAACATCACAAGAAAAGGTTGATGATATTGGCTCAAAGGCAAGGAGAAAGTCTTGAGGAGATACCTTAAGGGAACTGCATATATGTGAATTTTTTATGATGGCTAAGATATTGGAGTCATGGACTACACAGACTCTGATTATGCAAGACATGTCAATAGTAGGAAGTCCATCTCTGGCTATGTCTTTACTTTTGCTAAAGATTTTGTTTCTTAGATTTCTAGGGTATAGAAATGCACAACCTTGTCACTATCGAGGCTTACTACACTACAGCCACTTAGGCTTGTAAAGAGACCCTATGGTTAGGCTATCTGTTTGTCAATCTTGATATAACTATGACTCCCACATTGCATTCAAACTCTATGAGTGCAATTTAATTGGCACATAATCAGATCCTTCATGCGAAGACAAAATCTTGCAGATTTGCTTACTAAAAGTCTCCTAGTGGAACGTTATGCCTTTTTTAAGAAGATAATGGGCATAAGATTAGATGATATCTATTTCCCATGATGTTGTACTTCTATGTACGCTTTGTACTTTGTCACTTTTTTCTTGTTTTCTCTACATAGCACATGTACCCTAGTTGTCTATATTTTCCTTTAAGTGGGAGTCTGTTGGAGGTTAAAGACCAAATGTGCCCTAGCTACCTACATTTCCTTGTACTTACTATGCACACACATATACACTACGGGTAGTGGTCGCTCGTCACATTATCACTTTATTCTTTATTCTTTACATGACAATAGAATAAAGGAAGGCAAGTTACACATTGTGATAGTTGGAGTTTCCACATATTGTCTTGCTCTTTCTTGCTTGAACTTCCATATAGCTCTTGCTTGTGCTTATGTGCTCTGCTTTTCAGTCGTGCCATCCTAAATTGAACATGTAATTTGGTTAATTTGCTAAATAGGAAACCTGCATTGCCATACAAGTAGATGTACAAGTCAAAGAATATCTTTGGCCACCCTGTGAGGTGTCTGCCAGTCTCAATCCATGGCATATCTTTTAGTAGTCCATCGGTGGGTTTTCCAAAAATGATGGCGCCCGGCACTCCCTTGGAACATCATGGGGTCTGTCACTTAGGCCCTACTGAGTCTTCTTCGCAATGGGAGAGTTCCGGCCCCAAATCGACTAGGATCAACCTGAATTTTTGGGTTCCTAAAATCAGACAAGTCTCCTAATAGCCAGCTACTGTCTGTAATTTTGAGTTCCCACATGTACAGGATTACTCGATCTGAAGCAGACCTGCCATTGCACTTGGTTCAAAGAGAATGGGAGATGGAGGGGAGTGTAGTATGTTAATCCTCCTGCCCATGAGGCAAAATCCCATTTCGTCGGCCCCCTAAAACAATACAAGTTGGTTCACCTAACGACAAGTTGGTCAATTTATTGTCTTCATATGTCTACTACCGATTTAGAAAAGCTCCTAGCTAACCACGACCACCCTACCGTTGGGGGGTCACACCCTACCATTGGACGGGGACCTGTCGAGGGTCACGCCCACCCGCTTTCCTTTTATGATGGAATCATCTTTAGTTTTTAAATTATCTACAGCACATTTATTGGAACATATACAACCAGCTTCTTTAATTAGTGTGTTAAATCATATATTCCTTCATGTAATTTATCTCACAGATATGCATACAACTCAAACAATCCTTGAATTTTTTTTATTAAAAAATTTATTATATTGGAAGCTTATTACAATTTCCATCTTTCTGATCCTGCAGAAGATACATAAAATTCCATGAGGGTATTCTGCCCACCAAGATTCCACCCATGTAACTAGTATTTAGGGTTCCAAGATCCCATCCTAGGTCACGAACGAGCTCGTTAGATTCTAGGAACAATGCAAGATTTAAAGCCAGATCCCCCCCTAGCACCCACATTTCCTACTATCCGAGACTATCCCTACTTACAAACCTTTCACTAATGGAGACGATCTAAGCCTCACGAAGTGATGACCATGACCCCCTTGGAGTAGGGTCTCGTGACTAGCTTGGGGGTAGCCTAGCGCGATCCTTTCTTTTATTATGTTTGTTAATATTTTCAATCAGAGATCTAGATTCTAGCAAACACAAATAGTCCTTTCAAATGTATGTCGATTGATGCAATGACAATCACACCATCGTGCAATTCAGAGCTTCCATAGCCAAGGTAGACCCTATCCTAAGGTAACCTTACATTCTAATGAGGATTCTCCTCCCCATAAAGAAGTGGTGAGTACATCTCTTACCACATGTTAAGCAAGGCATCAATTTCCCTTTTGGGCTATCTTACCCAACACAAGTTAAATTACTTAAAGAAATATATTGTGCCAATAACTTAATGAGATGACTTACAGATCCTTGAAATAGAGTTTCACCTTTTAAGCGACACGTAACCTTGTCACGCTTGACAATAATCATATCCATTTATTTTACTAAACTTGAGTGCGCATAAAGTCATATGTGCAATAACCTCTTGTAACTCTTTCCATCATGATTCCATGATTTAGAATCTCACTTAATCTAACTACACATCAGAGCGATTAATTGTTTATGTGTGTCCAGTATGCTTTCTAGATGAAACTATCAATTCGTGTAAGTGTAAAATATAGAAGCTAATATTTTATGTAACTATTTTATGTGGCAAAATAATAACCTAGTAGTGAATAACCTAGTTTAATACGACAACATTGGGAATTTCATCTTTGCACGCACTCGCATTTGCCACACCCAATGTTATGTTGGTAGTGGAAACTCTAGCAACCTCGAGCACTCCCATATCTCTGGCAATACCTATTCCTTGAACGGTAGAGGTGGTTCCCATGGTCCTTCCACCTCATTGCTTTGAAGCCATCCTTTGCAAGTGGATTCGAGAGAAAAAGAAGGAGGAATGAATTTGAGATGGGAGAGTGTAAGAGAAGATGGCTTAGTCAAAGACCGAGATAGGGGGAAATTGATCTAACTCTCTCACTCACAGCCTCTCTCTCTCTCTCTCTCTCTCTCTCTCTCTCTCTCTCTCTCTCTCTCTCTCTCTCTCTCTCTCTCTCTCTCTCTCTCTCTCTCTCTCTCTCTCTCTCTCTCTCTCTCTCTCTCTCTCTCTCTCTCTCTCTCTCTCTCTCTCAGCCTCTTGGAGAGGTATCCTTCTACATCCCTCTATCTACCTCCCTCTCACAGCCTCTCGAGGTCTCCTTGTGCTTCTCTACTTGCTCCCCATGCCTCATATTTATAACTAAGCAAGAGAAGAAGGGTTGTGGTTGAGAAAAATAGCTCTTTGTAGAAGAGAAGCAATCTAAAACTTCTAAGATGCAGTCTTATGCTCAAATCACAAATCTAATAGTTTCATTAGCTCTGAAAGGGGGATAAAACTCCAAGACACTTGGTTAAAAATCGTTCAGATCACTCGTTCTTCTTCTCCCTGATTGAAGTGTTGTTTGCTGCATGTAAACTACGATCGCGTGCACGCGATTTCACCAATCATTCTTTTTTTTCATTAAATCTTTAAAAGTGGTTGAAAAAGCCACTTGCTTTTCTTACATGACATCCTGTTCTAGAAATTTCCATATCTTTTTAGAATATTTACAATAAATAGTATCCACAATATCAAAAATATGCTAATCTTGTCCAAAATCTAATATTTTTGGACCATCCATACTATATACATTGACACTAATGACTAATATCACTCATAATTCTCATTCACGTTGTAACTTTCGTGATGGGTGGCTACAATCCTTGTTAATTCAGAAAAAATGTCGAGTTACAACTCTCATTTTTTTAATAATTAAATAAAAATTGTTAGGTATTAACGTTAATTAGTTTTTACTTTAGTTAGTAACCTTACTAACTTATTAATTAACTAACTAACTTTTAATTGTATGGAAGTATTGCACTTAGCATACAAGACCAAATTGGTTGCTAAGGATTTTAAGTAAGAGAAGGAAGTGCTTTTGATGAGATTTTCTCTCCTCTAGTTAAGATGAGTACCTTATGTAGTTGGTATTGGCCTTGGTTGTACAAATGGATCTATACTTGTACTAGATGGATATGAAAATAACTTTTCTTCATTGGGATTTGCTTGAGGCTATCTACATGCAGTAGTCTAAGGGCTTTGAGGAAAAGGGCATGGAACACCTAGTGTACAAGTTGAGGAAGAGTCTTTACGGACTTATGGAGACACGTAGGAAATGGGACCATAAGCTTGATACTTTTATGTATTCATGAGATTGCTCTCATAGTGATAGGGATCCATGTCTTTACATGAAGAAGGCTCGTAACGGTAGCCTTATCAATTTAGTACTATATGTTATTGACATGTTGATTGTGGGAGTACTCATGATGAGCTAGATACTTTGAAGACTCAACTCAAGAAGAGCTTTGAGATTAAGGACATGGGTTATGCCTCTTGCATACTTGCAAATCTTCTCCCTAGCCTCTCTATCGTAGTGGGGTACAACATGACTAGCATAATGCCAAAGACACATAGTAAGATTAATTACCTATTTACAAGTGAAAATAGAATAATTAATCTAAGTTTATGTTTAAAGCATGCAACACAAACCTTGTTTACATAATAAAATAATATGTTTAAAGCATCCAAAGTCATTATCTTACTACCTCTCTAGTAACAAGTACTAATAAGCCTTGGAATCACACATGAGCATCCAAGTACTGTGGAGGTGCTTAGTTGTTCCATAAGCCTTTTATCTCTCTTGTCAATTGTGTTAGTAAGAGGAGTAGTAGTGGCTCTAGTTGTGGTAGTGTGAGTAGCATGCACATTATCTTAAGTACCTTGGGTGGCTTATCCTTGCTAGCTTTAATGGCCTGAGTACTTCCTTTTGCACCTTTATGCTTTTAGTTGCTTGCTCCTGTGTAGTAGTGGGTGTGGTAAGTGAATCATGAATAGAAATACTTCATGAACCCTATAAGCATGATTCAACCCTTAGACGCCAATGCATGAGCTCAAAAACTATTTCTACAAAAGCGCCAAGATGCTTTACATGGGTTAAAGTACTTACGCTCATGTGAATATTTCTCTTGCTTAGGCATAACTCTCATAGGGTAATCAAGCCACCAAGGACAAATATTTTCCTCTCATGCCATCAATTTCCTCTCACATAATGCTAGAGAATACATAGTATTCTCCGATCATGGATATCAGTCCACTCTCTTGTGAATTCCGGATTTGCATCCAACCTCTTTTGTTCTACACATTGTAGTATCCACCTACAACATTCTTAATACAAATGATGTAAGTAAATGCATGCAATCCCCTATTAAAAATTAGGCATAGTCTGCTTTGTGTACAAGCATGCAATTTTCAACATAATATACATACCACCCTCACTTCAGCTTCCACGTGGGATTTAAGCCAAAGTAAAGATAGGAAAATAAAATATCCTTTGATAAAATCAACACTGTCTCCTTTATACAAGATACAAATTTCCAATCAATAAACCAACCCCCAATCTTGGGCTTCCATGTGGAATTGAAGGTAGAGAAATCAATAACAGAACATGGCTTCCACATGCCATTCCATCCAGTCCATAATGACCAAAGCACTTACCATAAGAGAGCAAATGAGTACTCCTCATGCATAACCATCATAATAAATCAACCACCCTCACTTTGGCTTCCACTTGAAATTTAAGATGAATAGTTTAGAACTATGCAGGTCTCTCATCAAAATTGGTGTTTTAATGTTCAAAATAAAGTAGTCTAGATAAAACCTATAAACCATGTGTTTGGTTGAAAATACAAGCTCTAGCATCTTCTCTGCAACATTTGACGACTTCACCCCATCCAAGAGATGTAGAAAAGCCTACATACATTCTTAATATTGGCACATCCATTAAGAAAACATTCAAGAAAGTAATATGAATGTTTTGCATTGTGTCAACTTGCAGGACATGACTCTTCAAGTTAAGCTTGAAGAACTCCTCAAATGAGTTCAATAGTTGAGGACCTTATACTTGTATCCTTTGAATTTTTACACTACCTCTAACTGCAAATGAGCCTAGTATGTCTCTTTCTTCATGTGAATCCCAAAGAGCTTGTAGTCACTAAAATGCGGGACTTGGGGGTCTTTAGAACGTGTAACTCATAAGATGCAACAATATTTTTCTCCTACAATGCACAACAATATATACAAATAGGAAGCATTGAACAAGAAAGCAACACATGCATACACAACTTGCTTTATTAATACAAATTACCTCTCCAGAGAAATTTTTGAGATTGTATGACAATACAACTTGTCTCTTGTGATCTTGAGAATGCTTGCATCATCCCACCCTAGCCCAAATAAAAACTTGAAGAAATCATTTCCATTTTAGAGATTGGAAATGTGTAGGTTTTTGTAGCCCCTATCTTTGAGGTGCTCCTTTTCCACTCTTATAGCCTTGTCTAAACGTTTCTTCCTTTCTACCTCATCTAGACCAAGAGCCTCAAGCTTCATAGTTTCTTTTGAGATGAAGGCGTGGAACTCATCCCATCATGTCAAAACAAAAATAAATTTTTTACCAGTGATAGAAAAGCACATTCCATACAAGAGAGCTAGAGATAGAAAAGCATCTTCCATACAAGCCAAGATATTAAACCACAAGGTGAGTTATACCATGGAGTGGCACCATGATAATACCTTCCCTCTATATTCATCTCAACCTTAGCCCACTTCCTCAAGTGTGGACTCAATCTATCTAGAATGGAAGTACCAATTTTTTGGAACAGGTACACCTCATCTACAATATTTGGAGTAGCATGTGTCCTAGAAATACTATTGGAAACAAACATAAGCATAACATCTTATAATGAGGAGCATAGTTGAAGGAAGAAGACATATGCATTGATGGTATAGTAGCTCTACTTTCTTTGCCTTTGGCATCTCAATGAATTGACACCATACACAAACATGGTATTAAAGCATTGTTAGAGTACTCTATAATTGAAAATCAACTAACATAAGAATGGGATACAAACATTCAATGTGTATATGTATAGTGGATGAAGTATAAATGATTGCTTACTTTCTTTGATGAATCTCCACTATATTTTTAGCATGTAGTTCCCATCCCAAACCAAGAACTTCTTGCCCTTAAGGTCTTGCCACTCTCTCCCAAGAGCCCTCTCAAACTCAACATCATCTATGGCAAATTTGACTACCTCCTGAGCCACCAATCTAGAAAGAGGCACAGTAGGAGGCAACATCCTCTTCTTGACATAAAACTAACTCAACATATCCTTCATCGAGACTAGAGAGACTTGCTTGATTAGGTGCCTTGAGTGCTTATTTTGTTTTCCATCCTCATCCTCCCCTTGACCACTATCATCACTCACATTTTCATTATCATCTAGACCCTCATGGTGCACGTTAGTCTTTGGAAACACAAATGTTAATAAGCAACAATAAAAAGAAATAGAATCAAAGTACTCATGTATAAAATGATGCACAACAATGAATACTATAAACAACAATGATATATAAATTAAATTGTCATATTAGGGACTACGTGTCTACTCATAAAAGCCTTGTTAATTGTATTGGAGACCCCATCCACTAGTGCTTCATTCTCAAATGAAGATACATCTTTTTGGACCATGTTCTTTCTTTGTTGGAGGAGTGTCCAAAAGTCTCACACACGATAATGCTTCCTAGTCTATGATCCACCTAGGAACACATCATGATCACAACTTCATGCTGACTTAATAGCTACTATGAGGTGAGACACATTTCTTTCTCTTGCCAAGAACTATTTTTGGTGCCATAATATGCAACCTAAGCATATAGCACCAAAAAAAAAAAAAATCATGATGCCCTTATTTATTACTTAAGATTGTTCAAATCCTCCTTTGGTTTAGTCACAAAGTGTGTGCATACACATAACTCTTTTCAATATTATGCATGTGTAGGCATGTGGCCACATAGACATACACATATAAACAAAGATACACCTTCTCTTTTATGATGGATACACATGAAAAAATACACATTTAAGTAGTCAAAAATCCTTATGTCTCCACACATACATGCTTTATGAACCAAAATGTTTACATAAACACAACCATTACATGCATGTCTACTAACCACACTAGCATGCTTTACTAGCACATACACATATGCACATACAAATACAAAAATTACGTAATACCAAAAACATATGCACATACTAGTAGAAACATAAGTACATATACATAAACAAAGTACATACTACCAAAAACATATGCACATACACATAGATAAAGCACACACTACCAAAAAAATATGCACATATACATAGACAAAGCTACCCAAATTCTATAATTATATGCCATCATAGTGAAGACTACTTCTCAAGATCCAATCACCCTAAGGACAATGACCTACAGCTCAATAATGATTATGAGCACGTGCAAGAGAGAGAGAGAGAGAGAGAGAGAGAGAGAGAGAGAGAGAGAGAGAGAGAGAGAGAGAGAGAGAGAGAGAGAGAGTGTGTGTGTGTGTGTGTGTGTGTGTGTGTGTGTGTGTGTATGTATGGCCATTGATAAACAATGCCTTTCTTAAGAAGTTTGGTCAGTGGTAAAGCAAGTAATGAGAAATTACGTACAAACTTCCTATAGAAACTAGCAAGACCAAGGAATGAGCGTAATTCATGTACATTTTTAGGAATAGGCCAATGCAATATTGCGTCAATTTTCTTAGGATCAACTTTTATTCCTTCTTTTGATACAATATGACCTAGATATTCTATTTCTGTCTTAAAGAATTCACTCTTGTCAGGATTTGCAAACAATTGATTTTCTTTCAGTAATTGAAAAACTAATGATAAATGCTCATAATGCTCTTTTTCACTTTGACTGAACACTAAAATATCATCAAAGAAAACAATCACACAATATTGATATTTTAGAAAAATACGGTTCATCATTCTACTGAAAGTAGCAGGTGCATTAGTTAATCCGAATGGCATAACTAAGAATTCGTAATGGCCAAACTGTGTCCTGAATGCAGTCTTAAATATGTCGGATCTATCTAACCTCACCTGATGATATCCAGATTTAAGGTAAATTTTACTAAATATAGAAGATCCTTGCAGTTTGTCCATAAGGTCGTCAACTCTAGGTATAGGATACCTATTCTTTACAGTGATCTTGTTTAATGCTCGGTAGTCAATACACATCCGGTAAGTATTATTCTTTTTCTTGACTAAGAGCACAGGTGCACCGAATGGGGAACTGCTAGGTCGAATTAAGCCTCTATTTAATAATTCTTCTACTTGACTCTGGATTTCTTTTTGCTCTATTTGATTGTGCCTATATGGGGCTTTGCAAGGTGGTTGTGTGCCAGGTATTAGATCAATCTTATGGTCTTCTGGACGTGATGGAGGTAAACCTGGTGGTAAGTCTTCTGCAAAACAGTCCTTAAAATATGCAAGAAATTCCTTATGCCTAGGGTGTATATGAGTTTCTTGTGCGTGCAATTCATTCACCCAAATGAGATATGATTTAGTATTCTTGCGTAGTGCACGTTTTGCTTGAGTATGCGAAAGCAGTGGAAACATATGAGATGCATGCATACCAAATAATGTAATAGATTTTCCTTGAAAATTTATATCATTGTGTGTGTGGAATAATCTATATTGGGATTATGTTGGTGTCTCCATGGCATTCCTAGAATAATGTCGCTAGACTGTAATGGGACAACTAAGAAATTTCTTCTTTCAATATATGGACCAATTTGAATTTCTAAATCTTGAACTTCTTGTGTGCCATTGTACCTAGTGCCTAAAAATGCAGCTTTTATGCGATAATGCGTAGGTACAGTATGCAATTTCAATTCCTTTACCAATTTTGCTGAAATAAAGTCATGCGTACTACCGTCATCATGCAATATAATTCTTTCTTTTCCATGCACCATACATTTCATAGTTAACAATGAATGTAAAGTAGGCATACCTGGTAAAGTGTCGGAAGTAGTAGTAGGATCATCTTCTTCTTCAATGAAATCCGGCATATCCTCATGCTCGTCTTCGTCCATAGCTCCAAGGTAGTTGATATGTGCTGATGGTTTCTTTGAATGACAATTTGCTGCGAGATGGCCTGGCTGGTGACACTTGTAGCATACGATGGGCTTGGCTTTGGTCACATTATTTGCAATGGCTGGGAGTCTAGGTATATTTGGATTTGCTTGTGGAATAGGTTTAGAAGTTGGATTGACAGTGGATGGTAATGCAGGTGGTTTAGGCCAATTCTTGCGGAAAGATGGTGATGAGAAACGACCTGGATTAAACCTTCTGAAATTGGAATTGAATTGTTTAGATCCATAATTACCGTTTGCTTGGAATGGCTGTGGTCGTCGATCTCTTCCACGTAACTTATCTTCAGTGTCGTGAGCTAAGGAGATGGCGTCTTCAAGGGTAGCAGGCTTGAACATATTCACCTCAGCGTAGTAATGTCCAAGAAGTCCAGACATGTACTTCCGCTTATGTGTCGTCTCTGGTACGTCTTCAAGCATGCGTAGCTGTAGGAGTGCATTCCAAAAACGCTCTGTATACTGTGGAATAGGCTCACGATCGCGCTGTTGAAGTAAATCCCATTGCTTGATAGCCTTCTCATGAAATTGCGGTGGTAGGAAATTTTGCATGAACTTCTTCTTGAAATCTTCCCATGTAGCAGGACATTCTATACTCTTGCGGACTACAGTCCACCAAAGTGATGCTCTATCTATCAGATGATTAGTAACACACTTGATTTTATCTTTCTCAGGATAAGTTTCCTCATGGAAATAGTCATCAAACTGGCTAATGAATGATAAAATAGTCTTTCCTTCTCTTATGCCATTGAAAGTGCGAAACTTGAAACTTCGTTTACTTATCTTGGATTCCTTGCGAATAGTTTGTGCTTCAAGAGTGGCGTCGATGGTACGGCGAATCAAATCTTGAGCTTGTGGTTCTTCTTTGTCAGTGGACGCTCCTTGTAGCTTTGTCAATTGCGCTTGCAAGGCTTGCCTAGCTCTTCGCTCTTCTTCCAATTGCAGCATTATAAGATCCAGCTTTTGTTCCATGGTAGGCTCGGGTAGGTCGTCTTCAGCCATAGGATCGTCCATATGTGGTGTAGTCATCCTGTAAAACTCAACAAACCTTTCTCACTCAAAATCAGTTAGCGGGATGAGCGTAGCTCAAATTTGGGGTTACAAGGCTATGTATTTTTGGGTATTTTCTTCTTCAATTTTCAGAAATTCTGAAATATTTCTGTCTCCGTTTGCTGAAAGTACTTCAACGAACTTGTAGATAGGTAAAACAGCTTGCTGCGAACAACTTTCCAGTTTAGAGTTTTTGCAAACGAACAAGTCTTCTATGAGTTTTAAGCACTAGTCAGTTCTGATTTAGTCTGACTTACAGAGTTGCAGACTTAACAGACTTGCAGAGTTGTAGACTTGCTGGACTTAGCCGACTTACAGAACTTGCAGGACTTGATTCCAAGTGACTTGCTGAACTTGACTTCTGGTGCGCAGGACCCGGAGTTTGCAGACTTATTTGCCTTCACTGACTTGCAGAGTATGGAGGGACTTAAGCTTAATTAGTTAAGCTTAAGCTTAATAAGCTTGAATAAGGAAGAAGTATGGCAGCACGTCGTGAATTCGTGGGGGGGGGGGGGGGGGGCCGTTTTGACTGCGCGTGATTTTCGGACTTCTCCTCTTGCTAATCGACTGATGATTATGAAGCTTATAAAGCTTCTTAAGCTTTGTCTTAAGCCTTTTTTTTAATGAAAGAATGAGAAAATTAGGCAAGCTTATCTGTAACTCCACGACTTCATGAAGGAAGTGTTTGAGTGGTCCTCCGCCGACAGAGAGTGGTCCTTCGCGATCTGACAGTGGAAATAGGGGTTCTTGATCGCCAGAAGTCTGCCTGTATCGACGGTTCGCGACGAGATTGACTGTAGAGGCCGTTTGTTCCTGGAGCTCCGCCTTCGCCCGAGATTGGTAGCGATTGGAAGCCCTTGATCTCTGCTCCGCTCTGATACCACTGGTGCGCAGATCGGACGCAGATAGCTCACGTGGTGAATTCCCGAAGGTCCCCAAGAACAAAGTACTCTACTTTTTAGCACAAAAACCCATGTAAAAGCAAGCACGACATGAGACAAGAGACAAATTGGGTTCAATCTCCCCCATGCCTTGTGTGAGCGCTTCACAAAGCATGTATTTAATGTATATTTCCAATCTTCATGCTCAAAAATAGCCCAATTATAAAAATATGACAAGCTTTTAGCTTTTGAGTTTGCTTTCTACCAAAAATAGGAAAATAAAGCTAATGGACGGTGCCCATAGAGTCTGGCACGCCCAATCTCAATATCCAAATAGAAATAACATATCCAGGCGCATAAGCGCATACAAAATAATAATAAATAATCGATGTCTCTATAGACATAACAAAATATAGGCGTGACGCCTATCAAAATCTAGTCCAAGAGTCGAAAACCCGCTAGACTCCAATGCTTTCCTCCGCCACTGCTACTATCTCTACACATCAACTGAAGCATTCACAATCGTTAGTAAAATAACACAATTAAACCGACAAAAGTGAATACCTAGCAGTCTTCAGCTACATAAATAAATCAACTGGTTAGAAATAAATCCTAACCTTTATTTATTACGAGTGCGCACTCTAAACTCATAAACGTTTATTAATTTAATATGCATTTTGCGGAATCACCCGCTATGGAATCACCCATGTACACACTAAATTAATGAAACGCCCGAAAAGGACAGGCGTCCCCATCAACTTCTCGCACAAAGAATCCTCTTTGCATATGAGCCCCGGTCATCTAAGTTTACGGAATCCACCGTAAAACCTCACGGAATCCACCGTGGCACGGAATCCACCGTGGAATATGCCTCCTGGCATCACTGTCACAACTACAATGTGTCAGCAACCATACATGCAAGGGGCATAAACATTATACATTGGGTAGGTCTTAAGATATATGAGCATTGCCAAATACATAACGCACTAAGCAAGGCTCAATACATAGCCTAGAAGCATATAAATACCACTAACAACACTTTGATAGACATAAGTGCCAGGTCCAAGATAAAAGATCAAATCACCCACAATAGGGTAATTACATCCAATGAGTATCAAGAGAGCATGTACATGTCATAATGAGTCCCATTGTCTCACTATAATAAGCTCAAGCTCTCAATTGCATAACCAAATGCTATGTAGTACATCCAAGCGTCAAGTAGCAGCTTCCACTAGAACAAAGGTCGAATACCAAATGAGCAAGCAAACTCAAAACGTCATGTGAGTGGCATCCATACATCCAAGATCTAAGTAGCTGATATTAGGAGCATCAAACCTAATGTAGTAGGTAGCAAAGCTCTTACTATAGCATCCAATGAGGTCAATGTCAACCAATGTCAAGTGTCCAAGCTCCAAGATAGCTCAAGTGCAAGTCAAATCTAAAGCTCAATGTTCGTCATAACACAACCAATGTTGGACCTAAAATGGGGGCACCCGACACTAGCTCTAAGGCACTAGCGAGGCCTCTACTACACTCGCAAACCACCCCTCACGGTCTTGTAGCAACAAGGAGAATCTAAGGGGTATACTACCCTAACCTCTTATGTAGAGCTTTGCGCTTGTATAGATTGTAATCCAGCAGATAACCCTTCCCACACTCCTCAAAGGGAGTACCTACGCATATCAATATAATACACCACGTAAGCACAGACAAAGGGAGCATCTCTTGGAGGCTAATTGTCGTGGCCCCACTACGAATCTCATACATCTCAAGGATTAGCCCCAAGATGCATCATGAACACACAAGCACGTGCAGATACATAATCCACTCTTTCAATCAATCGATCCAGGAGATAATAGATAGTCCTGATTGAACACTCTCAAAGGAATGAACCACTAACCCTATAGCTTAGGGTAGCTCGTCTCCTCAATGTAGGTCTTCGTTCATGAAAACAATTGTTGTGCATCCAAGATGATACCATGTTTTGCATGGAATGTAATTGTGTATAATTTATAGTGCTCAAACAATTTTTTTATTCACAACCAACATTGTGAATGTGCAAAAACATGTCTCTTCATACCTTTACTCTAAACTGAGATTGTTGCATTGCCTAGGGCCAACATCGAGCATACTCATACTAGTAGACCCTCTTAATTTTTGAAACCATGTATCGTCCATGTATCCTATATGCCATGCATCAAAAAAACATTAGAATTCAATGTATTATAAGCACTTAACACCCCCTTCTCCCTACTGCTTAAGATTGTGCATTTGTTCTGGGTTTAGAGAGTATTTTTTATGTATTTTTCCTTCTTTAAAAAAATAAAACCCACTTTAACATAGAGATAGGGCTGAACCAAGGCTAAACCTCATGCCTAGTCTTACCATACATTCACAAACACAAATATTATTTTTTTTCTATTTATATATATATATATATATATTCTCTATTTTTCTTTATGTTTTGTTATTTATTTATTGATAATTATAAATATTTATTTATTTACTATTTGGACTAATTGATCTTAATGAGAATTAGTTTTCTATCACATTCCATTCCATATGAACACCATAGACACGACAAAATCTCAAAATCGCATGATTTTTCTTAAAACCGTAATGTTATATGTTTTGTGTGTCTATAAAGAAATTATTAAATGACTGATTTTTCTTGATTTCTTTTCATTTCTAATAGATCATAGTATTGATAACCATATGCAACCATTTCCAACCAAATTTTATCATAAAACAAGAAAATCTACCGGATTACTTATAGAATCGTGCCTTATGACATACGTATCTCATGATTGGAGGCCCACTGACACTCTTCTAGCTAGATGCCATCCCTAGGAAGACAAGGCATCGGCCCCTAACTCAGCCCCAATAACCTACCAAGCCCTTGCAAGGCAATAATCAACTGCTCTTCAAATTTTTCTTCCTTTTCTTTTCCATTTTAGGGGTTATAACCCCTTTTTACACACCTTTGTATTTTTCATATTTCAAATATATTCATGCTTGTCTCTTCTTTTTATTTCGATGGGCTTCTCTAACTGCCTCACACTGGCAGGGAGTCCTAGAACAGCTACCTAGCAAGCTAGCATAACAGGGTCACTAGAACTGCCTTCTAAAATGAGATCTTTCAATGCCTAACAATGCCTTGAGAGGAGGTAGACATCTACTCAAACCTCTCCCATATATACCTAACCTAACCGTAGGTACTAGCCGGGCCTCTACTACACTCCCAAACCACCCCTCATAGCCTCACAATGCCAAGAGTGTCTAAGGGCTTCCCATGTCCACAATAGCATGTTCCACTAATATTACATCAATATATGCTGCTACCCTTGGACAATGCTTTTCAACATGCTCAAACCAATCATCTCCTACCCATGCTATACCCAAGGGCTCCACAATATACCCTGTACGAAGAATCTTTTTAAATTCCTTACACACTCCTGGAGACAACTTAATCAATTGCAAGGGTTTACATTTGGTTTAACTTTACAAAGAGAACTCCCTAAATCAAATTCATGATAGCTACCAAGAGCTCTCTTTTCTCACCACACCATTTTCTCCTTTGGTCTTTGAACATGTTTTCATGCCTCTTTCTTGGCTTTTTCCTTCTTCTTTGGCAATTCCTTTTTCTTCTTGGGTTGATTTTACCCTCTATGGCTTTTAGAGATTTGCCTTTCATGTCAGGATTAAGGACTTGTGTCCCCTTATCATCTTGCTTAGGATTTTCCTCGATAAGCTTTACCTTGTCTTTGTCAACATCTTTACCCTTTTGGCCTCTTGTAATAACCCGTAGATTAGAAGCTTCTATGCCATTGACACAAACAACTTCAATAAGGTTGACTCCACTGCCACTAGGTAGCTCATCTACAATAGCCTTCCCTCTTTGTTGCAGTATTTGTTTCGATCCCTCATCTTGTTGGAGATTATTTCCTTATGCTCGATGGTTAACTAGACTTGATTGTTTACTTCCTTGTTGAAGATATCTAATCTTGCTCCAACAGGTACTAGCTAGGTGGCCGAGCTTCCCGCATATATCACATTTAACATTCCGACAATTCCTAGGGAAATGTTGGTTTCCACACCACTTACAGATGAATCTTGAGGGGGCACCCTCTTCAGGGCATTGACTCCCTATCAAATTCTACTAATTATTAAAATGAAATTGGCATCAATAGCTATTTGTCTATATTGTTCGATGATCATGTTAGTATAGTGCTTCATCATATCCTTAACTTCACCAATGACACATTCGAGGCACTTGACACATAGTGGTGATCGTCTACCTCCATTGGCCTAATCACTTGATTAGGAATTGGCTATTGATTCCCTATAACAACATTAGTGTTTATTGTTTAGCCTCCAACACTTGGTGGAGTCATCCGACTAGCCATAGGCATGGTCACATTGGGAGGAGTTGGCAATATGGGCACATTCGGAATCATACTTCCTCTTCTATTAAAAGTACGCATGGGCATCCCTTGGCCTCCATTTGTCAATCTCAAAGTATTTCCAATACCTAGACTCAGTTTTCCCTAAGGGTATAGAATGCTTATAATTGTGACTCTACCTCCTTTGCTCATGTAATAGCCATTTCAATGTCAGTGAGAGCAACAATGCTCAACTACACTAGAATATTAAAGTCTAGCCCATGCAAAAAGTATTGTAACTGAGCAGCAGCTTTCAGGGGCAAACTCTCTTCAGAAGGCCACAAAGAATACATCAATCAAAGTTATGGTTCCACCCTCTAGGCTATGATACCATGCTACAGCTACTCCTTTGAGAGTCATATTAAAGAACAACATCAAGTGTATCTTGGATTTGATAGTTGAACATTAACTTTTGGAATTCATTAATATGAAGTTCCGCATCTTTCTTTTCTAACCCATTAAAAATGGGTAGAGGAAATCCTAAGGCTGATAGGTTTGAGCGCTGCTGCTAGGATTGCAATGGGTTGCGCCATGGTCACAACTCGATTCACTAAAGGAGTTTAAATGATGGGGAGCAGTACTCCACTCAAAGTGGGTTGACTAACTGGAAGAGGGAAAGTATTGGAACTTCCTCCTCCTCCTAACGGACTAAGCGTAAAATTAGGGTTGCTAAGTCCCCTCCCTTGTAAGGATATCGAACCACTCCTTTGCGAAGAATATCTCCTAATAATTTTAGCCCTCCATAGGGCTTGTTCAGATCTTTCTTGCTTTTGAAACTCAGCTTGAGTGTCTTTTGAATCTATTTTCACTACCTTTTGGCATACACTAATAAACAGGTCCCTATCAATCGAGATTTCAAGACCGTCACTTATAGCAGCTCTTGATAAATGCACCACCTATCGAGACTCAAAATAGATCTGAAACTAGCTCTAAAGTACTAGCCGGACCTCTACTACACTTCCAAACCGCCCCTCACGACCTCGTGGCCAAGGAGCGTCTAAGGGATATACTACCTGACAAAGGAAATTTGGTATGGCAGCCTCTACACTATGCCAAACTCCCTTCTACCACAAAGTGAATGAGGTAAGGGCACCACCTAGTCATGGAAGAGCGGATGAGGACGTTATGCAAGAGGGAGAGGAGCTTGTGAGGGAGAAGAGAGGAAAATTGAGAGAGAGAGAGAGAGAGTGTGTGTGTGTGTGTGTGTGTGTGTGTGTGTGTGTGTGTGTGTGTGTGTGTGTGTGAGAGAGAGAACTACAAAAAATAGATGAATCAATCAAACTTAAGAGGGCACAAGAGATGGAGAACCCTCAAGACATAACCAATATATACAATATGGACACCAATAGCATGAGCTCATTACACTGTAAAGCATGTATAAGCTATAGTAAGGGAATGAACTGCATAAGCTCATGAGAGAGAATGGGAAGGCTCAATAGGGCTGAAGAAGGCCTCTTGGCTCTCTCTTGCAAATTACAAAGGAGAAGGCCTCTTTACATAGGCCTTGAGGGTGTTTAGGGAGGAGATTAAGATAGAATAGGAATTCACACCACCAAAACTGCATTAAGGCAGTTCCACTAATGTGGAAGCTCCATCTAGATGTTTTCTTGACCAATTTTGTACTTAATCAAGTTCCATCATAGGTGAGTTGTCTCCATTCTCCCCCCCATAGCTTGATTCCAAGAGCTCTCCTATAAAAAAATATAGAGAATCTTCATAAAATAAGATCATATCTAGCAATAATGGAGAGAGAGTAGTGAGAATTCATACATTACTACTACAATTAAGGATGATTTGAGGGTGATTTAGGAGGGGAATTCTAATGGTTTATTAGCTTGAGAAAGAGGAGAAGAGAGGGGAAAGGGTTGGGATTCTAATGAATGATATTTTATGGAATTCTTAAGTGTGGGGAAGAAAGTGTTGGTGTGTATAAAATTGGGAGGTGGTCTCCACCGCAGTTGGAAAAAGTTGGTGTCCACCATTTTGGCCATATCTCCGATTCTTAGCTCCAAAAAATTATAAAAATATACTAGCCAAAACTTCAACTCACGCGCTACAACTTTCATGTTGAAAATTTTTTTTCGATTATAGTCGAAGTATTTTTAAAAAATCTTACAAAATCATGTGCTTGATTTTTCTTCCACTAATGCTTCCAAGAAGGGTCCCATTTGTTTTAAATATCATAAGGCTCCAAAGCCATGACATTATGAGCCTCACATGCCCTTTGGATGGCTCCAAATCTATTTCATGTCTTTTATTTTCACATTACACATTTTCCCTTCACCTTCCTCCATTGATCTTTACTCTTCACCCCCCCTTAAGAGACTGGTCCATGAAATATTTCCATCTAGTGATTTCTTGGATTTTCCAAGAGGTTGTTCCCACCCTCTTCTTTATTTCAAACCTCCAAATGCACAAAAAATCAACAAAGTGTTAGACAAATATTTTTTTGTGATTTTCTCGAATCATATAGGCCCCCCCAACCTGGCTAGAGGTATTTATGCCTCTAGACAGTCTTTGGTATCTTGAGCTGGCCCTACCTTGATGTGATAGAGTTCTAAGCGCCGTCCATTTACCCTGGTCTTGTGCACTTTTCCCTCAATGTCTTGAAGTTTGTAGGAGCCATTGTTGAATTTTTTTGTGACCCAAAACGGTCCCTCCCACCGGTAGAGAAACTTGCCATCCTTTCTTTTATCAAAGCGATTGTCATATCGAAGCACTAAAGATCCCTCCTTGATGTTTTTATCTATTAGCTTCTTGTTGAACTTTTCTCTATGCTTCTCAGCTTCCTAGGAGTAGTGGTTGATGGCTTCTTCATGATCCAATTGTAGCCTCTCTAGGTCCAGTAATCTTTGATGTAAATTCTCCTTTTGAGAGCCTATTGTGCCACCTAATACCCAAAGGCTAGCTAATTTCACCTCAATAGGCAAAAGATCCTCTTGTCCATAAACTAGATGAAAAGGTGTGAACCCTAACATGGTTTTGAAGGAGGTTCTGTAAGCCCATAGAGCTCCACTAAGGTGCTTGTCCAAATCTCGGGGCCTTGAATGTATCTGTTTGCTGATGATTTTACAAATCATTCCATTTACCTTTTCCACCAATCCATTGCATTGAGGGTAGTAAGGGGTAGAGTGTCGTCGTTGAATATTTAGCTTTTGCATGAGTTCACCCACCACATTAGCTCTAAGCCCTAGTCCTCTATCTAATAGTATTTCAAGAGGGGTACCAAACCTACAACAAATGTGGTCAAAGATGAATTTACTCACTTCCTTAGCCGTGATTCTTCTAGTTGGCATAGCCTCGGCCCATCTAGTCATGTAATCTACCCCCATGATAATATACTCTTTTCCTAATGGGGTGCGTGGTAGAGGCCCTATGGCATCAATTCCCCACTTCTCAAAGGGTCCATAGACCTTGATTGGGGTTTGGGGTTCTGGTATGAGCAATTTCTGACATTCTCCACATATTTGACACCAATATTTGACATCTCAGTGTAGACTGGGCCAAGGAAAGACGACTTGTAGAACCTTTCTACTTGTGATGTCATGTGCAAAGTGGCCTCCACACACATCATCATGGAAAGCTTTTAAGATTTCTTCGATTTTCCATTTTGAATGCACTTTCCTAAGCACACCATCCTTACCAAGACAATACAAACTATCATTTACCATGCGATATCTTGTAGCCTTTCGAGCTAGCCACTGTCTTTCTCCCTTAGTCAGGTGTTTGGGAGCTTCTCCTTGCTCTAAGATGTGTAGAATATCTTCTAAGTCTTCCTTGCCTTGCTAAAGTGGGGGTTTGATAACCACTGCTCCCACCATTGACTCATTCAGCTTTGATGATGCTAGATGGTCGTCATCCTTGTTCTGGTCTCTAGGCACATGATGTACTTGTGCCTCCCTAAATCTTCTCATAAGAGATTTGGCCTCTCTCATTTTACTAGAGAGGTTTGTATTTTTGCATGCCCATGTACCTTGCATATGCTTTACCAATAGCATGGAGTCTCCAAAAGCATTCAACCTCTCGATTGAATTACTAAGACACCAACAAAGACCATGAATTAAAGCTTGATATTCTGCCTCATTATTAGAGTGGACACCTTCCAAGATAATTCCTTCACCATAGATTTTCTCTCCTAAAGGAGAGAAAACAAAAATGCCTGTAGCTGCCTTATCCTTAGTTCTCTTCTATGCACCATCAAAGTAGAGGCTATAAGCATCTACAAGAGTCTTTATGAATGGGGGTGGTGGAAGATCCTTTCTTTTCACCCTGAGATTTTTCTCATAGCACCTATTTCTCAAAATATCAGCCAGGCATGCTCAAGTTGTTTTTTCAACCTACACTGTATAATCAAACTCTTGAAGTTGGACCACCCACTTTGCTATTTTGTCAGAGATTTCCATATGTTATAGTGCATAGGGAAACATATCCTCCACAGTGATGATCACAAACATCTTTGGAAGAAAATATGGCCGAAATTTGGTTACTACAAACATGAGGGCCAACACTAGTTGTTCCATGGAGGTGTAAGCCTTCTCTAAGGCTTTCATGAGGCGGCTGGCAAAATACACAGGCCTCATGAAGGATGTTTTTGGATCTTTTTGTAGGAGAGCAGCACCAATGGCCTCTTCTCCCATGCTAGGGTTTACAAAGAATGTTTCTTCCCAACAAGGCTGGAGAATTATAGGAAGTGACCCCAACATTTTCTTTATCTCCTTAAAATGTGCTTCACTTTGTTCACTCCATATAAGTGTTTCTTGGCATATCAATTGCTGTAGGGAATATATGGCCTGAGAGAGTAGGTGTATAAATCTACCCAAATGTCTTATCTTTTGTAAGAAGGAGACTAATTGTTTGATGGAGGTTGCGGAAGGTAGAGCTAGCAATGTTTCTACCTTTTTTGGATCTACCTCAATTCCTTCAATTGACACTACATGCCCTAGTAGTGTAACCTTGCTTTCCCCAATGTGACATTTATCCTGATTTAGTTGTCCACCCAACCTAGCTAAGCGAGTAAATCCTTCATCAACCTTGCGTAGATGTATGTTCCTTGAGCTGTAAATACAAAAGTCATCTATGAAAACCCTTATGGACTTACCAAAGTAAGGTTGGAAGACCATATTCATGAATCGTTGAAAGGTTACTGGGGTGTTTGTGAGACCGCATATGTATTATGTGTACATGCACATGCTTGGACTTCAACCTAGGGAGCACATGGTCATGCATTGGCCCACACTAACTCCCACTAACCTTGCCTTTGTGTTAGAGAAAATACATAAGATATACTGCGTTATGTAGGAAGCCCAAAGCTATCATGGCTCATTCATTGTTTTGGTCCATTTGTCATCATTCTCACATCAATAGGGTGTGGTATGTCATTTCTTATTAAGATTAGGGTGTAGCAATCTTGAAAATTTTCTAGATATTGTACTCTTTTTGGGTGATGCAAAAGTTTGGAATATTTTCTTCTATAGTGATAATTTAGTATGTTTTCTTCCTCTTTTTTGGATGAGCAAGGGGTACAAACCTGAAATAAATCGATCCTTTTGAAGGTAGTTTGGAGCTCTCTCACCAGGATTCAGTGAGTCTGACCATTGCTCCCAAAGCTTCAAAAACCCTTCCTCATAAGTTGCATAACCATAAGGATCACTTTGATGAAGGGCCAAAAGCCATTGCCATAACTCTTCAGCTAAGTTAGTTTGTTGAAATCTCTGAAAGAAAGCTGCCTTCAATCCCTCCCATTCAGCTCTTTGGGCCGGATTTAGAGTTTGGAACCACATTCTAGCTTCTTCCTTGAGCACCAAAGGAAAAGCCCTCAAATTTAATGGTTCATCATCCCTCCCAAAGACAAGGAAGGCCATCTCAAGGTTGTCCAAAAAATCCACTGCATTTTCTCCATTGCGGCCAAAGAAGCTTGAAAATGCCATGTTGCCTTAGTAGAGTACAAAGATGAACACATCTAGACTTAAGTTGTATTTTATGAGGGGAAGGATGAATGGGTTCACAGATGCATTGATTTCACCAAGACATCTAGGCCCCAATATGCTTCTAATAATGCCTTAGAATCTAAGCTTTATGCTGGCTACAATATGCACAGTTTGCATAGCAAGAGGTTGGATTGGTCCATATAACTCACGGTGATTCATGAGAAACTATTATAATAAAATAAAGACATGTACATGGAAGGATGCATTGTAGTCTAGCATTGGGAAGATTATAGGTTCTGGTGATACAAGAATCTCCCTTAATCTTTCAGCCCCAAAGTACATGACAAGATGCTGCTGAAAGAAAATCTTCCTATTGATGCATACATTAATCCGGATGTTTTGTACACAGTAGAAGGTGTAGAAATTCGGGCCATTATTATTATTCATAAGTGGAGACTACTTAAGGGAGTAGAGGGGAATGCACTTTCTTGAATTATAAAGGATTTTTCCCAAAGTGTTTCTTTCTAGAACCCACCAACTTTGCTATACAGAGAATTTACTCACTAGTGATTGTTCTTGCCTTAGTGTGTCCATCCTCAGCGACATATATTTCATAAGGTGTGATGGCCACCTTTTCAACCACACCCAACCTTTGAGCTAGAACAGTTGAAGGTAGTCTCCATACTTTGCACCTCTACAAAACTCCACACCGTTCATGTATAGTTGTCCTCCTTTGATGTGGATTAGGCCAGAGAGAGAGAGGAATTTGATGATTTGGAGACGAGGACCTCCCGAAAGGGCCTTCACTTTGTTTGCAAAACACTCACCACAATTATGAGAACCTAGAAATTGATGGCAACATGATTTTTTCCATTGTGAGAAAATGGAATTTCTAAGGTGAACACCTTTTACCCGCATACATGCCGTCATCTGGTAGGCATACTTCCTTTCTTAGGCTTCCTTGGGAGACCATTGTGGGAGTCCTAGACTTCGACCAGCTTCAAAAAGAGTTGGTGAAGGCATTGAAGAAGAGGCACTTGGATCACTTGTTATAGAGGATGCACCACTATGTGTTGTATCATCCCGCATAAGGAGGTAGAGAATTGTGGATGAGAAGTTCCTCTGTGGAGGCACCAATTTATGACGAAGGAAATTTGGTATGGCAGTCTATACACTATGCCAAACTCCCTTCTGTCACAAAGTGAATGAGGTAAGGGCACCACCTAGTCATGGAAGAGCGGATTAGGACGCTATGCAAGAAGGAGAGGAGCTTGTGAGGGAGAAGAGAGGAAAACTGAGAGAGAGAGAGAGAGAGAGAGAGAGAGAGAGAGAGAGAACTACAAAAAATAGATGAATCAATCAAACTTAAGAGGGCACAAGAGATGGAGAACCCTCAAGACATAACCAATATATACAATATGGACACCAATAGCATGGGCTCATTACACTGTAAAGCATGTATAAGCTATAGTAAGGGAATGAACTGCATAAGCTCATGAGAGAGAATGGGAAGGCTCAATAGGGCTGAAGAAGGCCTCTTGGCTCTCTCTTGCAAATTACAAAGGAGAAGGCCTCTTTACATAGGCCTTAGAGGGTGTTTAGGAAGGAGATTAAGATAGAATAGGAATTAACACCACCAAAGCTGCATTAGGGCGGTTCCACTAATGTGGAAGCTCCATCTAGATGTTTTATTGACCAATTTTGTACTTAATCAAGTTCCATCATAGGTGAGTTGTCTCCATTCTCCCCCCCCATAGCTTGAGTCCAAGAGCTCTCCTATAAAAAAATATAGAGAATCTTCATAAAATAAGATCATATCTAGCAATAATGGAGAGAGAGTAGTGAGAATTCATGCATTACTACTACAATTAAGGATGATTTGAGGGTGATTTAGGAGGGAAATTCTAATGGTTTATTAGCTTGAGAAAGAGGAGAAGAGAGGGAAAAGGGTTGGGATTCTAATGAATGATGTTTTATGGAATTGTTAAGTGTGGGGAAGAAAGTGTGGGTGTGTATAAAATTGGGAGGTTGTCTCCACCGCAGTTGGAAAAAGTTAGCATCCACCATTTTGGCCATATCTCCCGAGACTCATAGCTCCAAAAAATTATTTTAAAATACCATCCAAAACTTCAGCTCACATGCTGCAACTTTCATGCTGAAAAGTTTTTTTGGATTAGAGTGGAAGTATTTTTAAAAAATCTTACAAAATCATGGGCCTGATTTTTCTTCCACTAATGGTTCCAAGAAGGGTCCCATTTGTTTGAATCATCATAAGGATCCAAAGCCATGACATTATGAGCCTCACATGCCCTTTGGATGGCTCCAAATCTATTCGAAGTCTTTTCTTTTCACATTACACATTTTCCCTTCACCTTCCTCCATTGATCTTTACTCTTCACCCCCCCTTAGTAGACCGGTCCATGAAATATTTCCATCCAGTGATTTCTTGGATTTTCCAAGAGGTTGTTCCCACCCTTTTCTTTATTTCAAACCTCCAAATGTACAAAAAATCAACAAAGTGTTAGACAAATATTTTTTGTGATTTTCTCGGATCATATAGCCCCCCCAACCTGGCTAGAGGTATTTATGCCTCTAGACACTCTTTGGTATCTTGAGCTGACCCCACCCTGAAGACTAATGAAAATATATTGGGGGTGCCAAAACCTCCTGACTTTTAAAATTTTCATTATTTAACTTCACAACATCTTTGTCGCAACCGGTTTTGTTATATTTAATAAGTAAATAAGGACCTCATGACCACCAAAACATATCAGACTTTGGAGATTTTGGCTAAAAGAGAGGAGAGAATCAGGAAGTGGACTCTACTATCACCAAAAAGGAGGAAACAAGAATACCATATTCTTGCACACATGGCAAACTCTCTTTGGCCCTTTCCTTAATCACGTGATTAACAAAATTGCATTTTTTGAAGTGTTTTTGGACCTAATGCTTTACATTAGCCAAGCTAGGCTCTAACCCATAGATGTACTTGTGCAATTTTGCATCATCACTAACACTCTCAACATACATGATCAAGTTCATAAACTAATTTGTATACTCCCATACTATGAGATTATGTTGGTTAAGTTGATACCATTGTCTTGCCAACTACTCTTTTTCCACTAGGGATACAAAGTCTTGAACCATATACATCTTAAAGTCTTTCCAATCAATGAATGGATGATTCTCATAGTTGATGTAGTGCCACCATGTGTGAGCAAATCCCTCTAGGTGGAAAGAGGCAAAGAGAATTTTTTGATCATCGATATGTGGGTAAATATTGACTATGACTCTAATTTAGAGGTCCATTCTTCCAAGTCCAACAGGGATGGTAATTGCTCATTGTACTTGGTAAGAATGATCTTGTCACATAGCTCATTGGGACCTTGCTACCCATGATAACCTTGTTGTCCATGTATACCATGTTGCCCATACATACCATATTTTCCATACATGCCATGTTGGACATTGAACCCATGCTACCCATTATTGCCATAGTAACCATTAATATCATGCTATCCATGATGGGGATGAGCCAAATAAATCCCATTAGGACTCCTAGGGAAAGTGGGAGAGTTTCTACCAGTGTGGGGTGGGGGTTTCATGGGGTGATTAGCTACATGGATGATGGGATAGCTCATGAGAGTCTTATCATGTGTGTGGGAAGGCCCACCAACCTCAAATGTGGAAGCAGGGGGGATACACTTAGCTCCAAGAATACCCTATGGGCCATGAAGTGGGTCCAATGGTCAAGGCCATCGTGATTTGTGCTTGGACTCGTTTTCCTTGTCTTGTGTCGAGGTCATGGCTAACTAGACTATAATAGTGGTGAGGTGTTCCAAGATGTGTTGAGTCTAAGAGTTGGAAGGGACCTTTTTTCAATCTCAAGATTTATTTTTGAGAGCATCTTACGATGATTGGCAACCATGTCATTGTGCCTTTTTGGTTGAGATATTTGCAATCACACCTATTGTAGCCTCTTTGTATGAGGCAGTCTTGGGCTTAGGACATGCAAGCAAACTGAATCCCATATGCACAGAAAGGGGAAACTACTACCATCCAACAACTATAAAGCATTGTACTTGACTACCACTTTTCATATGGAATGAATACAATGTCATGATGCTTTGTATTTTCAGTTAAGTGTCTTCTCTTTGTCAGTCCTACACAAGATTGTGTTTATGAGTCCAAGCTGCCATCTTGGAACCTAATTCACTTGTGTAACAGTTTGTCTCTACTTGTCAATGTCTTCATGAGTTTTTTCTTCCTCTTTTAACTTCCATAGCTTCAACATTTGCCATGCTCTAGATCCCGCATATTTAACATGGTATCAAAGCTCAGTCAGGCATGGCACTGCCTCTCCAACCTCTCTTGCTCCCTCTCAATCTCTACCCACAGCTCACATCCAGCTTAGGATCAATGCATGACTTCATTTTTTCAACTTCATCTTCAAAGCACCTTGTGGCAGCCATAGCCAACATACACATTCTCGCATTTGAGCTTCCATAACTTCTTGTAGAGGGCATATCTCTCCAAGATCTCCCTTAAGATTTATTCCTTGTCTTCCAAGGGTTCTCTATATCACATAAGATCCTAACATCGCCCTAACTAGAGCTCAGCATTGTCACTTCTGTCAGTTGTTGCCATAACCTCAGTCTGTGGCTAGTGTGGCCAGTCTTTGGCCTACAGGAGATACCCACATTAGAGCTCGTGGATCTTTCAAGAAAAGCCATATCTCTCTATACTTTCTTCTATGGACTTATTCCCTAACTCATAAGGCTTCTATGTGGCACATCAAAGACCAACATTGCTGCTCAATCAGCCCAACATTATGAAAATTCGTGATCACTGTCAAAACTACGCCTGTTCACGTTCTCTAGCTCTACGCGTTGTGAATGGGTCAATTAGCATATGGTTTTGATAGAGCATGAAGAGAGCTTCATTTACATAAAATAAGTTTTCAAGATGATCCACTATAGCTCCCACAATCAGCAAAAAACCAAGGCTGGGTCAAATTCCTAATCTAGGAAGCCATAGCCAACTTCGATAAAGCTCAAAAATCTCATCATTTTCTCTTTCCTGCCACTTGGAACAACACACTGCCACTCTGATCTATTGTCCCAGCATCAAATCAAGGAGAGGAAGAATGTGGAAAGATTGAGGAAAGATCAATGACCCTAAAGTAAGAAGATTGGAGTTCGAACATCAACTCAAACATAGACTTTACATAGTGTGTTTTCACAATGTCGTTACTTGTGTCTCTTAACACGCTGTAATCTAATCTTCCACACTGATAAAATCTGAGAATTATAAAGTTGATTTACTACTTCTCCAGCCATCTAACATGGGCAAAGACTCTCCATCAGCTCACTTCAAAGAAGTCGGGTTTCACACCTAGCAAACTCATCTTGATGAAGAAGGGCCTCTACGCCATTACCACTAGAAAAGTAAATAAGCCTCGTGATGTGGACCTTGTAGTAACTTGGAAAAATAATGATGATAAGGCTCACGCCATTATCAAATTGGAGCTAGATGATAGCTATATCTACCATGTGGATAACTGTGATACTTCACAGGATACATGGAAGAGACTTGACACTTTATTTGGTGCACAGTCCAAGTCATCAAAGTATGGTGTCTTGACTGAGTTTTTCAGGCTTGAAATGAAGTCCAGCACATCACTTGCTACACATCTAAATTACATGGAAGGACTTCTAACCCAAGTTGCAGGAATCAACATTAAAATGGAAGAAGATGTTTGCATTGGTGTTCTACTTAAAAGTTTGCCTTCTAAATATAATAATGTATCAACAACTCTAATCAATATGCCAAACCCTGGGCTTGTTGATATCCAAGCATCATTGTTAGAGGAGCAAAAGAAGCTAAAAACTAAGGAAGAACCGAGCACCTCTAGAGATGAACATGCATTATATGTTGTACAAAGGCAAGAAGGACCAGCTTTTCTGTGACTTCTGCAAAAGGACCAGACACACCGAGAAGTTCTGCCATGCCACAAAGAGGTCCCAAAAGGCCTATCTAGTTGCAATTAAAGAAGAAGAAGAAAATGGAGAAGAAGAAGAAGAAGAAGAAGAAGAAGAAGAAGACCACCAGGAGAAGGACAAACCTCATCAATCCTTCTATTCCAATAGACTCTTTTAGCTTTGTATTTCCTAGCCCTAATGCTTCAAATATAAACTTATAAACTCCTCATGTAGCCTTGTACTACAGCCTCTATACACTTTGTGAGGCCCCTGTTACAGCCTCTGGATGACCATCATGTTTGTGGTACCCACACTTAGCCTTTTCTGCGACAACCCTTGGTGTTTTGCCATGTTTATGGTGTGCCCACACTTTGCAAATGTTGCTTTCACTAAAAGCCTCTACACACTTTGTACTTCTGGTTGTGATTGAGGAGGGGTGTTGAGATATTTGCAATCACACCTATTGTAGCCTCTTTGTATGAGGCAGTTCTGGACTTAGGACATGCAAGCAAACTGAATCCCATATGCATAGAAAGGGAAAACTACTACCATCCAACAACTATAAAGCATTGTACTTGACTACCACTTTTCATATGGAATGAATACAATGTCATGATGCTTTGTATTTCCAGTTAAGTGTCTTGTCTTTGTCAGTCCTACACAAGATTGTATTTATGAGTCCAAGCTGCCATCTTGGAACCTAATTCACTTGTGTAACAATTTGTCTCTACTTATCAATGTCTTCATGATTTTTTTCTTCCTCTTTCAACCTCCATAGCTTCCGCATCTGCCATGCTCTAGATCCCTCATATTTAACACTTTCCATGTGGCAAATCTCACGCTGACAAAGGATGTGATTGACCATGATATAAGGGTCCATATCAAGCACTTCCTCTTGCATCTCACTATTATAATCTTGTGCGGATTCCCCATTCATTGAGGCCCTAGACGCCCTAGTCTCCCTCTGGAGCTCGTCATGGACCTTGTCTTTACCTTTCTGTCTTGCCATCTGAGTGCAATCCACAAGACCCACTATCAATAAAATCGACGTAATTTCTAGTAGGAAACTCCAATCAAGGAGATTTTTGATTCAAATCAAAGGAGACAAATCCCTCCTAGAGATAAATTAATGAAGCTTTGTGACAAAAAAGGATTAGAGAATTATGCAATTGAATCTCTATACTTGTCCTAGAGGTCTACATCTTATTCACAATGACCTCAATGCACAAAAATGGCCATATCTTTTAGATCGTAACTTTAATTGTTACTAAATTGATTGCTTATTACACATTCTATAATTAGTAAATTTATGTCAATAAATTAATGACTCACTTTTCTTTAAGTGTTGATGATAATCTAGCATGGGCATGGACCATTTAGAGACCAATATTCCTAGTGCATCGCTTAATGGGGTGATCAAAGCGTTGTGACGAGGATATCTGGTACAGTCAATACAAGCTATAAAGGGGGAAGGAAGTGTCTACCAAGTGTAAGAGTGTACACAAGAACCAAGGAGTTACACATAAATGAAGATGGATTGAGTTCTAAGAAGATAAAGTGCATTAGCATTGTGTATATGTATTTATGTGTGCATCCAAGGACGCCTGGAAACGTTTACTTGTGTGTAATGAGCATTGCATTCATTTGGGATCATCCTCTCCCTTAAAATTCAAGGTTTAAGGTCTTTTCTCTCTTAATGAATTAGAAGAGAATTAATTCTTTCACTTAGAAAAACGAGAGAGGTAATTCTTTCATTAAGACACATACGAGAGACATGATCCTTTGGAAGTGAGGAGAGAAGTCATTTTCTCTTTCTAAGGTCTAAGATGACATAAGCGTTTGTATGGAAATCAATCTTAAGATTGAGGCCCAAGGAAATCTAATGAACTCTCCTTATCTATGGCTCAAGGTAGTTGCATGGACCATAAGTTAAGAATAGAGTTTAAAAAGCTACTTTTCTTAAAATAAACATGGTGAATCCATTTTTAAAATATCTTGCGATAGAAATCCAATCTCTAAAAATGGCCCCCAAGGGTTATCAAAAACGGCGAGATCTACAACTTTTGTGTTGGACGTTTTTCCATCTAACCAAGGCACAGAGAGATATTCCAAAATTGGTGCTATAAAGTAGGTCCTGCAACAGCCACATCTTGCATGAATATCAACCTTTCTAATCTTTGCACTCAAGTCTCTCTCCGAGAAGAAAAGCTCTTGGAGCCTATAAAAGGGAGGCTCTCCTTGGGTGTGTAGGCCGTGAAGGAAGCATCACTTTGTATACATGCAAGAGGAGGAGGGATGGCAATTCAAGTCTCACAAAGTGCTGGGGAAGCTCTGCTAAAATAGCACCAAGAAGAGAGCCCTACACATATTGTGTAGGAGAGAAGAAGAGAAATCAAGAAGATCAAAGGATTCAACTTCGGAGTTGTGCAAGTGCTCACCGGTTGTATACTGTGCAAGGATCTATGTAAGTTCAAGCTCGCCAACCCTCAAGTTGTGCAAGTGTTGTGGAAGCTCTACTGAAATCAAACTCCAAGAGGAGATCCCTACACATATTGTGTAGGAGAGAAGGAGAGACTCAAGAAGGATCAAAAGGTGCCAACTTCCAAGTTATGCGAGTGTTAGCCCGTTGTATACCGTGCAAGGAACCATGATCTTATTCCCAAGATCTACAAGTTAAGAACTGGTTTATGTGTAATGGAGGAGCTTGCTCCTTGTCAATAATATAACTTCACAAGGGGGGGAACTGGCCCATCTTCCAGTCCCTAGTGTGTTGTCAATCTCTCTATCTCTCTCTCTTTCTCTCTACATCTTTCTTTTCTCTCATCTGTTCTCTCTCTGCACTAGCATAATATTCACCATATATCTTTTAAGTATATAAGAAGGTCGAGCGTGTATCTCGGATCTTATGACAGTGGTATCAGAGCAGGTCTCTTTTGTTGAGAAACATGGATCTAGAGCTATGCTAGCTATGGCGGACGAAGGTTATAAACATAAAACATGATTGAGATAAAGAATTATAACTCAAGTGAATTAGGTTCCAAGATAGATTAACTTGGACTCATAAACACAATCTTGAGTGACATAGAATGAAAGTACTTCTTGCATTGAAATGAGTGTCAACAAGTACATGCTTTTATAGCTTTTGGATAGTACCATTGTACTCATTGTGCATATGGGATTTCGGACCTCTTCCTAGAGCTTCTAGAGCATACATCTTTGTCATATCTCCTAGCCTCTTCAAGGCATAGATTCAGCCTTTATGGGCAAGCATCATTTGCTATTCTCAACACCCCCCTCAAATGATGAGTCTCTACCCTTGCTGGCTTTTTCCCCCCCTACATGCAGACATGGACCAAGAGGCTAGCTCTTTGGTAGCCTAATCAAGTTAGGGCTTGAAACTTTATATTCTTGGTAAGGGTTTTAAATCCACTTTGGGAAATTACATCCAGTAAGGAAAATTCTTTGTCAATAGCAGCAATAGTCTACTATAAAGATTGTGCTAGAAAAAGTGTGTATGATTTTAGAGTTTTGGGTATTATCTATACCAGCATTACATGTGAACTCAGCATGGAAAAAGAACCTACACTCAGCTTCCCTGAGGAAATTATTGAGCATGAACATGTCCAAATAGTCAAAGTGCTTTGAGGATGTTTTCTACTCCACCGGTGGTGAAGGATCCACCTTTCTCCAAGTGCAAAACCTTCACAATCCCATCCTCTGCGAGTAGCGAGTACCAACTTGACTGCACACCAAGCCCCATAGGCTTGTCACTCAAATCCAGGGTCACTCCCATGGCTTTGGTGAAGCCAAGGTTTCTGTCTCTGACAACAGCATAACCTTGTCACCCACCCCAATGCTTTCCCCCCATGCTCGCATGACAAAGGCATCATTGATTGAAATACATGCGATGGTGTCTACACCCTTGCCACAAAGTTCTTTAGCCTTCTCCACGTACCCGGGCAAGTGCTTCTAGGAGCAAGTGGGTGTGAAGGCTCCGAGCACAGCAAAGAAGATAGCCTTCTACCCCTTGGTGAGGTCGCTAACGGACCTGGCCATCCTTATCGAGGTAGGCGAGGGTGGCCTCTGGCAGCTTCTATCCGATAGAGATGGGAGCGGCGGCTATCGAGACGGAAGTAGAGGCTATGGGGGCAAGGCCCTATCGGCCGATGGTGGCAATGCTCCCGGGAGAATTGATGGATTGCATGTGCGTGCTCAACAACCCTGAGTTGTAGAGAAAGGAAGAGGACACAAAGTCGAAGAACTTGGATCTAGTAAGCATGCAGGGCAAGCTTGTGAAAGAAGACCTCTGGAACAACACTGATGGTGATGCCAAAGGAGATGCCATAGCCTTGGCCATCATCATGCTTGCTTGCCCTCTCCTCAATTGCCGGTCTGTTTCTTCTTCTGCTCTTCTTCTTCTTCTTCTTAAGACAATGAGGCCTAAGGTGTGGATATGGCAAAGAGCCTCAGGTAGGTTCAACTCCTACTATCCATTCATAATAAAAAATAGGGCTAAATAAGGATTATACTCTAATGTAGCTATTCATAGCTCACCATGGCTCTGATACAATGTTGAGAAACAGGATCGAGAGCTATGCAAGCTATGGCAGATGGAGGTTATAAACATAAAATATGATTGAGATAAAGAATTATAACTCAAGTGAATTAGGTTCCAAGATAGATTAACTTGGACTCATAAACACAATCTTGAGTGACACAGAATGAAAGTACTTATTGCATTGAAATGAGTGTCAACAAGTATATGCTTTTATAGCTTTTGGATAGTACCATTATACTCACTGTGTATATGGGATTTTGGACATCTCTTCCTAGAGCTTCTTGAGCATACATCTTTGTCACATCTCCTAGCCTCTTCAAGGCATAGATTCAGCCTTTATGGGCAAGCATCATTTGTTATTCTCAACATCTTTGCTTTTCTCAAATTAAAGGTGATCCTTGCAAGAAGAAGGTAAAGATGGCAATTGATGAAGTGCCTACAAGTGAGCAATTACAGGCTCAATTGATAGAGTATCGTAGCTTGTTGGAGATTCCCAAAGTACATCAATTGATTGACAACTTAAGGGCAAGGGAAGAAGCTACTTATGAAGGATTGGATGCTCCAAAAGATGGTGATACTGGAGGAAACACCATTGCACCAATTGACGGTGAAGGTGCAAAGCATCCAATTGCTAAGAAGCTTCCTAGAAGGAAGAAGAACTCTCGAGTCAAGAAGAGTAAAAATACCTCACCTCGAGTGAGGCGGATAAGGAGGAAGTCATCTCCCTCAGCATCCAACTACTCCCCTAATTACTCGAGTTCCTCCTCCTCCTCATCATCTTCTAGTTCCTACTCTCTTGGTTCTAAGTCTCGTGCAATCCACAAACGGACAAAGAGGGACCATAAGAGGAGCAAGCTTAAGAAGACTAAGACTTTCAATTCTAGGGATAAGGACATAAATTTTGACTCTTACTCCAATAAGAGAGATCTTGCTTAGGCGTTAGCCTTTGTCAGGTAATTTGAAGTTGCTTTTTCTAATGGTAATTTTCAGAAAAGCCCAAGCTCAGGCATGTAGCCATGCACTTGAAAGGCACCGCTAGCAATTAGTGGTTGACTCTCATTTTGGAGGGAAGGAAACCTACAACTTGGGAAAAGTTCAAGAAGAAATTTTATTCTCAGTTCTTGCCTCCTGATTTTGAGAATGATGTCAAGAAGGAGTGGGATTGGCTAGGCCAGAAAGAGCATGAGAAGGTCACTAGTTATGTGGACAAGTTTTGATCTACTCTTCTCAAGGTTACTCCTTTCATAGAGATCAATGCAATGAAGAGAAGAAAAGGAAGCTTGAAGCTGGCCTACTCCCTCATTTACACAGAACCATGAAGGTGTATCTACATGAAACCTTATCTTGCATGATGGAGTCTGCCATCATAGCTAAAAGTTTGCATACACCTGGTACATCTCAAAATTTGGAGATGAGTTCTTATAGAGCTAGGCAAGAGCAGCTCTATGATCAACCAAGAGATAGGACTAATAAAAGAAGACCTACCTCTACCCATGACCAATATTCAAAGTCAGAGGGTAATAAGAAGAAGTGCAACTATGTCTCACCCTCTATGATCAACCAAGAGACAAGACTAATCGAAGAAGACCTACCTCTACCCATGACCAATATTCAAATTTAGAGGATAATAAGAAGAATCGCAAGTATCTCTCACCCTTTGAGATACAAAAGTGCAAAGAGGAAGGAAGGTGCTTTCTTTGTGGTGAGTTAGGGCATATGCAGCCTGATTGTCCTCACAAAGGGAAGGAAGAAAATGTGATTAAAGATCCTCCTCTACCATCCTCAAATTCTATTCCAAATGTGCAAGCTAACACTCATTCAAATGAGAAGAAGAGACAACTCTTAAAGGGTTGGGGGACACTCAACAATCAACGAGTTTTGATACTCTTTGATCCAAGGTCCACAAATAATTTTTTGTCATTAGATACTACTGAAAGGCTACAAATTCCACTGGATCAATTGGGAACACCAATTGGATCAGGTTCGCCGGCATTTGAAGGACTTACAACCAATTCTACTCCTATCCAGGGGAAGTTGAATCTTAGAATTGGGGATTACCGTGACTAGGAATCTTTTCTACTTGCAACCATTGGTAACTGTGATGTTATCTTAGGTATGCCTTGGCATTACAAGATTAGATCTCTTCCCGATTTGTTAAGAAGACCCTTGCATTTCAATTCAAGGGTCGGAACATAGTATGCATTACTGATGCTAGGCATTGGCCCATGCCGATGGTTAGTCATGTTCGCATTTCTAAATAAATGAATGAAGTTATTTCTACGTACATGATTTTTGTGAGAGAGTCAAAATAAGATAATGATTCAAGGGCACTTGATGCCTCTAATGAACACACAATACCAACTAATGCGTCTAAGTCTCTGACTTTAAAAGAACCCCTCCCTTTAATTGATCAAGCTAGACATGATTTTGTTAAACAATATGAAGATTGTTTTGGTGATTCACTCCCTGGAGAGTTACCTCTTAAGCGCCCGGAAGATCACACAATTGATCTTATTCCAAGCAGTTCACCACCTAACCAACTGCCTTACTGAGTAAGTGCAAGTCAACAAGAGGAGATCCTAAAACAAGTAAATGAATTGTTGGAAAAAGGGTTAGTTCAACCTAGCTCTTCACCATACTGCTCTCCAGTCTTACTTGTTCAAAAGAAAGACGGTTCTTTCTGTATGTGCATAGACTACAGATCTTTGAATAAGATCACAATCAAGAATCATTTTCCTATCCCAAGGATAGATGATACCTTGGATAAGTTGCAAGGGGCTAGTATCTTTAGCCGCATTGATCTCAAGAGTGGCTATCACCAAATATGGATACCACCTGAAGATGTTCATAAGACAGCTTTTCGTGCAATGTGAGGAATATGAATTCTTAGTCATGCCATTTGGTTTGACTAATACACCTACCACATTCAATCGAATGATGGAGAGAATTTTCAAACCTCACTCAAAGTTCATAGGTGTCTTCTTTGATGACATTCTAATATTTTAACGGTTTGAAGAAGAGCATAGAAAACATCTATCTATTGTTTTTCAAGAGCTTCGTAAGCATAGACTACATGTCAATGCTAAGAAGAGTGAATTTTTCCTTTCAAAAATTCATTACTTGGGCCATATTATCTCTCACAATCTGGTGAGAATGGATCCTAAGAATATGCAAGCCATTGTTGAATGGCCTACACCTAGTTCTGTACATGAAGTGCCTATGTTCATACTACAATAGATTCATATGAGGTTTTGTATATGTTGCATCTCCTCTACATGACCTTACTAAGAAGTGAATGCCTTTTCACTGGGGATCAAGGCAACTACAAGCCTTTGAAAGAATTAAGTTTCTTGTGACTCAAGAACCAGTTCTCATAGTTCTCAATCTTCAAAAACCTTTTGAATTTTAGTGCAATGCTTCTAGAGATTGCATTAGATCTGTGCTTAACCAAGAGCATCATGCAATAGCATTTGAGAGCCAACACCTCAAGGATCAAGAGCTGCATGCTCTAGTATATGAGAAAGAGCTTATGGCGATGGTACATGCTCTTCAAGTATGGAAACACTATTTACTTGGTGCATATTTTGTTATTAAAACAAATCACCAAAGTCTAAGATACTTCCTCACTCAGAAGAAGCTCTCAGAGAAATAGATGTGTTGGGAAAATTTCTTATCTATGTTTCACTTTCAAATCCTTCACACATTTGGAACTAAGAATGTGGTAGTAGATGCTCTATCATGGCAACCTCGAGTGAATGCAATCACAAATGTTTACCATAACGAGCTCATGGATTTATCCAAAATGTATGCAACTGATTCTGACTTCTCAACCATATGGGATCAGCTTAACTCAGGTCAGTCGATTACATCTTACTTGATTCGAGATGATTATTTGTATCAACATCAAGCAATTTGTGTAACATTACCATTGCAACACAAGATAATGGATGAAGCACATGCATCTCCATATGCTGGACATAGGGGTATTCTACCCACTACTCAAACATTGGAAATATTTTTCTTTTGGCCTACTCTTAGAGCTGACATTGAAATATATGTCCCCGAGTGCAAGATATGCCAAAATGTAAAGTATGAGGCATAAACCACCTGGTCTACTGAAGCCATTACCTATTCCCAATGAGCCTTGGGAAAGTATAGGCATGGACTTTATCATGAAGCTTCCTCACACACAAGCAGGCAACGATGCAATCTAGACTATCATTGATAGATTCAGTAAGCAAGCACACTTTATACCTGTGTGAAAGACAATCAAAACTGATCATATTGCTAAGCTATTCATTGCTCATATTTTCAAGCATCATGGCATGCCTAGTCCATTATAAGTGATCAAGATCCCCGCATGACCAACCTCTTTTGGCAAGCTCTCTTCGAGAACCTTGGGACTCGGTTAACGTTTTCATCCTCAAACGGATGGGCATAGTGAAAGTGCTAATTCTACTATTCTTGACTTTTTGAAATCCTGTGTCTGTGATAATCAAAAAATTTGGGAAAAGTATTTGCCTTTAGTAGAGTTTCCATACAATAACACAGTGCACTCTAATACTGGTAAGGCACCCTTTGAGATCATCTATGGTAAGCCTCTTTTATCACTCATTCTTCTTACGAAGGATAAGATCTTTGCAGCATATGAGTTTGTTAGAGACATTGATATAGCTTTCACTCAAATAAAAGTTGCTATCCAAAAAGGACACAAGAGAAGCATAAACACAAAGCTGATAAGCAATGTCGTAAGCTAGATCTCAAGTTGGGATAGTATGTTCTTCTTAAGTTTGAGAAGGCTCTCTTGAAGAAGTAGAAAGGTCAAAAGGGTAAAGTGGTTAAGCTTTCTAATCACTATTGTGGCCCTTTTAAGATCACAGATAAGATAAACAATGTGACTTTTTGTTTGGATCTACCAAGTCATTGGAACATTCATAATGCTTTCCATATAAGTTTGCTATGTCCCTATATTGGAAAACCTCCAATGGAACCAATCAAGGAAGATTTACCTGACATAGAAGAAACAGAATAGTTTCTTATATCTGAAAGAATTTTACACCATCAGGACAATACTCTAAGGTCAGGTAAGGTATAACAAAAGTATCTGGTTAAGTTTAAGAATTATCCCCCATTGGACGCTCAGTTTATAACTAAGAGAAAACTACAAGACTTTCTTGATCTTCTTAAGGACTATGTATCCCCTCTATAGTTGAGGTCAACTGTTTAGAAGCCTGAGGGATGTTACTAAATTAATTGCTTATTACACATTCTATATTTAGTAAATTTACATCAATAAATTAATGACTCACTTTTCTTTAATTGTTGATGATGATCTAGCATGGCCATGAGACCATTTAGATACTAGTATTCCTAGTGCATCACTTAATGGGGTGATCAAAGCATTGTGACGGGGATATCTAGTACAAGCAATACAAGTTATGAAGGGGGAAGGAAGTGTCTACCAAGTGTAAGAGTGTACACAAGAACCAAGGAGTTACACATAAATGAAGATGGATTGAGTTCTAAGAGGAAGTGCATTAGCATTGTGTATATGTATTTATATGTGCATCCAGGGATGCATGGGAACGTTTACTTGTGTGTAATGAGCATTGCATTCATTTGGGATCATCCTCTCCCTTAAAAGTCAAGGTTTAAGGTCTTTTCTCTCTTAATGAATTAGAAGAGAAGTAATTCTTTCACTAAGAAAAATGAGAGAGGTAATTCTCTAATTAAGACAGACGAAAGGCATGATCCTATGGAAGTGAGGAGAGAAGTTATTTTCTCTTTCCAAGGTCTAAGATGACACAAGTGTTTGTGTGGAAGTCTATCTTAAGGTTGAGGCCCAAGGAAATCTAATGAACTCTCCTTATCTATAACTCAAGGTGGTTGCATGGACCATAAGTTAAGAATAGAGTTTAAAAAGTTACTTTTCTTAAAATAGACATGGTGAATCCATTTTTAAAATATCTCGTGATAGAAAGTTAATCTCTAAAAAGGCCCTATAGGGTTATTAGAAACGGTGAGAACTACAACTTTTGTGTTGGACGTTTTTTCATCTAATCAACGCGCAGAGAGATATACCAAAATTGGTGTTGTGCAGAGTAGGTCTTGGAATAGCCACATCTTGCAAGAAGCCATGGAACCTAAAGGAGAAGGTCAATAGTTAGTTCTTGATTATATGTGGATGCCCTAAACTAGGTCCCTTACACATTTTATACCCTCGTCAATGTGACTAGGTATCTAACCCCTAGTTCTGTACATCCCACTCATTACACCAATGCCTTTGTCACAAGGTAACAATCAACCTTTCTTTGTTTGAGTGCTAATGTCCTACCCTTCAAGTGCTTCATTCTTCTCTCTAGTACTAGGACCTCAGCAAAAGATGTAAACATTCATGTGTTGTCAATGAAGATATGCATTTTAATACCCAATGTCATACAAATCAACTATGGCATCCAGTGATATTAGCAGTTTTGTAATTAGTTATAAACATAAGAACGAAAATATAGAGATATCTACATTGACACAAAGTGCAAATTAAATCTGAAAGCATCACAATGAACATCATGTTTACACATAAGAAAATGAAAAGAAAAATACAAAAATACACAAAAAGATAATGGTATACAAAGAAAATCCATTATATTGAATAGTTTGAGATCTAACAATACATTGTGTGAATACTTCCATATTATACCACAGTAGTTACAAGGATAGCATCCAAATGGTATATAGATCCAAATAAAGGCTTTCAATTGACACTTTAGATTATCTATGACTTGATAATCACGCAAAAAGAGCAACCATTGGATCGAATATAGTATCTCATTTGACTCACTACATTGTATGACTAGATGAATAATATGCCACATCAATTGCATGGATGGAACCCAAACGGCATGGATATCCAGATAAACACATTAGACTGACACTTCAAATGATATGTGACCCTTAACTTCCATAGATGAGTCTATCCAAAGAAAGGAAGTACTCACCACAACAAAGTAGATTATCTTTGCAAGAGTTATGTGCTTCAATGTAACCTTGTACTATACCTACATATTGTCAAAACATACCATTTAAACCAAAAATAACAAATCAATCATGGAATTTTTGGCAACAACAAAGGGTAAATTTACTTACAATTAGATTTTTAGAATAGAAAATGGAATGTATGCTCTATTATCCAAAGTTGATTGCTTCAAGAAGCATCCATTCCAAAGTTAAGATCATTAGTCAAATACCTCATTTCATTTAGTTAAAACTTATTACTCCGAGTCTAAATTAACTAAAGAATCAACAAGATGGTGACATGAAGGAGAGAAGTTTGCTCTTATCATAAAAAACAATAAAACCGACCATAATAAAAATACTATTTAGCCTAAGTATTGAAAGGGAGCGATGGATCGAAGGTTGGACTCAAGAGCTATGGCAGGAGATCAAGAGCAAGAAAGGGAGAGACTAGAAATGGGAACTCCAACAGTCACAATGTGCAACCTGGCCTTCCTTTATTCAAACTGTCACTAAAAGAATAAAGAATAAAGTGACAGTGACGGGGCCCGCCACCTACAGTGTGCAGTGGCGGTGACTGTCAGTGTAATAATACACGGGCGGCTAGGCGGAGGCGCCTTTACCCCCAACAACCTCCCACTTAAAGGCGAATCTGCCCTAGTGAGGAGTGAAAAGAAAAAGAAGAAGACAGTACAACATGTACACATGTACAACAGGATGAGGAAAGACGTCATCTCATCCCACACCCATCAACCTCCTGAGGAAGGCAAAGCGCTCTGTAGAGAGGCTTTTCATGAGCAGATCTGCAGGATTCTGGTCAGTCGAGATCTTGACAAGATCAATAGACTTATCCTCAACGACCCCACGTATGAAGTGACACCTCACCTCAATGTGTTTCGTCTTCGCATGGAAGACCGAGTTCTTGGCTAATTGAATAGCACTCATAGAATCCGAATGCAGTGTAGGGATAGCATCAATACCAAGGTCAACAACCAAATGGCCTCCTGCAAGCCTCAATGGTGGCTGCAACATACTCGGCCTCTGTAGTAGAAAGGGCCATGCATTTCTGCACCCTGGATATCCAAGAAATAGCACCTCCAGCATATGTGAATATGTAGCCGAAAGTGGACTTCCTACTATCTGCATGTCCTGCATAATCAGATTCGGTGTACCCCACGACTCCTGTATCCTGGCTACCATAGCATATGCACATATCTGTAGTGCCCTTCAAGTACCTCATGATACCCTTCACGGCATCCCAATGCTTCTTGCCAGGTGTAGCCATATAGCGTGCCACAACACCAACTGCAAAGGCAATATCTGGACAAGTGGCTATCATGGCATACATAAGACTTCCCACTGCGGATGCATAGGGAATCTTGGCCATCTCGGCCCTCTGCTCATCTGTCTGCGAACAATTAGCCTGTGATACCTTCACATAAGAAGGCAATGGATAGCCAATAGGCTTTACGTCATGCATGCGGAAGCACTCAAGGACTTTATGAATATACTCCCTCTGTGACAAGTAGAGGAGTCCCTGATGCCTGTCGTGTCTAATGCGCATACCAAGTATGTGAGCGGCCTGTCCCAGATCTTTCATCTCAAAGCTCTTCTTGAGCTGAGCCTTAAGAGTATCTAGCTCATCATGAGCTTTCCCTGCTATCAACATATCATCCACATAGAGTACCAAAATTAATAAAGAACCATCACGGGCTTTCTTCGTGTAAAGACACAGATCCATAGCACTCCTGCTATAGCCCTATGACTGCATAAAGGCATCAAATTTATGATACCACTCCCTAGGTGCCTGTTTTAAGCCAGAATGACTTTTCTTCAATTTGCACACTAGGTGCTTCCTGCCAGGTTCTGCAAAGCCCTTAGGCTACTCCATATAAATCTCATCATGCAAGTCCCCATGTAAGAAAGCCGTCTTGACATCCATCTGGTATAAATCCAAGTCAAGCTGAGAAACCAAAGCCAAGACTAAGCGCAGGGTGGTCATCTTAACCACAGGAGAAAAGACCTCATCAAAGTCCACACCATGCTCCTGCTTAAAACCCTTTGCTACCAATCTAGCCTTGTATGCCGGCTTGGGATGTCCAGGGGTACTTTTCAGCTTGTACACCCACTTGCATGGCAAAGCCTTCTTGCCCGTAGGCAAGGAAACTGAATCCCAAGTCTCATTCTTATGCAAGGAGTCTATCTCGGACTGCATAGCCCTCTCCTTGGAGTGACTGTCACCCCTGTGCATAGCCTCATCATAGGTGAAAGGCTCTCCTGCATCTCTAACCAAGACATAATGCATCGAGGGCTGAAATCTATCAGGTGGACGCATGTCCCTAGTAGATCGGGCTCTGCTGCCTGCCTAACTGCCTATCCAACACCCTAACCATGAGCATTTGTTGCAGCTGTAGGCTGTCCAACTGGCTGTGTGGGAGCTCTCGACTCCTCCTGAAATATGATCTTGCGGATCTCAACAACTCTCTCAGGCTGCCTATGCATTTTGTTTTCATGGAAGACTACATCATGATTGCTGATGACTTTCCGTGCCTGCGGATCCCAGAGACGGTAACCCATCTCGCCTGCATCCCCATAACCAAGGAAAATGCATTTGACACCCTTGGGATCCAGCTTACTTCTCTTGTCCCTGGGCACATGGCAAAATGCCTCACATCCAAAGACATGGAGATGCGCATAAGAGGGAGGTTTTCCAGTCCATACCTCCTCTACAACCTCGAAATCCAAACCACTAGAGGGTGATCTGTTTATGACATGCACAACTGTACTAACTACCTCAGCCCAAAAGCTCTGTGGTAGGCCTGCATGGCTAAGCATATTGCGTACACGCTCCTGTATGGTTCTATTCATCCGCTCAGACAAACCATTCTAGAGAGGGTGTAGGGGGCGGTCAACTGACGCTTAATACCCCTCTCATCACATAACTGCTCAAAAGCATGTGAGACATACTCACCCCCATTATCTGTCCTTAGGCATTTTAGCCTATACCTAGACTGGTTCTCAACCAATGCAAGCCATCTGAAACACAGCCAAGACATCGGATTTCAGCTTAATGGGATAAGCCCAAAATTTTCATGAAAAATCATCTACGAACATAACAAAATACTTTGCACTACCCATAGACTGACAAGGCATGGGCCCATAGACATCCGAATGTACCAATGCCAAGGGCTCACTCATGCGTGGCCTACCAGACTTCTTATACGTGGACCTAGTCTGCCTGCCATAAAGACAAACACATGCATAATCAAGGGGCGGTAAGTACTGCAAACCAGAAAGCATTTTCATTCCCTTCAAAGACATATGGCCCAAACAAGCATGCCAAAGAGATACATGTGGGATAGAACCCACAGACAAAACATGATCAAGGGAAGAAGCTGATACAATCAAGGGGTAGAGACTGCCAGCCTTAGTACCTCTCGCAATCACAAGTCTGCCATGAGTGATCTTCCATGCAGAGTCTCCAAAACATACATGATATCCTGCATCATCAAGCTGTCCAGCTGACATAAGACTGCGTGTCAAAGCATGTACATGACGTACATCCTGCATAACAAAACTGCTGCCAACCCAGAAGGAAACTGTAGCCTAACATCACCAATGCCCACAATATCAAGAGAGTTGTCATCACCCAAGCGCACAGAATCCGAAACAATACAGTATGAATGAAACCACTCTCGGCAAGGTGTCACATGAAAGGACGCACCTGAGTCCAAGAGCCAACACTGTGCATACATAGAGTAACACTGGACTTTACAGGTACTATGCTGCGATCAGAAGACTTGTCCTGCACTTTGTCTTTTCCCTTATCTTTGCGCCTTTCATTGCGCAATTCATGGCATTGTGGCCTAATATGGCCCTTTTTCCCACAATGGTGACAAATAACATCTGCATTCCTGCGACAGGATTTGTTACGTGACTTCCCACGAGACTTGGACCGAGATTTCTGAGAATCCCGTCCACGGCCACTACCACTGTCATGCTTTCCATATCCATCATTCCTGCCTCTAACTGTCATAGCATGAGACACACAAGAAGCATCCAAATTCTTACTTAACCTCTTCCTGCAAAAGAGCACTCTCAACATCAGATAATTTCAAGGTAGCAGTAGAGGCACATAATGCAGTGCGGAATACATCCCATGACTCATTAAGAGTACCAAGAAAGAAAAGAGGAGTGACATCCTCTGCAAAAGTGATGTCCTGCAAAGTCATGTTCTTGAGTATAGCATGGAACTAGCTCAAGTGAGCAGACATAGTCACATTCTCCTTCATGCGCAGATCCATAAGCTGCTTTAGCCAATACATCTGACTCGCTGGACTTTTCTTGTCATAGAGATTTTTGATCTTTTCCCACAACTACCATGCACTCTGTTCTTCCTCAAAGACATTATAGTGAACCTGTTCTGTGAGAGACAATACAATAGTGGACTTGCATAACTCATCAAGCTCAAGCCATTCCTCATCTGGCATAGTTGCAGGCGAATGTCTGCTTAACCTCAAAGGTTTGATCTGCGATTTCTGCACCAACACCTATCAAATCTGGCTTTTCCAATAAGAGTGATTTGTACCATCAAGCTTAGTGATGTTGAAAATAGCATGATCAATGGACAAACTCGCCATAATGCACCTGGAAGACTGTAGACAGTTCAAAACTGCTTGCTGTTTACTGCACAAAATGACCAAAAAATCACCAAAATCGAGAAAAAACAACGAAGAAAGTGGAGCCAAAGCTACTGCCCACCAAGTACTAGTGAAAGCACATCATTTTAGAGTGTTTCAGCATGAAAAATCCATGTTAGTCCATACATATATGCTTGTTGTAATAAATTTCAGATTTCAGTAAAAGAGAGCTAACAGTGCCAAAATCGGATCCCAAGGCAATCAGATACTACCAAGACCAAAGCCGGCATCATGCAGGCATAGCATAAGCATATGACGGTCGATAAGCATGAATCCAACACCCAAGTATGTCATACAAACATCTGCCAGTGAGTAGGCATATTCCCCAGGCAACGGGGAAAAGTGTTCCTGCCACTACCAAAACTTGACACAAGTAGGTGTCAGTTCACAAAGATACGGATCCAAAACTGAGACTTAGCTCATAAGCATACAGTGAACCAAGACATATGATGTATCATCCCAAAAGGTAAGAAGTTCCAAAGTCTCAAGTGTCTGTAAACTGCTCAATAGCATGTAACGGCTCAATGCATAAAAGTACCACTTGCTCAATGTCTGATAAGCATTCAAGAATGCTCCCACTGGCACAAAAGTCGTATGTACGAGCTCAAGAGCTCAAGCCAAGTCAAGACACAGTGCCAATGACATAAGTCCAAGACAATAAATCAATAGTACATCCCGAACATGTAGGCGGTGGAGCATCCGTATGTAGCATCCATAAGCATGTAAGACATCAAGTACATCCCAAGATACAACTCTAGCAAGCCAATAAATAGCTCAAGTAAGCTCCGAGAATCCAAGGTCAAGCCAAGACCGAGCTCCAGTAGCAATAGGCTCCAAACAACGTAACTAGCATGTAGTAATGGCATAGGCTAAGCATGTCAAGACCGGTCAGACATAAGCAACATACATGCCATAAGTACATCCAAGATGGACCATCCAAATGCTTTGCAAAGCGAGCTCAAGCTCAACCAATGATCCCGAATCAAAACCAAGCTCTATGTCGATCCCCAAGTGTCAATACATCATCATATATGCCCGAAACATAGCCCGAAAAGCATAGGCATAAGTATATATAAGTATAGCCCGAAAAGCTTCGGAGGGGTCCAATTAAAGCCAAGGAAGGCCTCAAACAAGCTCCAGCAAGTCTTGTTCAAAGGCAAGTGAGATATGAAGCAAGGGAGCATCAATGGTGGCTACCCCAATCTTGTTTACAGCCTATGAGACCTGAGAACTGAAGTAAACCCTGAAGAAAATGATCAAATACCTATGATGTAATGCCCTAAAGGTGCCCAACAATGCCGGGAAGGTGCTCGGGAAGCTGGGGAGTGACGAGAGCTCAAAGGAGTCGGATATAGCTGCCGGGAAGGAGACCCAATGCAAGTAGGGAGTCGATGGGATGTTGAGAATGCCACGAACCAAGATCAAGAGTCGGAAAGCAAAGCTCTGATACCAGTTGAAAGGGAGCGATGGATCGAAGGTTGGACTCAAGAGCTATGGCGGGAGAGCAAGAGCAAGAAAGGGAGAGACTAGAAATGGGAACTCCAATAGTCACAATGTGTGACCGGGCCTTCCCTTATTCAAACTGTCACTAAAAGAATAAAGAATAAAGTAACGGTGACGGCGCCCGCCACCTACAGTGTGCAGTGGTGGTGACTGTCAGTGTAGTAATACATGAGCGGCTAGGCGGAGGCGCCTTTACCCCCAACATAGCTTCCTTGCAACATTGTATTCCACCTACACATTGTATTAGTCAAATAAATTAGTAAAAATCCTAAAAAGTTCATCAAACCTTAAAGTTATTGCATTATGAAGTGAAAACTTACATATAGAAAGATCTACAAGAAAAGATGGATGTTTTGCTCAAATTTTGATTGCTCCAAGAAGAACAAAAGCAAGAGGTAAGACCAATGCTTAAAATGCTCATTTCTCTCAAAATCCTCATTTCTCTCAAGCCCTATTGAAAAAATAGTGAAAAAAAAGAAAGCAAAGAGAGGGGTGAACAACTTCGTTGTGCCCAAAATCTACTACTGCAAGCAGAAGAAATTGAAGAGGTAAGAGAATTTATCAAAACCATAATTTCTATCAATATAAAGCTCCAGTGCAAATGAAAATTTACTAGAATATAAAAGAGAGGGAAAGGAGTTTGCTACACAATTTTTAAGTCTAATTGAGTGAGTAGGAGGGAAAAAAAAACAAAACTAAAAAACAACCAAAAAATGAGAAGAGATTGTATGAGAATAGAGATACTCAAATTGTGTGCACTATTCATATTTCCTTTTTTAATCTGTCTCACTAGCGCATTTTTAAAGTCAAAAACCTAATATTTGGATAGAGATTATTCACCTCCATAGATATCAAAATCTTGCCTTCCTATTGGATAATCCAAAAGGACCACCTCTTAAACTATAACATTTTTAACGACCCAATTTTTAGTCTATTTTTAAGAAAATATATTTACACTTATCCTATAAAATAAGTTGTGTTTTTTCCCATATAATAGAAAATGTCTTCCTGCAGATTCGGGTCATTTTTCGTCTATACTAGTGCCTAACCAGACTCAATTCTAAACCGAGTAAGTAGTACTCGTTAATTCTTTATCGAAATAGAGGATTAATACGTATTGATTTTATTGAAATGGTGATGAATCAATAGATATATTAAAATAAATTGCCAACTTAGTTCTAGATTTTTTGTTACACTTGACTGAGAGGTCTTTGTCAAATTCTCTATTGGTGAACTGATTCTTCTATTTAAAAGATTATGCTGCATCCCAAACAAATCGAGCCTTCCTTGAGCTACAACCAATGGTTTCCGTTTGTTTTTTATATTTATAACTGTTATACAATACTCTGTTTTTTATATTTATAACTGTTTGCATCATTCCTTAGTAAGTGGAGCTAGAAATTTGCCAATGGTCTACCTCATCCAAATGAATGACAAGTAGATAGCAAGTTTTGAAGGTCAACTAAGCATGGCTATATAAAATGCTTCTTTTGAGTTCTCTATCTTTGAAGTCATTATATCACTAAATACCTTCAAGTGTTCATATTCTATGTAGAATTTACCCTCCAAGGTTGAAATAATCTCCTTGCTTTTGCTCCACCAACATAGATGTTATTTGGGTTGCATGTAATTTCCAATCTATGGATTTCCACCATATACATCTATTTCATTCAAAATGTGTTCTACATCCGTGAAGCCCTATTAATCATACTATTAGCAAAACCAATATGCAAATGGAGGAGCTTATCTATATTACACATCCCAACATGCAAGATGCACAAGTGAAAGGTTGTAAGGTCCATTAGCAAAAAGGGGTTCAAATTGTGATCGGCTTCGTCTTTCTGATGGTGCTAACCTATGAGGAATCTTAATAAAATCATACAAAAGTCATTACTTCACCCACTTAAATTCATTGCTTTGTGGGGACAGAAAACTCTCTCAACCTTGGATAATGGGCAACAAAACTTAGCTTATGATTCTTGTTCATGAGTGCCAATTCATTTAGTTGTCTTTAGGTCTCTTGCATAGTGCCAAGTGGCACTGTATTTTCCCATCTCATCTATAAAAATCTTCTCACCTTCCCATTTTTATTCAATCATTTCTTTATAATCAATTAATGAAAAAACTCAACTCAATGCCTCATACTTTTCTTTAGGAAACTACACAGTAGTGAGTTGCCAATTGTCTTCTTCTATAAGAATATAGTAACAAGATGACTATTCTTTTAAATGTCCCTTGTAGCAATATAACGGAGAATAATCGTGAAAAAATCATATTGGCTTGGACAAGTTACATCTTTTGAAGTTGGGAGAAGGTACTTGCAATTGCTTTGTATGTAAAGCATCCTTTACAATTAGCTATATCCCCATCTAACCATTATTATAAATTCCTACTTTATGGCATGCATATACATTATCATGCTTTAGGATTGGCTCTTATATCTCCTAAAAGTATATTTGTAATTATTCTCTTAACACTCTTCGTCATTGAGTCAAGGATGGCAATGAGCAGCTTTAGGATTGGCTCTTATATTCTAAAAGCATATTTGTAATTACTGTATTAACACTCTTCTTCACTGAGTCAAAGACGGCGATGAGCAGCTTTTTTTGACTAAATGGCTTTGAGCAATTGTTGTACTTAGTAACAATTGTTGGAAATCATATGTATTTGTCTTCTTCTGCAAGAATATAGTAACAAGATAGTTATCCTTTTAAATGTCCCTTGTAGTAATATAAGTGAGAATAATCCTGAAAAAATCATATTGGCTTGGACAAGTTACATCTTTTGAAGGTGGGAGGAGGTACTTGCAATCGCTTTGTATGTAAAGCATCCCTTACAATCAACTATATCCCCATCTAACCATTCTTATAAATTCCTACTTCATGGAATGCATATACATTTGCTTTAGGATTGGCTCTTATATCTCCTAAAAGTATATTTGTAATTATTCTCCTAACACTCATCTTCATTGAGTCAAGGATGGCAATGAGCAACTCTTTTTTACTAAATTCCTTTTATGGAAGTTTCAAACTTGTATCACTTCTTGAAGATTCCAATATCTAGCCAAAGAGCACAAAGGTTGGAAATCAAAAGCAATTGTTGTACTCAGTAAACAAAGTTCAAGGATTTCCTCTTCTTGCCATGAGATTCGTAAATCCTTTTTTTCATGTTTCAACTCTACATGGAGAGTTCACTAATAATGACAACAAACCTTCCTTTGATCCCTCATTCCAGCCATTATGCTATTCAAAGAAGAGTATGATTATTGATAATAGCTCTATAATTATTTCTTATTCAAGTCTTTTTTTTGTAGCTTGTGTTAAGCATTGGGATTGCTCATGTACTTGGCCCCCTGATGCTTCTATTATAAGCAACAATAGTAAGAGTGCAATCCAAATGCTCCATCACTTATGAACTCTACAAGAAATAAAATACTTTGGGATGGTGAGGGCATTACCATGTTCTTGCCCTTTGGGTATATATTGAGTAATCACACCACAATGCTACTAATTTTCATCCATATCACCTAAGTAAATGTTTTTCTTCTTGGGACATCTTTCTCCTTCCCTCAAACTATGTTAGAGAATCATAGTCTTTAGGAAAGATGATGCATGCACAACCACCTTCTAAGTAATCCATCAAGAAATGAAGGTTCAAATATTTGAATTGAGTTTACCATAGTTGTTAGGATGAAGAATTATAGCTCTAGGGAGGGAGAAGAGGTTCTAGGTTTTCATTTGTAATTAGAGGGGGCATCAAGAGTGGGGGCGAGGGTGGGGGTGGGGGAAACAAACTTTCTTTTCAAAAAGATATGGTAAAAGCTTGATTAGTTACATCTTATACGTGATCATGAATTTTTCCAAATCATATTTCTAATAAAAGGGATCCTTAACAAGATGGAATGTGGCACAATGTAGCTTTTCAATAGACTTGGGAAAACTAATTTTGGAGTCCTAAATATGAAAATTCATTTTTTCACGAAACCCATTTTGCTACTTTCATATATCCCTGATGAGTAGTGAAATGCCCCCTAATTTTGTTGGCTATCATAGTGATAGGAGCATGGCCCCAAAAGGCAAAGATCATGAGTTCAAGACCTTGATTGATGTGCCTATGGGGCCATAAAGCAAAGATCATGACTTCAAGACCTAGATTAACATGTGCCATGCAATATAGAGCTTGCCAACATATCCCCATTGGTCCCCATAAAAGTAGGGCCCATACTATCTATATTACCAACCAATCAACAACAAGGCGTCCTTATTTCACTTGGACGACTTAGGATTTAATTGCAAGTAGAGCCCAAAAAGCAACTCATTGTGACTACAACGTATACATATACTGAAGTTGGTAATAGTCTAGCTAAGGATCTTAAAGTTGCCATAGCATGAAATGAGGATGCCAAAAGCCAGAATGGTGCCCTTATTTTGCTTAGCTGACTCAATTTCAACTTATATTTTCAATAGCAATACACAAGGATTTATGGAAGTTCATGAAAACACAACACATATCCTTAGTGGAAATTATATTGAAATTTGAGAGGAAAGAAGTGAAGCGCATATTAATTTTGTGCCTTTCTCTCGGGCCAAACCACAGTAACAAAAGAGCTATACTCGAGCATGGTATGAGCATGAGGGACTGCATTCTATCTTCAACTCCACAACTTTGAGGGGTGTACGGGCTTCAAGAGTAGCTTAATTAAATATTTTGTAATCATAATTAATCGGGCAGCTTCTCGTTCTTCCTTTTCTTTCGTTACAACATTCAAACTACTATGAATTTAAGCTGATATGCCGTAACGCCATTAAGAATATTTATCACTATCAAATTACTGTTTTAGTAGAAAATGTTTGGGAAACCGGAATTTTTAACAGTAGAGAACCATTATAGCAGGTGTTAGTTTGGCATGTAAGGCACCCATCTTGTTAAACAACTTGCAAGTGGGAGTGGTATCAGATGATTAAGTTTTGTATGCGTTTTGTATGTATAAGTAGGATATCAGTCGGTGGTATTGGTAGTGGTTTGCAGAAGTAGATATCAGTCACTTGTGGTGTTGGTAGTGGTTATGGTGGTTGCGAGGGTGAGGGTGAGAGAGGCAGCAGCAGTAGCAGTGGTAGCACTTAGGGCGTGATTATTGTAGTGGGTGGTAGTAGGCAAGCTTTTATAGCTTGAATTATAACATCTCAAGTTGAAGTATCTTATGTAGTTGCTCACACGTTGGGAGCGGCGTTCTCGCTGACTAGATCAACACAGGGTTTGTACCCTGTATGGGAAGCGTTAGTGCAGTGGACTTCCAAACTACTAGATGCCTCTCATGGAATTACACTGAATGGACCAGCTTCACCTCAAATGTGTGAGTGCAATCATAGGTGTCATAACCCTTGAGCTCAACCTTGAGATGACAAGAAGATGTAGACTGCCACCTTATACCCATGAGGATTCAGAAAGGGAGACATCCGCTACCCAATGAAAAGAACAGTGCCTTCTTTGCAAGTTATAAATGGAAATCAATTCGGATTCTGGTCTAACATAGTCTTATCTACAATAACAATTTTTACAGCAGTTGTTGGTTCTTCAGGCAAACAGCAACAACAAATCTCATCATAATCCACATTGCCAAGTCTTCCAGAGATGCGCCATTGCAGGAAAGTCAACTTGTGGTCTAGCTTTTCATCTCATCTTGATGCTCGTCTTAAACGTGACCTTCGCTTCTTCTGGGTTCTTGCTTTTATGAGAGAGCTGTAAGTTCTGAGAACAACTGTATCTTCCCCCAGTTCTGAAGTTCCTTTGATGTTGGCTTCAAGCTTATGGGCAGTTATTTCCCATAAGATGTAGCAACTCAGTGTGAAATTTATGTTTGACTCTAACATGCATCTTCAACCTCGGAATTGAAAATAAAACTCGGAAATGATGTGGTGACATCCCTGCAGATGCAATTTTTTGAGAGAGAGAGAAAGAGGGGGTTTTGATGACGCCTACTTACCCTGCCAAAAATGACATTTCAAATTACTTACGTAAGGTAAGGAAGAGTCATATTCTTCATTAAGGAAGGATTCTTCAGCACAAAAGCTTTCCACTCCTCCTGGTCAATTTTCCCATCATTGTTTGTATCTGCCTCCGCAAACGTCTAGTTGACATGGTGAAAGAAGTTAAAACATTTCAATGACAGTTCCTAAGTTAAATGCTGATGCCTCCAAACAAACAAAGCATACAATGTTTTAACATGGTAAATGTTCACCACTTGACTATTACCCACTCAACGTTCTGTTTTCTCACTTTTGCAAACTTTATGCACTGTGCTGAGATCTGAAGCACTCTGCAAATTGTCCTTTTTTTAAAGCTAGCTAACTTCCAAACCTTTCCACTCCAACAAAATTCAACTGCACCTGATAAAACAATGTGCTTCTCCACAACTGTAGTTCAATTTTGGCACGTCCTTTGCTCATCTACACACTAACTGATTACCTTATCTAGAATTACTTCAATCAGTTCATCAGATAGTTGCATCTCAGACTCTGATAGCAAGGCAATGAGCATCTTTTGGACCTACAAACAACCAGAGTAAAAAGGTGGGTTAAAGTCCTTTCCTCCCCCTCTCACAAAGAATATGTATTAACCAAAAGAGATACTGAAACACCATTCATGAAACAACTGTAGAGGAGGACACAACCATAACTTGACAAAGGCTAATGAGAACGTCATCCAACAAGCACAGGATGAATGAAGCCTGCAGGTGATATTTGCATCCAAAAATTAAGACACAAGGATACTGCAGCAGCAATGGCAATGCTTGGGAATGGAATTTCCAAGTTCTAAACCTTGGAGAAGGCTGGTTCTTGCACCTATGCTAAACAGTGCACAACAATATCATGCCAAAAATAACCATTACCAACCACACCACTATACAAACACAACAGTTTGTCCATGCAAATCTAACCCAGGTTGAGCATATCTATGATACCAATTTCATATTCATCAAAATCACAATTCAACTCTCATTTCATCTATACCCTCAAGGTCATACATGCAACACACTGGTACCTTTTGTTTAGACTCATGCCTCACCATAAAAAGTTTCATATCCCTCTATCAAGATTTTTGAGAAGCAATCAGCCCTATGATGGGGCCCATATGATGCATGCAAGTATTGGTGGATCAAAAGATTTCCCCAATTACGGGCTGAACTTTCAAACCTTCATAGTCAAGGTCTAGAGGAACTCCTAAAGTAGGGCATTTATAATGGGAACACCAACCAAGGGATGTCCTTATCAAAAGCTCAAGGAGCCCCATTGATACATGAGCCTGCTCGCCATAGCCTCCTCTTGCTGGTAAGTATCAACCAGCTTGGCCAGCCCTTTCAGTACCTGTGTAACATCTGCGCTAAAGGCCATAACTGATGATGAAGTCTCACATGCTTGCCTTACTCTATGTGGCCAATCTACAGTCCAATGCCTACCACAGACTATGCATCTACATACAACTATAGAAAAGGGATTGTTGGGATGTAAAGGTCCTTTATTCACCTCCGTGTATTGTACACATGTATTATTATATTGTACATGTGAATACACCCTTACGTGCCCTAAGTATTAATACATTTTATTCTGTGTACCAACACATTGTTGGTACGCCCAAATCATATCATACTCTCTCTGTCACTCTCACTCACCTGCACTCTTCTGCTGCTGAAGATCTTCACACTTCCTGATAGCTACTCACAACAACTGGTATCAGAGCACAGGTTGTGCACGCTTCCTGAGACCAGTAGGTAGGCTGCAGCTCAACAAGTCAGGCATGACCTGACGGGACCAGCAACAAGCGCAGGCACACCAATTGGACTGCTCGATAGGCACACTCGACAAGCACACCAAACGGACTTCTCGACAAGTCGAGTGTGACCTAACCGAACCAGCTGACGGGGCTGATGGCTGACGACCAGCATGCAAGTCGACGGGTGGATAAGCGGCAGAAACAAGAGACACAGGTAGACAGGTCGCAACGCCAATGGACTGCAGGCACACGCGGCAGACCAACGAGACGCAACGGGATGGCGGGTCAACAGTCCCCCCCCCCCCCCCTTTTAAATCAGAAATTCTTTCAATCTTTCTTATCCTCTTGCTCTGAGGGGGGTTCGTGCATGGAAGCACAGTTTTCAAATCTATGCAAATCTGCTTCGGGAAATTTGGGGCTTTTCCCAGATTTGATGTTGTTTATGCTTGATAGTGACATTGTGTCAGAAATTGCAGACATCGTGCATGTTGACCTTAGTTAAATTGGGGATTTTGCCAAATTTGTTGGAATTTTGCTCATCCGACTAAAATTTCATGACATTGGACCTGAAAATTTCAGGGCTTTTCATGTAATGATGAAATTTTGCTCAGCTAGGACAGATTGGCTGACATTTACGCACTGTTGGACCTGGAAATTTGGGACTTTGTGCAGATTTGGTAAATTTCTGCAGTATTTACCCATGTGGTGACTGGTTTATGTAAAAACAGCAGAGGATTATTGCTGGTTGGGCGAGAACAGCAGTGTATTTGCTGGTTCAGCTTGTGCTCTTGCAGTTCAATGCATTTACTCTTGTGTTTGTGATAAAAATGGCTGCAATTTCTTCCAACTCTGACATTAAGAGTTTGTTGGAAATCAAATAGTTTGATGGTTAAGGTTTTGACCTTTGGAAAGACCTTATGCAAGGCATACTATTCCTAAAGGATTGTGAGGATGCTTTGCAAGAAGATAAACCTGCACAAATATCTGATGCAGATTGGGCCAGAGTCAACAAAAAGGTTGTGGCCTATATAAAGATGGGTGTCCGATGACATTTTGACATACATTAAGGGCTTAGATACTCGTTATGCAATATGGGAGAAGTTGAAAACTGCCTATGAGATCACTACTGTAACGTGTCCACTAGTATCATCCAGGACACATCTTTAGCAGTCCATCGGAAAGGATGTCTAGAAAACTCCGCCCGGCACTCCCATGGAATGTTACGGGTTTTGCGATCTAGGCCTTCCCGCGTCTGCCACATAGCGGAAGTATCCTGGCCGTTCCCACTTAGGATCGACCGAAATTAGGGTTTTCCTGATTGGTCAATAGCTAACAGCTACTAGCATCAGACCCGAGCAAACTACTTTACGCAGAAACGCCAGGTCCGAAGCGGATTCACGCTGCACTTGGTTCAAGGAGAATGGGAAACGAGAGGGATGCAAGGCTCAACCTCTCTGCCATAAGGCATAGTCCCCTTCCGTTCCCCTAAAACAGCGTAAATCGGGTACGACGTAACTCTAGGTCATCGCTCTCGTTATTCATTTTAATGATGATGATCATCCCGCTTTTCTTCGAGATTTTTGAGAAAAGTTCCCGGCTAACCGGGACCACCCAACCGTAGGACGGACCCATGGTCTATCCTCCGCACTTTCCTCGGTTTGTTTTAGTTATGTAATTATCTAACACATTAATTTGACACATAACAATCAGCTTCTTTAATTAATCCTGTTAAGCACTGGTTCCTTCACGTAATCTTATCACGTGACATAGAAAAACAAAATCAAGCAAGTTCTTTTTTTACATTTCATCATTTTATCTTTGAAATACAAGGAGTTCCGCCCGTAGGCTTGTCCGTAATCCGCCCGAAGGCTATCCAGTGATCCTCAGGGATCACTATTCCAAGCTTCCGCCCGTAAACTAGTATGTGGGCCTCGAGATCAATCCCGAGTCACGTTAGCCTCTTATGCAGGACCCGGAAGGCGAGGGATTTACGGCTAGAGCCCCCCCTGGCACCCAAGCGTCCTCCTGCTCCAAGTAGAGCTCAACGGAAAGACCTCTCGCGGCGGGTTCGGTCCACGTTCCCGGCGTGGTCAACAACCCCCTTGGTTAGGGTCAGGCAGGCAGTCGAGGGTAACTGAAGCTGCCTCTCCCTTCAGGCCTTCAACCTGAAGCATTAGATATCAGTTCATCCTTTAGTTCTTTGAGCAAACAATGCAAACAGTGCTTTCTAAACTGTTACAAGCACAATCAATTCCAGTGGTGGCCGTTTATTTGGCCAACTGTTAAGGAGTGAATCCTTCTCTCCGAATGCATCCAGCATTCGATCCGGGATCAATTGCGACATGGCAAGATCCCCAGGGTTTGTTTGTTCACCCTTTTGTCCTTGGGTTAGGGCCATACCCTGTTAACCCAACTTAACCAATACCTTAGGTTTTATTAACAGTAAATCCTGGCGACCATGTCGCTCCAATTTATTGATTGATCATTTGCTTCCAAGCAAATACCTAACTTCCCTTTACTTGGCAATTTTTCCCCAAGAAAGGTGATGTAACAGGATGACTACTCATCCTCTTGCAAGTTAAACTTGCGCAAGAACTTGCCAACCTCATTTCAAGAAATGGCAAAACTCTCTTGTGAACAAACCACAAGTCTATGCGACGTTGCAACTTATTGCACAAGTGTCGCATCTATTCCATGGGATCATTTCACCCATTGAACGGCGTTTTCTGGTCACGGAATTATCTCCAGACGAGAAGCAAGGTTTAGGGTGTCTTCTTACCCAACACATTCCTAATTACACTAGGCCGACAACGTTCGGTCCTAGGAATTCCAACTCAATCCGAGTTTCATCATTTGAACGAGTGATCCTTAGGGTAGAAACCTTAGATCGTTTTATGCATGAGCGTCCAATTGTCCCTACATTCCGTGAATGTGGGTAGGACCTTTGGTTCAAGGGTTCGTCTTGGTAACAAGTGCGTAAAACTAGGTCAAGTCCTTAACGTGCTAAACCCTAGTTAGCACTTGGGTTATTTATCGTATCGGTTGAGCCATCCTATGCGAATCCCTTGCGGGTTAGGCGATTTAGATAATTCGATCTACTTGTCTTGCGACAAGGACGAACCATCCCTAGAGATGTTAACTTGATCTTAAAGGAGAAAGCTAGTTGTAACATCTCACAATTCACCTAAACGAGTGATTCATTGCTTCTACGTACCCCTAAATTCGCAATAACCCTAACTTTTCTTGTTAAGATCAAAACGCATATTAAATTGCGGCATAACTTCCATTGATCCTACTAGGACTTGCATTCAAGAATCATGCCCATAATTCTTTTTCTAAGCTTTTAAGATTTCATGCTTCAATAAACCATGCAGCCTTTCCCTAAATACAACTCTTGATGAATGAAATTTTTCATATGACAAATGTGCAACATGCACTCCTTTCCTGACTACAACGTAGTGAAATTCATGCAAAAAAAAACTAGAGTTGACCTATTCCAATTTACAATCACATGCCACACGCAAATTCCTAGAATCATTTCCGCGCTCTTCTATTTCCTACGGGGTTAAGGACTTTCCCTAATGAATCATTCAATGAAGATTTGTCTAAAAATGCGACGTGCAATTAATCTTTCCATGCCTAGTCAAAGGTGCACTTTAATAATCTCAACCTTATAATGATAGGCAATAAGTGTTCTAGGCCGTCCTTTGACATGCACGACAAGGCAACATACTATTAAGGACGTTAAATGGATAGACAATTTCTTTATATGGAAAATACCAATGACCCAATTTCATGTCATGAACTAATTCTAATCATTGTTCGAATAGTCGATTTATTTCCAGTTGCATTTAACTTGACTAGGTGATTTTAAGCATGCATAGGTGCCTCCTAATCCATGAAGTTATCGTGATTAATGCAATGCTTTTGCATGGAATCAAAATTAGTAAAAACCTGAACTTGTGGGCTTGGGGAGATATCCACGTGAATATTAGGAGAAGAACCTCCCACAGGCGCACCTTGTGACTTTTTAGGGCCCATCGTAGGCGTAATTACGGACTTCCGATTTGCCTTTATCCTTACCCGATCGGTGAATTTACTTGCCTTGGTACGTAGCCTCAAGATCTTGCCCTTCTCCCTCGTACGCAGGAGATCCCTTCCGAAGTGTGGATCCTTGAGAATACCGGCTTGCGGAATTTGGCCTTATGGGAGGCCTTGCGGGGTTGGAGCTTGGTTTGTGGAAATGGGGCTCCTACAAAGTTCTTGGAAATGGGGATTTTATGAATGGAGTTTCAAAAATTGAGGCCTTACGAGGATGTTCGCGGAAAGGGCTCTTGCGAATGGGCCTTGCAAGAATGGAGGCTTTAGAGTTCTTCTTCTCCTTCCCTAAAATCCTAGGGCCGGCCTTGTGGGTGATTGGTGGGAAGGGGCTTGTAGGCTTCCCCTTCTTCTCTTCAAAGCCGGGCTAGGGGGGCTTGTGGGTGTTGCAATGGAAAAGGGGTTTAAAAGGAACCCGTGGGGGTAAAATGGGCTTTATGGAGAATCCATGGGAAGGGGGCTTAGAGAAGCCCCCTTAGAAGCTTCCTAGAGAAGCTTCTAAGAAGCTTCAGGTAGCTACATCCAGGGTGGGAATAGAGGACTTGGGAGGCTTTTGACGGCGACCGTAAGCTCCACGACAGCAAGCGGTGTCAGCAGCAGTAGCTTGGCCGTTGGCGGCGTTCTCAGCTGGCAGCTCCCTCCAACACGGCGGCAGCTCCTTCCTCCTCCACGAACAAATTTCACAGCTCCCTCCCTTCCCTTTACTTCCTTCCACCTTCCTCAACTATAGCCTCCACAGTCTGTCGCAACTCCCTCTCCTTCAGCCCTTTCCACAATCCTCTCAGACCGCAGCGTTATGGCCCTCTCCCCCTTACTCCCTCTCCCACAGGGGGTTTTTAAAGGATAGGGAGAGGAGACCTCTCTCTCTAAGTGGCCAGTTGCATGGCCCTTATCCCTTCCACGAGCTCCACCAAACGAGCTTAGTCATCGTGCCTCCCCTCCCTCTCCTCCAGCACGACCGTCGGCTGGGAAAAGGAGGGGATAATTTTAAAAAAAATTTGCTATTATCTAACTTAAGAGGAGATTCATATGCAGGAATATTACAACTACACTTGTTAATCATGTGCATTTAATGCGCAAGTTGGTGAATATGCGGTTGAATGAGTCCAAGCCTATAGCTGAGCACTAGAGTGCATTTACAGGTATTTTAAATCAACTCAAGGATGCTAATTTGGATTTTGATGTAAGTTGAGAGGGATCTTTCTGATCATGACACTACCTGATTCCTGGGAGACCTTGGTAGTTTCTCTTAGTAATAATCCCAATCTCTCATATGATGGTGTGAGGGGTTTAATCTTGAATGAAGAAATTAGACGTAAGTCTAATGGAGAAGGCAACAACTCAGCTTACAATGTTAGAGGCAGGGCTGAAAAGAAAAATGCAAATGCTGGACAGAGAAGCAGAAGCAAGAGCAAAGCAAAGCAAAAGAGTGATGTTACTTGCTATCAATGTGGTCAAAAGGGCCACAAGAAACCTGATTGCAGGTACTACAAAAAGGAACAAGAGATAAAGAAGAATGTAGGAGACAAAAACAAGGGGGAGGAAAAGACAAATGTATCTAAGGCAGCCAAAGGCAAGGAAAAGGCCAATGTGGCCTCTAGTGTAGTAATAGAGAAACTCTCAGATGCAGAGACTGATGTACTATGTGCAGTGGATTATGATGCTCTTGTATGTGACATGCAAGATATATAGATTACCAAGGCTGATGTGATTGATGCACTTTTGTCAATTGATGATGGTGTCACTCACACTTGGATTGTAGACTCTGGTGCCTCTTTCCATGTAACTCCTTGCTTGGAATGTTTTGCTATATTCAATGCATGCAAATATGGAAAAGTATATCTTGAAAATAACCATGTTTGCAACATTGATGGGATAGGCACTTTACACTTGTCTTTGGATAATGGGCAAGAGCTTGAGTTGAAAGATGTTAGATATGTGCCTGGCATCAAGAAGAGTTTACTATCTATTGGTCAAATTGACTTGCATGGTTACACTATATTGTTTGTGATGGTTTGTGGAGATTGAAAAAGGGTTCCATGCTGATTTCAAAAGAAGGGCACTTTGTATTGTTTGTAGAATTGTGGCACAAGAGATTAGGCCAGATGAGCCAGAAAGGACTTGATGTCCTTACCTCTTTGAAGAGGGTTCCTGGAAAAGGCTCTAAACTTTATTTTTGTAATTATGAAAAATTTATTTTACTCTGGTGTCTCCCGTAAGTCCAATGTCTTGGACTTAGTGCATTCTGATGTATGTAGTATGCCCGTGAAATCGTTAGGTGGTGCTGCATATTTGGTCTCTTTTATTGATGATTGTTCCAAGAACATTTGGGTTTATTTGTTGAAAAAGAAAAGTGAAGTGCTTGCTGTTTTTAAAACTTTCCATGCATTTGTGACCATTCAGGCAGGTAGAAAGCTGAAATGCTTGAGAACTGATAATGGGGGTGAATTCACATCTACTGAGTTTAAGTCTTTTTGTGACTTACATGGAATCAAGAGGGAGCTTACAGCTCCTTACAGTCCTTCTTCAAATTGGGTGACTGAAAGATACAATAGGACTTTATGTGAAAGAGTGCAGTGCATGCTGTTCACTACTAATCTCCCTCATGAATTTTGGGGAGAGGCACTTAAAACCTCGATTCACATTTACAACCACTCTCCAAACAGGTCCTTAAGTAATGGCATCCCTGAGGAGGTTTGGTCTAGCAAATCGGCCTCATATGACCATTTACAGATATTCGGTTGTGATGCTTTTGTGCATGTTAGAGAGCAGCTAAGAACTAAACTTGACCCGAAATCCACCAAATGCATTTTCATGGGCTATGGTGATGAGGGTGAATTTGTCTATAGAGTGTGGTTACCACAGTCCAAGAAAATTGTTCGCAGCCGTAATGTTGTGTTTAATGAGGCAAAGTTGCTAAAAAGTACTTTAGCCTCTAATGAAGACATGAAAAATGTCAAATTTCAGAATTTGCAGCCATCTATTACTTCAAATGATGAGCCTCATGATGCTATACCACAGGCTGAAACTGATGATCAGCCGGTTATTTTTGAGCCAAATGATGATGGACAGCAAATAGAAGCACAAGGAGGTCATGGACAGCAAGATAGACTTGCTGATTATGAAAACGCAGGTGCTAGAAATGAAAATGAAGGTGTTGTACAGCATGAACAGCATGCTGAAAATGGCTTACAGCAGCCAATAAATGCTGAAAATAACATAACCTCCAGATGTAGACCCAATTCCTGAGAATGTAGATCATTGGGTAGGCAATTCTACACGCTGAAGAAGGCAGTCACATAGGTATGACCCCTCTTTGCACTATGTGATGCTTACAAATGAGGGTGAGCCTCTTACATATAAAGAGGCCAAGTCATGCAACTTCAGCAATAGTAAGTGGAAGCTAGCTATGCAGGAAGAGATTAAATCTCTGTATGCTAATGATACTTGGGATCTAGTGTCGTTGCCCAAAGAAAGAAAGCCTCTTCCAAACAAATGGGTTTACAAAGTAAAGACACTTGATGGGAAACCCAAGTACATGGCAAGACTGGTTGCCAAAGGGTATGCACAGAAGAAAGGGATTGACTTTCAAGAGGTCTTCTCACATGTTGTGAAGATGACCACTCTACGTGTGCTTTTTGCTCTCACTGTTGTATTGGATTTAGAGTTGTACCAAATGGATGTGAAAATAGCTTTTCTACATGGTGATATTGATGAGGAGATCTACATGAAACAGCCCAAGGGCTTTGTAGTTCGTGGAAAAGAGCAGTTGGTGTATAAACTAAAACGCAGCTTATATGGGCTGAAGCAAGCACCACGACAGTGATACAAAAAGTTTGACACTTTTATGCTCTCTCATGGATTTACACGCAGCCATGCAAATCATTGTTTATACATGAAAAAAGATACAGACGGCAACCCTATCATACTTGTTTTGTATGTGGATGATATGTTTCTAGCTGGGAAAAGAAAGACTAGCTTGGATGCTCTCAAAGATCAGCTGAAATCAGCTTTCTCCATTAAAGATTTGGGGAATACAAAGCATATATTGGGTATGAGGATTCGCAAGGATAGAATGCAGAAATTATCGTTCTTATCTCAAGAGAAATACATTGAAAAGGTACTGGACAGATTTAACATGGCTAAAGCTAAGCCTCTTGGGGGTGTCCTTACCTCCATATCTTAATCTTAGTAAAGCCAACAATCCAAAAGATAACATGGAAGCCAATGCTATGAAGGAAGTCCCTAATGCATCAGCTTCTGGCTCTCTTATGTATGCTATGGTCACCACTCATCCACACATCGCTCATGCAATAGTTGTCAGCAGGTTTATGTTAAATCCTGACAAACCACATTGGGAGGCTGTCAACTGTATTCTTCGATATCTAAAGGATACACAAAGAAAGTGTACTTGCTATGGGCAGGGTGCACTTAGTCTGCAGGGTTATTGTGATGTAGACATAGTAGGTGACTTGGACACTCGCAAGTCCACTAGCGGATTGTAAAGAAAAATACCCTAACACAGAAACATAAACAGAAACCGTACGACAAAGCACAGACTGATAAAAAGAACACAGTTAGGGTTAGGGTTAGAGAAACTCAGAGACAATGAACACAATGCATAAATGAAATGATATGACTACTAATAATACGATGCTCATGTAGCAAACACACTATGCAGTGAATGAATACTCAACCTTGAACTCCTGTATCTCTAGAATCAGGGCAAGGATAATGAGCTGGAGAGTATGTCGTACTCCGAACGGATCCCGAATCGCAGCAAGGCAACCTCCGGATGTCGAACACCAGCAAACGCAGCAGTGAGAAGATGGATCTGATGCAGACAGCAGTGAGGAGAGAGAAAGACTAAAAACGGAGCCTGCAAGAGAGAAAAAAACTAAAAACGCAGGCAGGACAGCTTGCAGGAGAGAAAGACTAAAAACGGAGCCTGCAGGAGAGAGAAATACTAAAAACGCAGGCAGGACAGCCTGCAAGAGAGAAAAAGATTGCGGCAATTGCAAATAAGAGAGAGAAAACTGTCAAGGCGGCAGCTGGAGCTTGCAAACGCAGCAGTTTGCTAACATGGCAGGCTGTAGACAGCAGTGCAGATGAACAGCAGTCAGTTGCCAGGCAGAAAAAGCAGCAATCAGCGTGCGAAGGGCTGGAAACAGACGCCAGACTGTAGGGAATAGTGATGGACAGCAAGGGCTGAGATGTCCTCCGTGACCGGGGTGTGGGCAGCAAGCTAGTAACGCCTGAAACCTACAAAAACGAGATTGTAAAAGAGTGGAAGGCTAGCTACCAATTTATAGAAAATTAGGATTCTGAATCCTCTCCCACTTAACTTTCTCGATCCGCTCCCCGTTTTAGGGTTTTGGCTAAAATAAGCCTAAAATAAGCATGTTTTGGGGCTATCTAAGTGGCTAAGTGCATTTCTTAGCACAACACCCCCTCTCAGGCCCAAAATAGGGCGAGAAAAGTAGACCAGTCTAAATTTTGATTTACCCCAAGGCATCCCACCCCAAAGCAGCCAGGGTATCGGACAAAAGGTGCACGTCGGTTGCCCAGTGGCCTACCAAGGCTACAGAGGCGATGGATATCTTACCAAGGGAGCCCAAGTGATCACCCTAGAGAGGTCGGGGCATCGGACCAAGGGTGCTCGTCGGCTGCCCAAGGGCCTAACAAGGCCTAGGCGGATGGAATCAAGAATGGACTTGTTTGTTTTTTTTTCCTTTTTTTTTTCTTTTTTTTTGAAAAGTATTTTGAAAATACATAAGTAATATAGAGGCAACAGCCGATCAAGTGACAGATAAGAAAAGATAAAGAGAGTTTTAAACCCAAGTTATTCATAAAACTAGCAAGCCAATCCCTCGCACTGACGAGGATAAGTGCCTAGGGATGATAAAAGTGAGTGTATATACTAATCATGTGTTGAATATGTGAGAGGCAAAAAAAACGGTGGGCTTAGCAAGACAAGCAAAGCAAGCAAGGTTAGGGAAACTGCCTTTAGGACAACTGCCATGTGTTATGCTACGAATATGGTGGATCCTAGAGTCGACCACTCCAAAAGACCGAAAAGGGATAAATGCGCACAGATGCATGTTGACATGAACAAAATGCCAATGCATAGGGTAATGCAAAGGGAGATGCAAGATGTCATGCTCATGCAATATGCTATGCAACAGTGCCACTGAGACAGTGCCCTCACAGGGGAAGTGTTCACTTGTCCAAGTGCCCTTTTACAATCGGGTCATCCTGATAGTGCGAATGAAGTTACAAATGCCCATAATACAATACAAAAGAATAAGTGAATGTAATGTCTAAAAAACTGTAAGCATCATCACTGTCACGATCAAGAGTAGGAGCCGCCCCCTCTCAAACTGGAAGGGAAAGCAAGAGGGAAGCACCCTCTCCCCGTCAAGCTGAAGAAGTAGGGGAGGGTGTACCCAAGCCGATCTTGGGTAGCAAGTACTGAAGAACCGGCCGGTTGACCACTTTGGTCAAGATATCTACAAAATTATCTGATGAAGACACAAACTCTAGGCGAATAGTGCCTAGCTCAACCTGCTCTCTGGAAAAGTGGAAGTGGACTCCCACATACCGTGTCCGTGGTGTGATGATCGGATTGCGCGCAAGGGCAATGGCACTCTGGTTGTCGCAGTAGACAACTGTGGGAGAGTCACGTGGAAAATGAAGCGCCGCTAGTAAACTCCTCAGAAAGATGACCTCGGTGGTGCCATCGAAGAGAATCTGGTACTCAGCCTCGGCCATGGAAGCTGCCACCGTCTCTTGCTTACGGCTGGACCAAGAAATGGGAGCCGAGCCCAAGGTAAAGAGGTAGCCGCCATGGAAACGCCGGGTGTTAGGATCTCCTACCCAACCAGAATCAGTGTACCCCTGCAAACATAAACCAGAACCATATATCAAGCCATAAGAAAAAGTACACCGCAAATAACGCAATACACGAAGACATGTAATCCAATGTGACATCCTAGGTACTGTGAAATACTGACTGAGTATGCTAACTGAGTAAGCTAAATCTGGCCTAGTGTGAATTAACCAAAGAAGTTTTCCTACAACAGAACGATAGATGTGTGCATCGAAGGACTGTCCTAGGGTATCCTTCGACAAGTGGACAATAGGATCAATAAGCGTGGCCACTGGCTGTGTCTGATCCGAAGTGTACTGTTCCACAAGCTGAAGTGCGTACTTCTGCTTTGACATAAAAATACATTATCCAAAACGAACTACCCCCATCCCCAAAAAATAAGACAACAAACCAAGGTCTATCATTTCAAATGTAGCTTTAAGCTTAGCCTTAATTTCCGCTATGGCAACAGAATCTGAACCTGTGATGAGTAAGTCATCAACATATAGCAGGATATAGCTAACCCCCTCTGGAGTGGATCGAACATATAAGTTCGGATCATAAGGGGTAGAATGGTATCCATGAGTCTGTAAGAACTCATCCATTCTATGGAACCAAGACCGCGGTGCTTGCTTCAACCCATAAAGAGCTTTCTACAAGTGGAATACCGTATCCCTAGGGTTCCTTGAGGGAAAGCCCGATGGCTACTCCACATAGACTTCCTCCTCCAAGTATCCATTCAGGAAGGCACTCTTGACATCCATCTGATGTATCGGCCAGCTGTGGTGAGCGGCGAGCGCGAGTAGCAACCGAAAGGAAATCAACCGTACAGTAGGGGCAAAGGTCTCTTCATAATCAATGCCGTGCTTCTGTCGAAACCCTTGCACTACAAGGCGAGCCTTGTACTTGTCTAAAGTCCCATCAGCTTTTAGCTTTGTCCGAAAAATCCACTTTGTCCCAATGACTTTCTTGTGGCTCGAACGATCCACCAATGTCCAAGTCTCATTTCGGTCAATACTCTCTAGCTCCCTTTCCATGGCCTCTCGCCATTGAGGGTGCTAAAGAGCCTCCTGTCAGGTATTCGGCTCAGAATGCGCTATGTAATCAACTGTAAACAGCGATGCAAATGATAACACCTGTACCCAAGGTAAAACAGTAGCCTGTAGTAGACCATCGGTGGTCCACATCGCCAGCCCAATCCGAGTCACTCCAACCTGCAAGAACCAAATCTGAAGCATCTGAACCTGCGGGATAAGAAATCCCTAAGTCAGAGGTCCCCCTCAAATACCGAAGAATCCTCAAGGCAGCCTGCCAATGCACCTGTTTGGGTTCAGTCATGAACCCTGCCAAAGGACCCATAACAAAACAAAGATCAACACAAGTGTTGAGAAGCCAAATCAAGGATCCAATCAACTGACGGTAGCATGAAGCATCCAGCACGGGAGAATCGGAGTGTGAAGTGGCCTTTCGATTCGGATCCATCGGAGTAGCAATGGGCCGACAAGTCTCCATCTCAAAAGTCACCAAGAGCTCCTGAAGGTACCTCTGCTGAGAGATGAGAATCCCCCTTTGAGACTGATAAATCTCATAACCCAAGAAGAAATGAAGAAGCCCCAAATCCGTCATCTCGAATGCTTGATGTAAAGCTGTCTTGGTCTCTCGAACCTTCTGTGCATGATCCCCTGTCAAAATCAAATCATCAACATACAACACAAACAACACACGACCAACCTCATAAGTGTGTACATAAAGCTGCGGATCGGCCTTAGAGCGCCGATATCCCAACTTCGACTGAAAAAACAAGTCAATCTTCTTGTTCCATGCACGCGGAGCCTGCTTGAGGCCATACAAGACCTTCTTGAACCTGTAAACTTTCCCATCCGAGGATCCAAAGCCAGGAGGCTGCTCAACATAGATCTCCTCCTGCAAGTCACCATTAAGAAAGGCCAACTTCACATCCAACTGATAAATAGGCCATCTCCTTTGGCTAGTCAAGGCAAGAACAACTCGAATAGTCACCATACGAGCAGTGGAGGCAAAAGTATCATGGAAATCAATGCTTGGGCGCTGAGCAAAACCTTTAGCAACAAGGCAAGCCTTGTGCTTGTCCAAAGACCCATCGCTAAGGTACTTGGTCTTGAAGACCCACTTGACACCAATCACCTTCTTGTGAGAGGCACGAGGCACAAGAGACCAAGTGTCATTCCTCTCAATAGCCTCCAACTTGGCTTCCATGGCCTCCCACCAATGATTAGACTGCAAAGCCTCCTTCACTGAAGTGGGCTCACGATCCTGCATAACACAGGTCAGCAAACAATAGTTGGAGCAAACAAGCTCCGAAGAATGTGCCTGGTTCCTCCGTGACCTTCGCGGCCCATCCTGCGGTTCCCACTCCTCAAGGACCCCCTCGATCCCTGAATCTCGGAGTGTGTCACGGACCAAACGAGGAGGAGGACGAACCTCTCCCGAACCTCTCCCCGTCGCTCTCCATCTGCCGAAGACTCAAGGACATCCATCGGTGGAAACTCCTCGGGGGTGGCTGGTGGAAGAGAAGACTCTGAATCAGAAGAAGAATCTCCATCAAGAGGCTCTGGCTCCAAAGGAACTATCTCGAGAGCCCAACTCTCCCCTGGATCTCCAAGGATGGGGTGCTTCTCATCCCCCTCTGTGGCCGGAACTTCCACAAACCACACATCTCGGCGCATGTAGACATCCCGCTTGACGAGATCAAACAAGCAATAACCCAGGGACTGGGAGCTATAGCCAACAAAAACCTGTCGTCGGGAAGCTGCCTCGAACTTATCACACTGCGTCTTCGGAACGCGCACATAAGTGTCACACCCAAAGATCCTAAAATAAGAGACATCAGGCTTAGTCCCGAAGTAAGCCTCAAAAGGTGTCATCCTGTCAACGGTCGAAGTGGAAGATCAATTGAGAATGTGAACTGCGGTAGCCACTACCTCGGCCCACAGAAACTGAGGTGTTTGTCAATGCTCCATCATGGTGCGTGCCATCTCGATCACACTTTGGTTCTTCCGCTCCAAAATGCCATTCTCTTGGGGAGTGTTGGTGTTAACAAACTCCTGGGTGAATGCCCCTATCTGCACAAAAACGAACAAACTCATTAGACATAAATTCACCTCCCTTGTCTGAACGCAAGGTCTTCAGTCGCCGGCCAGAACGGTTCTCTTCAAAGAGAAGCCAATCCTTGAAATGAGAGAAAGCCTCCGACTTTAAAGTCAAGAAATAGACCCAAGTCATCCTGTTGTAGTCATCTACGATCAACATGAAGTACAAGCCCCCCTTCAGGGACTCGGTCCTCATCGGGCCACAAAGATCCGTAGATACAAGCTCCATGGGTGAAGTAGACCACCTAGAAGCTTTATTCGGAATCGCATCCCGATGCAGTTTCCCACGAATGCAGGAGACACACGGCTGATGGCTCACCACTATGTCCGGCAATCCTCGGGCAAACGACCCTCGCGATGCCTTGCGAAAGTACTCGTAGTTCAGGTGGCCAAACCAAGCATGCCATAACTCGGACTGTGTCTGGTAAGTAGGAAGAAGAAAAGTAAGAGCTAAAGAAGACTTCAATTTGTAGATGCCATTCTCCTCATACCCTGCAGAGAAAACCGTCCTCAATCCACGATCAAGGACTCGAACAGTATCACTGTCAAACTCCACCAAGAGGCCAAGAGCACAAATCTTATGGACTGAAAGTAAATGATACCCCAAACCTGGCACATGCAACACCTCAGAAGTGTGGGTACTACCACGTCTATCCGGAATAAGCTGCATCTCACCCCGCGTAGCAATAGACACAGAAGAGTTGTCTCCAATGAGAATCTGCCCACGCGAAGGTCGCAAATGGGCAACACCAACGAGAGAAGTCATATACTGGGAGGCACCACTCTTAGGTGTAGAGTCCTCAATGACTGCTAAGTGTAGAAAAGCAGCTGATGAGGGTGCAGCCACCGCTCCAGAATCCTTCGTGTCCTTCTTGGTATCCTTCTTGTCTTTGTCAGGGCAATCCTTCTTCCAGTGACCCGTCTTTCCACAAATATGGCAAGTCAATTTCTTCTCCTTGTCCTTCTTGGATTTGTTGTCCTCCTTCTTCTTCTTTTGGTCCTTCCCCTTCTTTTGAGAGGCTTGACCAACCAATGCCTCCGATTTGGAAGCATTCTGTCCCTTCAATTGTTCCTCATGGTCCAAGACCATAGGAACCAACTCTTTCCACCAAAGAGTCGACTCCCGCCCTGATGCAATAAGAGCGGAATAAAAAGTACCGAATCGTGGCGGCAACTAGGATAGTAAAGTGATCGCCATGTCTTCGGAGGAGATAGGCTTCCCCGCATTTTGAACCTGCATTTAAAGCTACCGAAGCTTGTTGATATGTTCCCAAAGCGAAGAAGATTTATTCACGGACAAAGTCCGTATCCGCACCTCCAAAGAAACCCTCTCCATCAGGGTCATCCAGTTGTACATCTGATCGAGCTCCAGCCATATCTCTTGAGCCACCGTCAAGTGCTCAATGTGAGCTATCACGGCTGTGATGCAAGACAGAAACAAAAAAGATCGAATCCTGGCATTCAGTTTGTCCCAATGAGACTGGGCCTTGGTCAACTCCGCACGAGCATTGGAAGAGAGTTTGGACTCATCCCTCACCAAGGGCCTGTTAATCTCCTCCATCACCAGTTTCGCCAAATCATAAGACTCCAAAATGGCCAACATCATCGCCCGCCAGATGTGGTAATTGTCACCATCAAGCTTTTGATCCGATGGAAGAGCTGGTAGGATAGGCACCTTCTTGTCCATGATCGCCTCGAACTCCAAATCAGTCTCTGTAGACATGTTAACCTGCAATACCTGCACAAATGCAAAATCAGCCCCCTCTGACTGTGAAAACGAGCCTTCTAGGGCTGGTTCCTCCGCTGCCCAAACCTTCTTCACCCGCCGGAGGCGATGAAAAGGTAAAATCTGCAATGGAAGGCCTCAAACGCAACCTTCCTCCCCTTCGAACAGCAATAACCTGCAGCAAATTCACCGATTAGACTCCTTTCCCGCACGCCCATACTCGCGTCACAGTCTTGATCCGATGCGCAGCCCTCCCGCTCGCCCTCGAATCCTAGAAATGCAGCCTTGTGTCTCGCTGAAATCTCCTCTTCAGATAGGTTCAGCCCTTAGTAAGACCATCTTCACCGCTCTGATACCATGTCAGAGTGCAGCGATGCGGAAGCGTAGGACAAAGACTGAGAGAGAGTGAACACAAGGAGGAGAGAGAGAGAGAGAGAGAGAGAGAGAGAGAGAGAGAGAGAAAAGGAGAGTGTAAACGCAGAAAATCTGCCGTGTAGTATGCTGTATAATAGTGCAAAAATACACAAGGAGGCAAAGGAAATATCTACGTATATATCCGACTTGATGACCTCGATCTCTGTCAGCCCGAGCACAATCTGTCTCAGCCAACAGATCTCAAGATCAAAATCTGAAATCACTGAATAATGTGTGAACAATGTGCTAGAGGACTCCTATATAAAATAATGCCAAATAACTGTCCGACTGCACTGCAGGCTGGCACCCGCGCAGTCTGCTGACGTGGCTGCTAACGTGGCACAGTACTCTGCCTGCTGCTGCTGACGTGGCTTCTGCCCTCTGTCATGCTGCTGTACCAAACCCTAACTGTGCAGAAACCCTAACACAGCCTGTCCAGGGGATGCCTCCACCGCTAACAGAAACTAGTGTTGGATGTTTTTTTTTTGTGGAGAGAGAGAGAGAGAGAGAGGTGCGTGTTGTCCTTTTACATGCTTCAAAGGTGTACATGACAAAGAAATGTGCATCAAGGTTTAATTACATCACCCTTTCATGGGCCATTGGCACAAAAAGAAAATGTCGGGGGATATGGAATCATATTAGTGCAAGGGGGTGGGGGGGTTTCAAGTGTATATTTTAGGGGTGTTCCCCTATTTATTTTCTTAGCCAAGCTTACAATAAATCACATTTTAGCAAACACTTAGTTCAACTTAATAGTAAATTCAACAAGAAAAGTCCACATGGCTAGAGTACTCCTACACCACACGACACTTGTTGGCCCCAAAGCTTGGCATCCCTTTCAATATTTCTTTAGATTACTAACGTATGCTCGAAATTGGTTACAAATAGTTATACTTCACCAATTTCTCGTGGCACAACTAATCCATGGCTGCACACTGACTTTGTCACCTTCAATGTTGGTCTCCAACCAATTGTAGAGAGTTCAAAAATGCGAATGAACACTTCACACTACCAAACCCTAAACGTGACAGCCAATATTTGAACCCAATGCAACTATCTTGCATTGTTCCCATGAAATCCCACACTGTTCCTCCCAACAAACAAAAAGATTTACCGCAATGAAATTGAGATAAATTCACTTTCTTTGCAACAAAGTTGTCTAGAAAGCGCACAAGGCTCAATATCTTGAAGAAGATGAAAAGGAAGTAACCCACAACCTCTATCCGCACAAAACAAACTATTGTGTTTTGATGCCGAGATGCTCAAACGGAGGAGAAATCAGTGACACTGCTGCAATACAAGTTATAGATGCTCTGCACATTTTATAGGATGCCCAAACAACAATAAAACTCAAGTGTTCTTCATGACAAATCTGTATCAAACAGCAAGTAGAGAGTGATTTTCTCTTTGTACAGTCTTTGGGTCCTCTCTTTTGGCAATGATACCATGTGAGAGTGCACAATGGAACAAGAATACAAACATGGAGAGACAAGAGATGAGAGAGACTAAAATGAAGGCAGAGAATGGAAGAAGAAATGGAACACCAAAAAAGTGGCCAACCTGATCATTCATTGCATTTAATGCAACCAACTAGCACAAAAGCTGATTGCCAGCCTCAAATCAATCACTCTAGTGTGAATGCACCTCTCCGTAGCTTAAAAAGAAACAAATTGGATTGGATCTCTAAACAGCTAGTGTGAACACACTAAATCTAACTGAAAATTGAAAATGCACATAAGGAAAGGGTAGAAATACAGTCAGAGCTTCTTTGACTCTATTAGACTTTGATGGAGCTAATACCCCCTCTCAGAGGAGTGTGTGAAGACCTAACAACCTCACACAATAAAGCATGGAAGCCTGAGACAAAGGCTTCATAAAGAGATCTGTTGCATTGCCCTCCATGGGACAATAAGCCGCCACTAGCTTAGTATCCATGATCCACTCCCAAACATAATGGTATTAAACCTCTATGTGCTTTATGCAAGCATCAAACACATGGTTCTTCGTGAGAGCTAGGCCACTCTAATTATCCACCTGTAGCTATGTAGATCATGTGTATAGAAATCCAATCTCCACCAATACCCGAAGAAAGTCAAATTGTTTGTGTGTGGCAGAGCAAGGGGGATGATTCTCAACCCGTCTAGTGTAACAAAGATAAGAGGAGCTTTGATTGTCGATCAATGCTTTCCTTGTATACATTTAGTTTTTATTCAATTTCTATGCGTTCACAATGGTTGTTTAGAGATCTAGTTCAGTGTATTTCTTTTCTAGCTGCTTGGAGATGCATTCACATTGTAGTGATTGATCTAAGGCTAGTGATCGGCTTTTGTGCCAATTGGTTGCATTGGGCAATCTTTCCATGAAAATTCCGGATTGAACTTCTTTGCAATGGCTTCCAATTTAATAATCTCAGCCCACCTTATACTAGTCACCTCATCTACAATGAACGTAAGAAAAAAGTGAGGCATGTGCCACACGTCCCCCTCTGTGATGATAAGGTCCTTCAAATTACTTTGGTGTGCCCAAACAAGGGACCCTCATATTGATGCAAAATATACTTTAGTGGAATATATGCCTAACCACTTTCCCATTGGAAATGTTCTTGTTTGTACATGCAACGCCTAATTAGATTGGCTTGTTTGAGGCTACTTCTGCTATTTATAGTAGGTCCCACACAGCGGCATCCATCTTATCTTGCAAATTTCAACACTCTCTTTAGCCAATGGCATTCCTCTATCATTTGGTACATCACTGTCATCAACTTGATTAAGTGCCCTTATTGACACTTTGGATTGCATATAGGGATTGATCAAGCCGCTTTGTATTCAATATTCTTTTAAGTTCCGTGCAGATTTCTTCTTCCATTCTCTACTTTCATTTTAGTCTCTCTCTATGTTTGCATTCTTCTTTGGTTGCACACTCTCATATCTACTAAAGAGCTTTGGAAAAGATGAATTTTGAACGAAATCTTGTTTCAACTAGTTGTTATGAAATTTCAGCAAGACATCGATTATTTTCTAAAGCCAAATATTTTCTTCATTTGTTTGCTTGCTTTTTTTGCCATTCTAGTGAAGGTTTGTTAAATTAGATTCATTCTTGCTATGAATCTAAAGAAAACTCATCAACAACAAAAGTCTTATCTTTAGCTCAAATGATTGGAGAAGAAATCACTTTACATTATATTATCTCATTTAGATCTTTCCTTATGGATGAGTATATACTGTATTGTTGTAAGCAAATCCTAGCAATGAAATATATTTCTCTCATTGTGACTATTTTTTACTAACATGAGCTTTCAACATAGCCAAAAGAGTGAGATTTATCACATCCATTTGACTATGAATTTAAGAATATTATTTCATAGTCTAGAACCTAGAACTCCGAAATATCAATTCATAGCAAAGGCAAAAGTTGTAATAAGCTATGCTTTACAGGTACTAGGTGGTACTTGGTATTAGATTTTGGCCTAGACCAATTTGTTGGCCATTAATGTCAATGGTAACATTAGAGTCTAAACATTAATTAATCAATCAATGTCGGTCTAAAAACAGATAGCTGCTTGAGGATACTTGGAAGACAAATTGGTCAAGTCAATTTAATTATTCATTGGTGCTTTATTAATACTAGAATAATTATTAAATTAATTTTCAAAATTAATAATGCTAGAAAATGAGATTAGAAAGCTACCACTTGGCAAAACTTGCCCATACATGGGAAAACGTTTTTCGGGGCTGATAAAAGTCTATTCCAACCATTGTGCGAGAGAAGAAAGCCCTTATATAGCAAGGAGATGTTGCTGATGTGATTTGTAGTCGCCACGGACCAATCCTACAGCAAGTGACAACAATTTGGAGCCCTCCAAGTGAGGTGACAACAACCCAAGGTGCATACAAGAGGGAGCAACAACCCTTCTAGTGATCCTCACCTGTAGATGACAGCTTCCATGGTTGTTTGAGCAGAGCAGTAGCAATTTTTCACCCTTCCTCGCAATGAAACTTTGAAATTTCTCTCTCTGTAGCATTTTCTATTATCCTACAACCATTTCTCAAGTTATCTCATCAAAAACCAACCATTTGAGTCATCAAAGATGGAGATAGTAAAAAACCTCTGTTGTGAATCCTAGTTTACAGCAGGCAGAATTTAGGGTTTGACAGCCACATGAGGATGCATGCTCAAAATTAAGGACCTGCGACTTGAATTCCAACACCTGAAATTAAAGAATTTCAAGAAGATTCAAGAGACCAACCAGCCCATATCAAATTTGGAACTCAAATGTTTGTGCAATTGGCAAATGATTTTCAATTCATGCACTTTTACAACCCCTTAAAGGAGGGTAACAAAGACAAGAAGAGAAAATCGTCTTTGAGAGATTTAGAATAGCATGATGTTCCAAATGTGCATAGTGAGCATAAGAAAATGGTATCAGTGAGGCAATTGATGCATATGCAAGGCCAACTTGGATGCTTTTTCAACCAAGGCATATAGCAATGATGGGGCAAATAGGATACTCTAGTGGTAGCACCAATTTTCATGCTATGGTGGTCAAGGACCACATAAAGGGATATATGACACAACTCCTTATGGTATACAGCAACCAATGCGTGGTATACAAGCCCCAATGTATCCAAGCATGACTGGTAATATGCATAACCCCATGTATAGCAATGTTGGTATTATGCTAGGACACAAAGTAGCAAGTTTAGCAATGTACATATGCAGACCACTGTCTTTGGGACTCATGGTTCACATAAATGCTCCATATAGTGTTGGTCATGAGGCACGAGAAAAAATTGCAGTTAATAATGCATGCAATGTATGGAAAAATGTATCTTGGTATGGCTGCTAGCATGCGAATTTCCATGAAAACCACATTGCAATAGTCAAAAGTATGCAAATAAGAATGTTTTCCAATGCATCTGGTGCTCCTAGCATGTCAGATACACATGACAAGCTAGTCAATTGAAAGCAATGTTGTATATTAGGTGAGTTGGAATTGCAACAATGTGTAAGTATAAAGTATCGCAATGCTTAAGAGAAATAAAGACCTAGCATCTACTAGAGGTTTCAAGGCAAATAAAGTTAGAGATAAATTTTCAATATGCTTCTTGGTAAAGCTTTAGCAATGTTTCACAAATGAAAAAATACAACTAGATGGAGGAGACTAACCTGACAAATTATCCTTAGTGATGCACTTTACATTGATGTATTTTGATTAGAGCCAATTTTGGATAGAGTTGTTTTAAGCTCAACATAGCATAGAAGGTCAAGTGCCTATTGCTCAATGGGGAGGTTTAATTATTTCACAATTTGAAACCTAGGATCCCAAAATATCACTTGATGCCAAAGGCAAAACTTGTAATAAATTATGCCTAATAAATACTGGGGATTAGTCCTACAACAAGTGACAGCAATTTGGAGCCCTCCATGTGCAGGTGACAGCAACCCAAGGTCCTTCTGCTATAGGTGACAGGATACAAGAAGGGGCACTAGCCTTTTTGGTAGTCCTAAGCTGTAGGTGACAACTTCCATGGCTATTTGAGTGGGACGACAGTAGTTTTTTCATCTTTCTCGCGATGAAACTCTGAAATTTCTCTCTACAGCATTCTCTCTCATTCTACAATCATCTCTCAAGTTATCTCGACAACATCCAACCATTTGAGTCAACAGAGTTTGAGATATTGGAAAATCTCTACCATAAACCCTAATTTACAACATCAAAAATTAGGGTTTGACGGCCACCTCAAGATGCATGCTCGGAATTAAGTGTCTAGGACTTGAGTTCCAATAGCTGAAATTAAAGAATTCAAGGAGATTCAAGAGGCCAACCAGCCCATATCAAATTTGGGGCTTAAAATGTTTTCCAAGGAGCACGGTGAAGATCAATCCCCAAGCAAGCCAAGGAGCAATTTAGTTTGAAGGCTTGCCTGTTAGTTTTAACAACAATAGGCACTTGAATTAGCAAAGGAGATCAAAGAATCTCACTTGTACATCATCCATTTGCAATAAAAGCTAAAGAAATACCGCAAGGAGCATCAATTTTAGGGCCAATGGGCTGTCCATTGTCCAAGATTAAAGTAGTAAAGTGTACATTTGCAGTTTATATGAATTTTATGCTAGTTGTAATTGTTAATTAATCAGGCCATTACCATCCTATCTGAGAAGGCTGGTTTCAATCACCATCAATTTCTGTAGCATCTTAGGCAGGTCAGGCAGTGCCAGACAAGACGTGGCTGGGCAGCATTTACAATGCAACAAATTATGGTTGTTTTATTAATTGTTTGCACTAATAGATAGTTTTTTATTGGCCAATCATACATAATTTATTAATTATTTTCCGCCTATTTAGACAATTCAGCTTGGGGATCACACATCATTCACTTTTGGTGTGTGCAAGATGAGAGCTCCAATTGCTGCATTTGTCAGCCTGTTGTACATACTGCTCCCTTTATTCAGCATTCACTCACTGCAAATTTCTGTGTTATTCTATCTCTTTCCCTCTCTCTTTTCTCTCCATGTTCTGTTCTTCCTTTCAATTCACTCATGTGCTTATGCATTCATTGCACTCTGACCAAGGTTGTCCACATCCGACAGACTAGTCAACTCGTCCGACCTTGTTACGTACTAGTGAGACAATAGGGTTTGCGGAGAGGAACATGGAATGAACTCAGTAAACACTAAGAAGAGAAGAGGAGAGAAAAAACTCTGATGAATGGAATGATTGTGATACAAGGAAACAAGAGTGTCGTAGCACAAGGAAGATGATGAAGACAGACACGAACCATGAACCGCAGTGTCCTCCTGAAGGGGTGTGAGGGTAGTGGAGCGGCTGGAGAGAAGAGGTGACCGACTGAATGAATCAGCCATGTAGAATGAGTGACCGAGGCAACCTATAAATAGGCAAGAGATTGTCTAGCGCCCCACTGTGCGTGCCCAGCTCCTTTTTGGGGCTATCCACTGTGAAACCCTAAACGCAAAATGCAAAACCCTAAAAGCAAAATGCAAAACGCGGAACACAAAACTGCAAGTGAAGGGTTTCTCAACACCCCCTCTCAGGCCCCAAAAGGGGAAGAAGAGAAGAGTGAGGTGGAGATGGAATGCTACATGCTAAAAAATGCTCATGCAACAAGTGCCACTTGGACAGTGTTCCTCGTGGGAAAATTGTTCACTTGCCTAAGCGCCCTAGTACAAAGATGATGAAATCATGCAATGCATAGGAGAAATTTCGAACTTTGTGTAGTGCTGAGAACCATAAGGATATGCCCGTACTCAAACTCGAAAGTTGGCTCCATGCTGACCAAGTGACCAAGGCAAGAAGAAGAGGAGGAAAAAGATGTAGGGGATCCCTAAGATCCAAGATGTCCACATGAAAGGTAACCTGCAGTAAAGAACAATAGATAGAGTGACTTGGAGAACCCAAAACTCAACCTCCGGAGAGAAGCCACTAGCTCCGTGAATCCATGTAAGAAGGAATACGAAGGCCTTGTCACCAAGTCGCGGCTAAATCTCCAAGGCCCCGATCTAGGTAGATCCTCGGGATCTTGGGTATTAATAGATGAGATGACCGCAAGAAGGAAGCTATCCCATCCAAGCGTAGAAGAAGAAGGTAAAAGGCCTCCGCTAGGGTGTGCGCAGAATTGAGTGGTAGGTGGAGACCCCCTTTGAAACTAGAGGAATGGGAGCCCCCTCTGAAGTCGCAGTAGATGTAGATGCCCCCTCAAAGGCTCCGCCAAGGTGTGCACAGAATTGAGTGGAGGGTGGGGATCCCCTTTGAAACTAGAGGAATAGGAGCCCCCTCTGAAGTCGCAGTAGATGTAGATGCCTCCTCAAAGGAAAAGAAAGATCATCCCCCTTCGAATCCCCCTCTGGGGTAGATAGGGAATCCAAAAACTCATGGATCACGGACTCCGAAATGTCTGAGGATGAAGGAAGTGGCGTCAGAGATATTTGGGGTGGTAAAAAACTCCCAAAGGTGGCCTCTCGAACCTGAGTAGACAAGGGTGAAGGGTGGAGCTCAAACTGAGCAATGAGTGGGCAACAACCGTTGCTTCTCAATGGAGCGGACCAAGAAGCCAAAGAAGAGAAAGAAGTCGAGTAGCCACTGTCCCTCGAAGGAGCGGACTAATGAGGAGACAGTATCAAACAATCATTGTCTCTCGATGGAGTGGACTGCAAAACCACAGGCCGTGGTAGCCATTGTACCCAAAAATAGGTGGGAGAAGACTGTCGTTGGCATTGCGACGATCTCCAGGAGGTCGTAGCACCAATTGATCCTCTATGTGCTTGAAAGGATCTAGTGCGCATCAAATGCGTCTTATTGCCTTGAGCATAGTACTCTAATAGCTGATGCAGAACGATCTCTGTGGCGGTCCAAAAAGAAGAGGTGGCACAGGAAGTGCCAGGTGGGAGACGCATATACTCCGCGGGGGTGGGGAGCAAAGATCGAAGTCGGCAAGCATCGGTGGTGTGTCTGGTGATGCCATAATAGGAGCACCCAATAGATTGGTCATCTGTTGGTAAAAAAAGCCATGGGTATCAGTGTGCCTTACTGAAGCAGGAAGAGGTCAACCACGAACCAAGAACTGCAATGTCCACCTCAAGGGATGTGAGGAAAAAGCAAAGCACGAACCGCAATGTCCGCCTCAAGGGGTGGAAAGGTAGTGGAAGAACTAGAAGTGAACTGCCAAAGGGAGGAGGATACTACCAGTAGTAAGAGGTTGCAACCAGTAGAAACATGCAGGATACAGCAGTATGGTGAAACTTTCGGGTTGTAGAGAATAGCCACCAGCAGCAGGGAGGAGCCACCAACAACAGGGAACAGCCACCAATAGTATGGCTGAGCCGCCAACAACAGAGAACAGCTGCCAGCAGTCTAGCTGAGCCGCCAACAGCAGGGAGGAGCCGCCAGCAGACTGAGAGGTGGAGGCGGCAATAACAGACCTAAATGCACGCTAAAAAACAGCAAAAGCAAGAGGGAGCAGCCGCCAGTTAGGATGTTGATGCAGCAGAAGAAGAAGAGAAGTGGATGTTGAACCCACCACCAGACTTTGCCTTCACTGGAGTAGAGGATCTTTGCCACTATTTGAGCATATCCAACTCTCATACCATGTTAAAAGATAACATACCAGTGAGACAATAGGGTTTGCGGCAAGGAACACGGAGTGAACTCAGTAAACACTGAGATGAGAAGAGAAGAGAAGAGAGAAGAAACTCTGATGAATGGAATGATTGTGATACAAGGGAACAAGGGTGCCGTAGCACAAGGAAGATGATGAAGACAGCCATAAACCGCGATATCCAAAAACGCAAAACGCGAAACCCTAAACGCAAAACATGGAACGCAAAACTGCGAGTGAAGGGTTTCTCAACAAACCCGTCTTGTCCCATCTGCCACATCCAGTCCGTTCCTCGTGGAGTCACCTGATTGTGCCCTATCCACTCCTGAGTCCCGACGGCCCTCTACGCCTAAGCCCTGCAACAGCCAACAAACGATCACTTTTTTTGCCGTTTTCAGGCCCCGTCTTTCTTTTCTTTCTTACCTTTCTTTTCTTCTTTTCTTTCTTGACTCTTCTTTATTCTTTTCTTTCTTTCTTTTCTTTCTCTCACACAAAGACTCAAGAGAAAAGATTAAAGATTAAAGTGTTAAACTAACAAGTTTAAAACTCTCTCTCCTTTTCTCTCCCTCTCTCATGATTCAAATTTCATCCATCTCTCTCTCTCATATACACACAATGGATTATGGCACAATGCAGCCATCCTCTCCCATGGATGATGGACCACAATTCAAATTTCAAAATTTGAAATCTCTCTCTCTCTCTCTCAAGAGCCAACCCTAAACCCCAAAGCACTCTCCCTTTCTATAAAAATCTCCCCTCTCCCACCATCTCATTCATCCTTTCAAGTTCTCCACCCCTCCTACTCCTTTCAAGCTCTCCATCCTTCCTACTCTCCTAGAGTCCTCCCTTAACCTCTCAACCCTTTCAACCTCCTCCTCCATCAAGCTCTAGTCTCTCTCTACTCACTTAAGCTCTACTCTTTCCACTCCTTTCTTCAATCATCTCACCCTCCACCCGTGACCCTCTAGGCTCTCTCTATACATCATCAATGGCACCCCCTCTCCATGAGGCCTTTTGCTTGCATTATGTCTACTTTGAACGAGTGAAGGAGAAATCCAACACTTGCAAGTAGCAATGCAAGTATTGCCCAAAGCTCCAAATCTCATCTATCAATCACCTTCTCATCCACCTTTGTAAATTAGGAGGGGAGGCCACACCATGCCCCGGTATTCCCGACAACGTCTATGAAGATTGTTGTTGGAAATACTTGCCATTGAAGCGACGCAAAGGTCTTTCAAGGGCAAGTGAGGAGGTGATCTCTCCCGATCATGAGGTCTCGGATGCGGAAGACAATCGCTCTCCAACTATCTTGGTTTCCCCCATTGGAGGGACCTCTTCTATCCCATCTAGAAAAAGTCATTCGAGAGACAAGCCATGTCACAACTCTATAGAAACAGAATTTGTATCCTTTTTCATTAATTTGTCTATATAATGATTTATTAAATTTGTTTCCTTTGCACTAATTAGATATAAAGAAAAGTGCATTGGAGCTGGCCCTGATGAGTGGTCACAGGTTATGGTGGACCCACGCGGTGGGTTAGAGAAAAGATAGTTCACACTTCCACCTATATGGCCCAATTGGACGCCTGTGACCAGAACTCGCGCATATCAGGGTTAGACTCGCACACAGAAAGGATTGATGCCTTGAAGTGTGGGCTAGATCTGCCAGAACAGACAGTTACAATCAACAAGATGACATGATCATGAAATGCTTGTACAATGTACATGTGTGGGCTGAAAGCTTGAAATGCACATTTCTTTGTATAGGAAAGTCACATGAAGATTCTGATACCGTTTTTGCGATGTATACGGAAAAAGCTTTCATATGACACCCATATTGGGGGGGTCCCTAAATTTTAGGAGGTTCCTAAATTTTAGAGCCTCGAATTAGCCTAAAAATGCTAGTCCTAAAAAATAGGGATGTCATTCTAAAAATAGTAAATTCTGTACTCTGACTGTGCTTACTAAATTTAGTTGTTTCTATTCTTGACAGTATTCAGCCCAAAAAGGAAGGCCATAGAGAAGAGACAAGTGTCAAGACACTTGTCACACAAGTTTTCAAGTGTCCCACCACTTGTCACATCTCATGACATGTGGCTGGACACTTGTCTTGTGCTACTCCACTTTCCCCTTTTGTGCTAGCTCTTCCCTTTCCTATAAATAAGAGCTTGTTTTTCTTCATTCAGCATCATTTTTCTTTGCTGTAAACTCATGTCAGCACCCACAGATAGCCAGAAACTGGCCCCATCCATCCCCATCATCATCCCCCACTTCTCCATTATCAAATTCCTCCATATTCCCTCTTCTATCACTGCTGTTTTACAGGACAGCAAGCCTGTAAATTCATTACAGCACCTCCTTCTCGAGCTCTTTCTTCCATTTTAGCAACAAGAAGCACGCCCTATCCATGTACTGCTGATCAACGATGAAGAAATGCTGATTTCCCCTCTTTCTTCTCTCATACTATAAAGAAATCAGTTCTTATCATTGCATAATAGATAATGCATGTGTGTTTGTACATCTTTGCATAATCTTGTGAGAGTAAGAATTACTTCTCCTCACTCTCAGGTTGATTGTGACTGAGCTCTTCCCTAAAGGACTTGGGTTGAGCAGAAATACATTCCTTCGGGGGGGATTGCCCATCTTCAACCCTCAATCTTGTCTCCATTACTTTTACATTTTTGTGGCTGTAATTTTGTGAGTAATTTTCATTTTCAGCTTTAAGTGTTCATTCTCTTTTATATTAAATCTCGAAAGCAAGCGAATATCATAATTGTTAAGCATACTACGTTGTTCGGGGCATTTACAAGCCACTCTTTCCCAAGCAACGGGGCAAGTTTCTGGTCCTCCCTCCTTTCTCAAGAAGAGGTAAAGACAAGCGGAAATAGAAATTGCACGCACCATAATTGAGTGCAATCTCTCTTTCCATATTCTCAAAGTGGATCGATGAAAGTGGATGGTGAAAGTCAATGCCGCCATTGATCCATGCGAGGGATGGTACGGTATCATGTACAATGACATGCATACCAAGAAACTTAATGAGGAGAGAGAGAGAGAGGATTGATACGTCCCTTGAGCCCATGTGTGCCAGTTGGGCGAAGTATGGATGCTTTATCCTATCCGATGGATGGAGTGACCGCAAAAAAAGGGGGATCATCAACATCCTCGTCTCTTGCCTACTTGACACATACTTCTTACGTGTGCGGTGGATGTGAGCACAAGGGGAAGGAGAACCACGAGCTCGATCATATATCAGCACATACGGCAAGCCATCATTGAGGTAATGCTTCTAAATCCATTATTTTGTAATCTCTCTTTTCTTTTAACCTCCCAAATTTATTCTAATTTCATCATGTATAATCTTGTAGGTTGGGCCGCAAAATGTGGTGCAAGTTATCACGGACAACGCCTCGAATTGTGCATGCATGGGACAGAAACTTAAGGCCAAGCTTCCATCCATAGTATGGACACCATGCACTACACATTGTCTAGATCTTCTTATGGAAGATATAGACAAGTTGGAGTGGGTGGCAAGAATTGTCAACGATGCTTGCACAATCGTTAGCTTTGTCAACTCCAAGGTCCGTGTTCTTGCGATTTATCGCTCATACTCAGACTTGGAGTTGAAGAAGCCCTCAAAGAGTCGGTTTGCGGTCATGTGGCTTCTCCTCGAGCATCTCTATGACATTCGCAATAAGCTACAAAAAACAATTGTGTCATATGAGTTTAAGGAATGGCTTGGAGGGGAGTCCACATCAAGCCATGTGGAAGCAAAGGCTATTCAAAGGCTTTGCTTAAAGGAGGAATTTTGGATGGATGTGAGAGACATTATCATTGCCGTCACTCCCATCTACAAGGTGCTTTGCATGATGGACATGAAGGAGAAGACTACTATTCGTCTCCTCTATCATCTTATGGCAGATGCAATGGAGGAGATACAATCATCGACCGTCTTGGATGGAGATGCCTCTTCTTCATGGTATTGTTTTTATTTCTTTTTTTTTATAATTCGTGCTTTTTTTTAGTTTTAGAATCTATAGTTCATATTGTCTTACACTCTTTCTTTTCAAATTTCACCTCTAAATCTCTCTCTAAATCTCTATCATCTTACACCTACCGTAGTAACTTCATGGATGCCAATGTCCTTGCCGATCGTGATGCCTTTCTTCCAAAGACTTTGGCAGAAGAGCACCATGGTGCCTTCCTCCAGGAGCTCATTAATTACAGCGATCAAAGGGGCACTGCTTTCGCATCTACCATTTTTTGGAAGCGGAAATCGTTGGTGAAGCCTCTTTTTTGGTGGCAGTCATTTGGCTACCAATTGTCTCACCTCCAAAGAGTGGCCTTACGCATTCTTGCACAAGTTTGAAAATCTCTTTTTTTTTTTCGTTTAATTCTAGTTACAACTTACAACCTGTAAGTTTTAAAGTTTAAACTTACTTTTTCTTCACATGGTTTAGGATTGTTCGTCGAGTACATCTTTTTTCGTATAATTCTAGTTATAACTTACAACCTGTAAGTTTTAAAGTTTAAACTTACTTTTTCTTCACATGGTTTAGGATTGTTCGTCGAGTGCATGTGAGAGAAATTGGTCCATCTATTTCCTCATGCATACCAAACTTCGTAATAAGCTTAGCACACGACAATTGGAGCGACTAATTTATTATTGCTCCAATTTACGCATGCTATGCAATATGCATGAGATGTCTAAAGCAAGACAAGTATCGTACATCCAATTTTTATACTTTTTAGTTAATAACTTTATTCATAGATTATGAAATATATTTAAAGAAGTTTCATTTGTTTAATCTAAGTTTTTCATTCTTTGAATGTATAGATAAATGTGGATTCACTCAAGCTCTCCAGTAGTACACTTAAAAGTGTGACTCGCGAGAGAGACTTGGAGGAGAAGCAAATCTTTAGGGAGCTTTACTTGGAGCTCGAGGAGATAGACCGACGGGTCTCTCGCACTCATGCACGGCATGCCAGTATTGTTATTCGCCCTTGCACCAGTAGCGATGGAGCTTCCACTTCGGCATCCATATCGGCTGCCTGTGATGCTTATGAGGCCCTTAGATGCTACACGAGGCATGGGAGTGGCTCGAAAAGTACTTCTAGTTTGGCCTAGAAGGACATACCTATCACTTCCTCTCACCTAGAGCTTAGAAAGCTCGAGTATGAAGACGAGGGCAATATCATTAGTAAGGGTGATTTTGTTGAGGAGGGTGATGGCTCCTCAAGCAGCGATGAGGATGCTTCCACCATCGATGCCGAGAGTGATATGAGCACCTAGAGTAATTATATAGCTTGATTCGGATTGAGCCATGGATGTTGGCTTTTATCTAATTCCATTTTTATATACTTTTTGTATGTGATTGCACATCTGGCTCATAATAAAATTGTTGGTTTCATTATTCATACTACACTCTCGAGTCTTGTTTCAACTCTCTTTTGCACTTTTGACTTGAATCTCTAAGTTTATGTTTTAACTTTTAAGTCCAAACATTAAGCATAGACTTAAAACTATATATATATATATATATATATATATATATATATATATATATATATATATATATATATATATATATATATATAATTTATTTTTCATCAGACGCGGAACATCGGATATATTAGTCCGATTAGTACCGTACTAGCATCGGACTGTACTAATCGGATGCCATCGGACATGACAACCCTGACTCTAACACAAAGGCTTTATTTGTATATATTGGCATTTGAAACATGATAGGACTGTGGACAGATGCTCCAAAAACCCTAAATAGGACATGTGGGCATTCTCTTACACAACTCATTCATTCATCATCAAAGCAATCTCTCCACTTACTACCACAACCTAGTGCCCCTCTTTTGGAGTGTTGCAACCACCTCTTTCATATTGGTGAAACTTGGTTGGACCATGGCAACCTCATCACATTGTTTTAGCATATGTTCATCCTCTCTCTACTAGTCGCTGCACTTGGCAGCTCTTGCATTTGCTGCCTGTAGGTCTGACCCTCCAAATATACCTGCATTTTGATTGTTGTTTATCATTTCATCTAACCACCTATCTTCTAGCAGCTACCTACAATGTGTTGACGTCTACATTTGCATGCTGGAGACTCTTAATTTGGCAGCAAACACTTTTGTATTTTCTCCCCCAATTGGCTACCTAGCAATCACCTTAATAATGGGAGTTGAAACCAACCTTCCTCCTTGGATAGGGTGGTAAATAACCTGATTCAGCACTAATTACAGCAAGCATAAAATTCACATAAACTGAAAATGCACACTTTACCACTTTAATCTTGGACATTGGACACCCTGTTGGCCCCAAAATTGGCACCCCATACGGTATTTCTTTATCTTATATTGCAAATGGAAGGAGTACAACTGAGATCCTTTGATCTCCTCCGCTAATCCAAGTGCCTCTTGATGTCAAAACTACCAGCAAGCCTACAAACCAATTGCCCCTTGGTTTGCTTGGGGATTGGCCTTCACTCTGCTCCTTGGCTTTTTGGTAATCATGATCAGTTTGGGAGATCAACTTATACTTTTCTGTGATAAAGTTTTACATTTTCTAAACATATCCTTAATCCCCAATGTCTTATTGCTTTGATACCAATGATAGATGTGATATAATAACTTGCTGGTCTGATCTGTAAATTAGGGTTTCTAATATTGAACAAAGGAGAGGAGAAAGGGGAGAGTGTGTGCACTGTGAGCTGCATAATTCAGTTCCCCAGCCACAGCACAACCTTACTTATCAATTAATGACTTTAGTCCTAGTAAGTGTGTGCATTGCACATGCCTTGACTCCAGCCCCTCTACAAATGCACTAAATGGCTGAGCTCCGCGTTTTGAATGGTCTAAGCCCTTGGTCACGTGTCACTTACATGTGCTATTAGTTGTGCACCCCTGAACACCATATGTGTATATTCTATAACCTATTCTTGTCATCCCCTACACAAAAAGAGTCTTTCAAGATATATATCTAACACGGACTATAGCAAAGAATGATGGTACTCCAGAAATGCAGCCTCACAAACAGAGGTTCAATAAATCAAAACGGAATAGAAAACATGCAATCCAACTTTAAAAAAGGTACAACAAATGCCCAAAATGTAAAAGACTTATTTTTCTCACCTCTTCACGTTCAATAAAGCCTGTCTGTCCCAAATCGTACAGCTTGAAGGCAACTGAAATATCAGGACATACATCAGAACTCCACTGGAATCAGAACCGTTAGAGACTTAAATCATGTTTTGCATAGGTAGAATCAGCCAGAAAAAGGTGCCATCATACAGAAACAGAGAGTCAGATAATTGTAACACACTACCTAGACCTCACAGAACAAAGCAAACAAGTAGCAAATAAGCATTCAGGTGATGTAAAATCGTCAGAGATAGAAGTGATAAACAAAAGTTACTTTCAAATGGACCAACACCAGCAAGAAGAAAGCAACGCTTCAAGATGTCACAAGAGCATAGAGTGCATGGTGCAGGCCACTATACTTGGTCCTGCTGTCCCACTAAATCTTCAAACCTTAAGCACCAGCAGTAGTAGAAGATATATCAGCATCATAGCTCAGTTTTCACATCATTCTCGGAAGTTGGCTAAATATATAAACTAGTAACAGCTCCCTGCTCACAAATATATTGCGCAAAAGTGACAAAAGTTGATGAATTTGTAACACATTCTGCTGATCACTTACAGTCAATTTTTGTTTCAAGTGAAGTGTTTGGATGAAATACACTCAGTGACCGAACGAATTCTCCAAAATCAATAACACCATTCCTCTTCACATCAAAGAGGTCAAACACCTATCAAAAGAATTAAGTTATAAACAGTAGAACAGCAAACAACAATACTAAGACAGGACATGAGTGTACTGCTCTCATCAATGCATGTATCAATATAAGGCCACATTAGTGTATTAAAATAAATAAATGTACAAAAAACAAAAATCACCAAGCAGGAAAATGAAGTTTGTGGGTCTTTTATCACAATAGCTAGTCCCCCCTTACACAAGGCCAATAGTGTAGATCCATACATTAATATATCTCATGGATGACAAAAACACAGTGACACCATAATCACAACTGACAAGCAACTGATATGAGATGAGACGTGTTAGTAAAATGAGTTGATGTGAAGTGAAGTATAGCATGATAGCTTTACGATTTATAATCTGCATGCCTTTAATTTTTGTTTTGTACTTGCCATTATTCTATCTAGCATCAAATGTGATGGCACATGTTAATGTAACCAATTGGTGTGATGTGACATGACATGACATGTGCATAATTGCCGGAAACAGCATTTCAACAGCCCAATTAGAAACACTGAAATGGAAACATATACATTTCAAAGTCTCTGACACGCACACGTGTGTGCATGTGTGCATGTATAAATTCTGGGTTCTCATTTTGCTGGTTTGGCTTTGTTTTGCAACTCTAAAACCCATTTATATTGCTTCGGTCCCACAACTCTTGGCAAGACAACTTACAAGTAGCTAAAGACTTCATGGCACATGTGGTATTAGCCTACTCATGTGAGTTGTGACAAGAAGCGTTCTTAAAGCAGAAAGAAATATATATTAACATCGATTGAAGGCCAAGAATGGCCTATGACTCAAAACATGTACAATGAGCTAGCTATACCCAAAGTGTGGTGGAGCAATAAACCTGAACAAGAGCAAGTCAAGACAACCCATGCATTCATATGTTTGTGAGTTTAATATTTGTTTGCTTGTGCTTTTTGGGTTTTTTATTGGAGTTTTTTTTTAACAACTTGAGTATTGTGCTAGCCCCTCCAAGGAACAACTTGGGATGTGTGTTTTTATAATACTAACTAAAATGTTGAAGTGATGTACAGATTGTCAGTATTTCATTCCTTTTGGTTTATACTAAAATAGGATTGGAAGTGTGATAACATTCTACAACATTGACTAGCATCATCTCATATACAACAGCAATAATAGCTAATCATACCAAAGTTTTTAAGCAGAGTCTAGAGAGTCACATTGGGGCAACATGATCACCTCCACTCTCGAAGCTCACAGGCCAAGCACAGGGCAAAAACAAATATTATCACCAAATGCCAAGGTAGTTCAAATTGCAGCGTTTTTTCCAAACAGCAATATTCTAACTGTACAGATAAGTGATTCAGCAATCAAGAGCCTTTGACTACCACGGGAGACATTCTACCTTGAAAGAGGTTCGCCCATTGTTTGCAGTGGGTGTGATTCTACCTCCTTGCAATGGATGATTCCATTCATAACCTCAGACTTCCTGGTTCATCCTCTGTGCTTGGCCGAAATTACCAATCCTGACCTCAATCCAATGAAGCACTTGCTTGAGGGTCAAGGGTTTCTTTTTTTTCTTTTGGTTGGGTGTGGGAGGGTGTGTGGATGTGTGGGGTGGTGGGTGTAGGTAGCTAGGCCCAAGGCCATTAGAAAGAAAAGATAGATGTAAGACCAAGCAAAATGGTAACAGTATGACCCTATTTGGTGATTTGTAATTATATCAACTGTAGAATTACTGAAGTTTATCGAACGATTTTGGAATGGAAATTATGTGAAGGAGCCCCACACATGTCAGGTGGCATAGAGGAAAAGGGGTCAGTCAATAGAGGAAAATGATTTGTGCTACCATTGTGACCATTTTTCTTTCTATCAATAATTGCCATCTAGCACCATATGACAATTAACCTTAGGTATTTACTTTAAAATAACCATGTGGCAAGGTTGTAGACTCAATCTCTGACCCAATATCTGGCTGTCTAAGATACCATGCAAAAAGATTATATATGTGGAGGGCCCTGATCTACTCCAGGTAAAAAAATCTAATAGTAGAATGCCTTCTGCACTCAACTAGACATTGACCCTTTAACAAGACTTTCTTCCATGGCTCTTTAGTAAAGCCATTGTTCATAATTATTGTTTCCCTAAAACATTGCAGGGCATATGTTTTTTACTCTGTCTGCAAAAAGATTCTCTCGCTTGCTATTCCTGAATAAAGCTAGCTGAAGTTCCTCCTGAAACGTCAAAGGGAAAAATAAATGTTTAGTAAAGAAAATGTTCCAGGGGACTGAATAGAAATGCAAATAATTAATAGAGAGAAAAGAAGAGATCTGAAATGTGCCACACCTTGTGGATAAGCCCATCATCAATTACTGAGCTGCTAAGTTTCTTGAAGAGCTCACATAGAGCTTCCACCTCACTGACCCTAACTGCCAACAACAAAGGCACAGCAAATAAGGAGAAAAAAATCTCCCATATATGATTACAATGACAAAACAAGACCATAAATAACCACATGATCTTTAAATGGTCATCCAATTACATGATACCTGTAGAAGTGTAAAGGAAAATCATGCAATTACAATGAAAAAAAACAATTAAAAGTCAAGCACACCACTTAAAAATATTCATTCTAGATTGTTCTTTAAAGTTCAAAAGATAAGATCTCAACCATCACTCTGCACAGTCATAAAGAGTAAAAATCTGAGCTTAAGAGTGTGAAATACTTCTGCAAGATGGACATCCTATCAGGTTCTCCAGCTCCAACTGGATGCTATAAACTTTTCTGTTCCAAAAAGGAAAGACCCTTTGTCTTCATAACTTTCTTCTATGCACGAGAATCTTAAAGAAGCCAAACCAGCACCCAAGTGGCAAGCAGTCTTCTTAAGATCTTTTTAAAAAATTCATTTGTGATGTACCAAAATGCATTCTCAAAGAAGCAAAGCTGCTCAACTCCACCCAAAGGAACAGCAGAAGGTGACTGGCATGGGCAGTAGACATGACAATGCGATTCAAAATCGCATCCAAGGAACAGCGGAAGGTAACAATGGAAGGTGACTGGCAGTGGGCCGTAGACATGACGATGCAATTCAATATTGTGGAGATATGCTAGGATTTGCAAAAGAAAACGTTGAATGTACGACCACAACTGAAACACAAAGAACTCAAACACAAATACAAAAACACAAAACACAACACAAAGAAGAAAGATAACTTTGAAGTGAGCGAATGAATGCAGTAAATGAAGGAAAGAGTGTACAAGATGATCAAGGGCAGAGCTGTTCAACAGTCGGTGGCTCTTGTGGGAACGGGCTGAGGGAGGTATCCATGTGTGATGTCCACGAGAGAGAGATCCTGAGTGCTGTAACCACTAGCTGGGGCTGAGATGAGGCTGAAATTGGAAGGGCACCAGGCTGGAAACCAAAACGTAGCAATCTCTAGGGCTGGAATTGGTAAACACAGCAATGTAATCCCCTGAAGATGATGGCAGCACTGAAGGCTATAGGAAGCTGAGTAACAGCAAAAGAAGATGAAAATAATGCTGAATAGGCCTGCACTGCAGTAAACGCAAGTTGTATGATGCTCACAAAGAGACTGGACAGCAGGGCGGCAACAATGGATAGCACACCAAGGGCTGGTGATGATGTGGCAACAGGCACGATAAGCTGGACAGCCACTGGAGGGAGAGCTGATGGCTGAAACCAGCAAGACAAGCGATGGGCTGAATGGTGGGCAGCCTCTCTATTTATGGATGTAGAAGGATCCTCCCATAATTAGGGCTTTGCTTATGGGGCACAAAAACACTCTAGGACGGCGCATCATTTAATGAAATTTTTGGTAATTTACATGTTTAGGGGCTGTTTTAAAGCGCTAATTGGTTTGTAATGTATTTTTAGCAAAATCACATCTATCTTCATAGCAAACTAGAAACTGTCTCACTTTTTGTCCATCTACTTGAAAAAGGTACAAGGATTCAGTTTAACCTTTCCTTGTCAATGCTTGTCGCCCAAAAAGATGGTTGTCTAGACAACCATCCAGCAGCATCATTCTTCTCTTCCCTATCACAATTCTTCTAGCCAAAAGGGCTCATTGGACCCAATATATCATCCTCATTAGGGTTCAAATCAGATCAACATCTAATCCCTCCCATCATGGACTCACTTAAGATCATCATCATCATCATCTCTGAGATCATCGCCATCTCCTTAGTCCTTCCCCAATGAGCTTGGTAGTGGCAAGCCTCCTTGTTCAATAAATTGGTGTCATGAAAATAGCTCGATGCACATTCAATTTGATGTTCAACAAAGGTATCACAAGTGACTAGCATAAACACCAAAACTAAGTGTTACATCCTTGGACATCCGGATGGGCTGCTAGGAACATCAATTAAAGTGGTCATTAAATAAACCTAGTGTGAAATAAAGCTGAACAGCACAAACAAGCAGAGATGTCACATTCTTTACAAATTCCCAATAAAAAGTGCAATAGTATCTCCATAGATTTTGTAGTAGGATTGGCCCATACTAATCAAAGCCATGACACAATCTAGGTCACGATCAACCAATTGATGAAGATAGCTTAGTTCATTCCAAAGAAGATGTTCGTCAAAAGCCACTAGCAAGCTAGCCTCTTTCTCAAGCATATTTATATACACTTCATGGTTTGCTTAAAGAAATAGTCAATGATCGTGACCCTAAGTTCACTAGCCATTTCTTGCGAATGATCCTCCACAAGTTGGAGACTCAATTGTCCATTGAGGCCGACAGATACACCAAGTGAACAAATCAAATCATGGAGAATATGTTGCGTGCATGTCTCCCTTAGACAATCTAATTGGGAGCATTATCTTCCAAAGACAGAGTTAGCTTATAACAATGCTAACCATTCAACTAAACCACCAATTATCATCAAGCTCAAGGGAATAAAAATGCAAGCCATGGTTGATTCTTGCACAACATGCAAGAGATGTTGACGATTGAAAGGGAGGGCATTATGTGGCCTAGGATCGTACAATGATCCCCACCTAGGATCCAACCTACACAAGACATGAAACAAGTAATATCTACCAATGTAAGAAACTAGACATTAGGCCCACCTCCTAGCCATAGAGCCAAATGGGCTCATCCCCAAGCTTGGGAGCTAGCAACGCTCCAAGTCACAACCATGTCCCAAGAACTAGTGTTCCATACCACCAGCCCCTACCATCCTGATGTATGAACACATCCACCAACAATAGTGATCACACAATGAATGTGCACAATAGGGCCTTGAGTCTTATAAATAGGGCTCAATTGCCCTGGCCCCTAACCCTGAAGTGTCCTCAATGCACACGCACCAAGTCAATTCATAACCACTGTGACCAATGCTACTAGCACCCATCCGAATGTCCAAGGATGTAACAATTCCCCCCTTATGAATGATTGTTGTCCTTAGTAATATCATCAAGGACGAAGAGGGAAAAATGACTCTTTAACGAGCATACCAACTCCCAAGTAGCCTCTACCTCCAAGCAGTTCTTCCACTTAGGATTAACGGTATGGAATCGTTTAGAAATTAGACCTACGGTCAAGAACCAATTCAGGTTCGAGTTGAGAAGAAGCCATGGCTTGTTGACAATGGGGCCACTTCCCATATGACTTACCAACAAGATTGGCTTGAAAGTTCAACATCTTCATTCCAAAGGGAGTTCGGTATCCATTGGTAACAGCTCTTCCGTGCCAACGCATGGAGTGAGGACCGTTCCCCTTTTGCCCCATCGTTCAGTCTCAACAGCCAAAGTCCTTTACGTTCCAGATTTGGGCTTTAACCTTCTTTCTATCCATGGTTTGACACAGCTAAGTACTCATGTGGTCTTTACCCAAGATGCTATAACCGTAGAGGACTCTTTTACAGGTTCTATTCTTTGGACACGTACTCAAGAGGGTGGGCTTTATAAGCTCATCACCCTTGCTATGTGGACTTCTCATGAGCTTGGGCTACTTTGGCATGCCTATTATAGGCATTTAAACTTTGACTCCATATGCAAGGCTTCCCAAAATAAGTTAGTGAAGGGTCTGTCAGAAGTGGAGCAAAGGTGGAAGCATAAACATGTGCTGAAATAAACTGCTGAAACACAAGACAAAGAGAGAAAAGAAAAGAACACGATACAGATGAGAACTCAGATGTATGCACGGGAAATGGAATCCATATATCTGAACACGAGACAGTCGCATACAACAGTGAGTCACTGGCTGCGTGGGCACTGGCACTGGCTCCTCTCTCCACAGAGTCTGCAGATGGTGAAGATGATGTAACTGACTGAGGAGGAGCCACTGAGTATAAATAGGCTGAAAAAGTGGGGAGCAATAATGCTGGTCGGACAGCATTAAAGCTGGCCGACTGGTGCATAAAATGCCCCAATGGCATAAAATGCCACACCAGAAAAATACCTAAAATACCTAATAAAAATGCCTAGCCCAGATCAAGCTCAGACTCACACATGAGCTGACAAATACTCTGCTAACACCCTCTCTCAGATCATGGGTGATCTGATACAATACAATAGTACAATGAAAAGGGATCATAAACTATACAACAGAGAACCACCAAGTAGAACCATGGATACCCAAGCAGTGGGTGATCAAGCCACCACCAAGGTGCCTCGGAGAGAACCTGATGTCGATGTCGATCGTACCAAACACTTGAAAATAGAGAAGATCATAGCATGTCACTGTGTCCATCACCAATGTCTCGCAGGAGCATACAAGACCATCCTGTCAAAAATGCCGCTGAACATATGTGACCATGGATTCTCCGCCTTTGGCCAGACCACCAAAGTGTCCCCTCATGTGAGCTCCAGACGAAAGCCTCCCGCTCTCTGTCAGATAACCAGCTCAACATGAACCTGGATGTCAATCCCAGCTCTAGGATTTGATTCCGCCAGACTGAAGTCGATGCGTCAGGGACGTCCCTCTCTGGAACCTGTGCACCTGTATAAAAATATAGATGAGGCGCGGCTGCCCCATCTGAACACCCGCTCACACTCCCTCTCTGGCACAAGAGAGTCGTGAGGGATGACCTCATCACCACCACTAGAAAGCAGCCGAGGAAGGGGCCACCAAGCCCTTCCCGCGATCCAAAGAAGAGGATCCCTTCCGCGCCTTGGACTTCACCTTGGTCGGAGGATCGGAGTCGGAGTCTGATGAAGGAGAGGACTCATCGGTAGAGTCATCATCCCGCTTCGTCTTCTGCTCCTTCTTCCTGGAAGCCGCTAACTTCTTGCAGTCCTTCCGCAAATGTCCCTTCTTGCCACAGTGGTAACACTGGGCCTTCGACTTCTTCTTCCCGTCACCCCTCTCTGAAGCTACATAAGCCTCACCTCCATAATGTGCCGGAAGCCGCCCCTGTAATCTCAAGGATGTCTCATGCAACTTATCATCAGGGGAAGTGCACGGAGGAGCCATATGGAGAGGAGAAGAAGAGAAGTAGAGAAGAGATGGAATTTAGAGAGGAAACACAGCCAAAACACAAGCACAGACTACAGAAAATGAGAGTTCACATGCAATAGAACCCAAAATCTGATCAATAGAAGACAAAATCTGCTGCAGAAAGTCAAAAAATCAGTCAAAAACTGCCAAAAACAGAGAAAACGGCCTGAAGTAGCAGTCACCCAGCCACGAGAGATGCTGAAGCAGCAAAACGCAGGCTGTAAACTGGAGAAAAACAGGCAGAAAACTGTCGCCAGCAGCTGCAGATGAAAAACGCAGGCAGCAGAGGGTGCGTAGGCAGCAGAGGGTGCGGAGGCAGCAGGCGATGGCAAAACTGCAAAAAACGCAGGCTGAAAACAGCCCCAAAACAGGTCGCCTGGCTGCGACAGCAGTCGTCTGATCAGCAGGGGTACAAAACAGTCCTGAAATCAGCAAGAAAACACAGCAGAAACACAAATCCTGAAAACTGATACCATGTCAGAAGTGGAGCAGCGGTGGAAGCATAAACATGTGCTGAAATAAACTGCTGAAACACAAGACAAAAAGAGAAAAGAAAAGAACACGATACAGATGAGAACTCAGATGTATGCACGGGAAATGGAATCCATATATCTGAACACGAGACAGTCGCATACAACAGTGAGTCACTGGCTGCGTGGGCACTGGCACTGGCTCCTCTCTCCACAGAGTCTGCAGATGGTGAAGATGATGTAACTGACTGAGGAGGAGCCACTGAGTATAAATAGGCTGAAAAAGTGGGGAGCAATAATGCTGGTCGGACAGCATTAAAGCTGGTCGACTGGTGCATAAAATGCCCCAATGGCATAAAATGCCACACCAGAAAAATACCCAAAATACCTAATAAAAATGCCCAGCCCAGATCAAGCTCAGACTCACACATGAGCTGACAAATACTCTGCTAACAGGGTCTCCCAAATTTTCCTCCTATTAAGACCTTGTGCCCTAGTTGCTTGCGAGGCAAGCAGCATAGGCAACCTCATCCACAAGTTGCCTCTCAAAGGGTTGCTACACCGCTTGAGTTGGTTCACACTAACTCATGCAGACCTATGGGCACACCTCCCTTGGGAGGCCAAGTGTTTGATGTTGATTGTTGATGATTTCAACAAATATGTATGACTGTACTTCTTGGAGTACAAGAGTGAGGCGTACTTCAACTTCTACAAGTGGAAGATGTTTGTTGAAACGCAAACATCTTTCAACGTTCGAGGTGCACGAGCTAATCATGACGGTGAGTTTTGCTCTAATGTTTTTTTAAAGTTTTGCAAGGATCACGGCATTTGGGTGTACTCTCATCCAAACTCATCATTAGAGAGAAGTGTAGTGAAGCGCGACAATCAGACCATGCTTGAGATGGCCCCATCGATGTTGGTGAAGGGGAGTCCCATTCCCAAACATGTGCACTAAAGGCACCGAAGGCCTCTAAGTCTCTCTCATTGCAAGATGAGTCTATCACTATTCCTCAATGGTATTAACAACTCATGGAGGATGCAGGTGCTACTCATTTTCCTACGACCCCTTCAGGCCCACATGGATCAAGCAAAATACAAGCCCAATGGAATAGTTCACTTTGTGTGAACTATGCTCTTATGTCACGAACGCTTCAAATCATGAGTCTACTATAATTGATAAGGCTCTTGCACACAGGATGTTTGGCACTGTGCTATGCAGGAGGAGCTCGACGTGATGGGGCGTAATTAGACTTGGAAGTTGGTTCTATATCCGTAGAGTGAAAGGTGATTGGTGTGAAGTGGGTAAGACTAGGTATTTGGTTTGATGGTTCCTTGGACAAGCATAAAGCTTGGCTTGTTGCCAAGGGTTTTGCACAACGTGCAAGTTTGGATTATCCAAAGACTGCCCATCACCATTGGCCTGTTTTTCAAATGAACATGAAGTTTGCCTTTTTGAACAACATACTTGAGGATGAGATTTATGTTTCACGTCCTTTTAGTTTTCTCATGCAAGGGAAGGAGAATCATGTCTATAATTGCAAAAGGCTATTTCTTGCCCCATACACCCTAAGTCCAAGTTGGTTACTACTGCAGACCCCCTTCCTAATGCTACCCAGTACAAGTGTCTTGTTGAATCACTCATCTAGCTTATCCATACCATGCCAAACATCTCTTTTGTGGTGGTGTTACTATCTGCTTTCATGAAGACTCCTACTCAAGTTCACTTGCGAGCCGCTTTGCGCATGTTATGCTACTTATAGGAGACCGATCCTACAAGATCATGTATGGAGAGGAGGGCACTCTTGTTGGATAGGGTGACTCAAATTGGGCAGGTGGTGCTCTACTATATGTTTTGCTTTTTCCCTCAGCTCAGGAGCTACCTCATGGAGTAGCAAGAAGCAGCCTGCCGTGGCCTTATCTTGTGCATAGAATGAGTCTCGTGCACTTTGATCTATAGCTTAGGAGGCAGTTTGGCTCCCTCATTAGTTGGTGGAGATTGGCTTTCCACAAACAAGACCCACCTAGCCACACATGGATAGCCAAAGTACCTAGCTTTCGCAAAGAACCTTGTGTTTCGTACTCATACTAAGTATATCGAGGTTCAATACCACTTTGTTCGGGAGCAGATCGTGGATTCTAAGTTATCACTGGCCTATCGTCCCATAGAGGACAATGCAGCAAATCTCTTCACGAAGCCTCTTCCACAAGCTTCTATGCTTCATCACATGTTGTTGGGTCTTCAAACACTCCCAAGATCTAAGAGGGGGTATTCTCCAGGGAGACATTGGAGCTCATCTTTCATCTGCCAAATGCCTTATAGTCTAGGCAGCCCCTATGACTGCTGCAATTTCCCCAAAGGATGCCACATCAGCATTGTTTGCTGCAGTCATAGCAGTAGGCCAGCATTTATTGCAGTTGGACTGCATTTTTAATGCCATTTAGGCAGGTTGACCAATTTTAGTGGATGTTGGCTATTCATATCCCCACTTGACAAGTCATAGCACACAATCAGTTCATCTTTAGCCTTTTGCAGATGCTGGTGGCTGCATATTCCATCTCCATCTTCAGTTCTGTCATCATTTTCCAACCTAGTCCGCTGCCCTCACTGACATTTTGGCCTACATGTTAGTCCATCATTGTATTCACCATCCTTTCCAAATCCAACACGAATTTCTCTTTCATTCATGTTGTCTTCTCCCTTATTTTTGTAGAAAACAACAACCAGCTATGGAGGAGAGAGAAACAAGATAGTGAATAGTAGACAGCAGACAATGTGTGAGCTCAATGACAGCTATGAATAGTAGACAGTGGACAATGTGTGAGCTCAATGACAATGTACTTGCTCAACTTTTAAAAAAGGATAGATAAAAGAACAACTAAGGTTTAGGTCTAAGATTGACCTAACCACACTTCTACCACCTAGCTAGAGTTAGGTTTATTTACTCTAGAGCCTAGTATCACTACTTTAATATCCTAAGACACTAGGTGTACACACCATACATTGACACTTTAAAGTATCCACACCACACAAATTACATTGGGCACTACCCAAATTTGGTAAATTCTAACACCCCCCTAAAGTGCCAATGTGATGAAGTACAAGAAAGATCAATCACCAAGAGGAAATAACTTCAAGGACTTTCGAAAAGCCTCAAACCTCTCACGTGGTAATGGTTTGGTGAAAATGACTGCAACATTTTCCTGTGTAGGAACATATTTCAAGTCAATCTCCTACATAACATATTTCTCTAGCATAATGATAGTGAGCCTTGATGTGTTTCGTGCAAGCATGAAACACAAGATTTCATTTTACTACAATAGTACTCTGACCATTAAAAAATGGGCATAGGACAATGGGCATAGGACCCTCCAATGAAATTTGTAGATCAGCCAATAATCTACACAGTCATACACATTTAACTATTGCTATGAAAGCTACCCTATACTCAACCTCATAAGACGAGGTAGCCATTGTAGGTTGTTACTTGCTAAACCACGAAATACATGAATGGACTAGAAAGAAACAATGTCCATTAGTAGACTATCAAGTGTCTGAGTCGTTGTAAGCCTATAGTTGCAAGTCTCCCCCCCCCCCCCCCACCCCGAGAAATAGCAATGCATACGGGTACCTTACAAATAGCAAAAGATCTACTTAACAGCTTTCAATGTACAGTTTATGGGATGTACATAAAGTTACTCACCTAAGATACTGCAAACTATATGTCACGACATTGTTGCAAAGATAAACAAGATAGCCAACAGCCTGGGTGTAAACTGCAACTTCAGACATCTCACTACCATCATGCATGGACAGTTTTAGCCATGGCTCTATCAAAGTGCTCATAAGTTTACAGTCTCGCATGTTGAACCTATGCAAAAGCTTGTCCACATATTGTGATTGTGACATGATGATACCATGCTGATTTTGGGTGAATTAAATCCTCTATTAATAGTGTAAGCAACCAATATCTAACATAGCAAAAGCATGTTTCAAATCAGCCTTAAAATTTGCAAATTTGTCTTCTCTAGGTCTAGTGAGCAACATATTATCCACATAAAAAATGATAACCAACAAGTCTCCCTTCATTTTTAATGTAGAGAGTGGGAACACTTGGACTATTTTTGAACCCAATGCTGGACAAATAAGCATCAATTTTTTAATACAATATTAAAAATAGATAAAATTGAAAACTTCCCATTATTCTAAGATAAACTCTTTCAGATACTAGAAACCAATAAGCGAAACATTGATATTTTGGATCCTTGCATTGTCAAGTCACAACTTTCCTTGTTTGTTGCACGCACATGTATACACACACACTCTCTTTACGGAACTTCATGGTAAAACCTATCATGAGGCACAAAAAGGCACAGTGGAATGACACACAAGATATATCAATAAGGAATATTTGTATTCATGATATCAAAAGATACAACATTGAGGCGCATCTCAAGATTACACCCTCATGATGCCACACATATGAGGGTTCACCCCTGAGTATAGGGAATCACACATAGAGTGGAAACCAAGCTAAGCTCAGAGTCACAACTACTTCCTAAATAGGTGTTTCTGGCTCCTACACCATGGTATAGCTACAAAGCCCATACCCTAGTTTAAAGCTTGCCAGATAAACTGAGACTGGGTGAATGGATAGATCATGGTCCTAGGAGGGTCTCCTTTTTTATAGCCCATGAAGGCGGTAGGTTGGCATGACCAACATACCATATTATTAGCCTCACTAGTCAGTCAAGGAAATTTCCAGAGAACCTTTGCTCTTTGTGGTCGCTAGGAGGATCTCCTCTTTCATAGCCCGTAAAGGCGGTAGGTTGGCATGACCAACATACCATATTATCAACCTTCACTAGTCAACCAAGGAAAATTTTGGGGGACATTCAGTCTAGGTGATCCCTAGGACCCAAAATAGGAATCCTTGATAACTCCCATGTCCCACAGCTCCATGCAATGTGTCTCAAGTTGCTACCAACTCAATTACCCCATCTAACCTGTAGACTAGACCAACATAGTCACCTTTTTTATCATTCACTCAAATAGACCTCATCCGACATACAAGTCAAGATCCACTAGACTCGCACATATTCTCCTCATAATGAGGCCCTTACAACTTTGAGCACCATGTGAAACCAGCCTTCTTTCTCGGATAGGGTGGTTTAACCTGATTAAGCACTTAATTACAGCAATCAGCAACAAATGAACATAAACTGAAATGCTCACTTTACCTTCATAAACTTGGACGGTGGACACCCTATTGGCCCCAAAACTGGCGCTCCTTTCGGTATTTCTTTAATTTCAATTGCTAATGGATAAATTACTAGCCGAGATTTCACGATCTCCTTGGCTGATTCAAAAGCCCCTTGCAGTTCCAATAATCAGCAAAGCATTCGAACAAATTGCCCCTTGATTTTCACTCAGGACTTGCTCTAATGGAACCCCAACTGGTCAAATGCTGCCCCAAGTTCACAATAGATGGGCTGGCATCTAAAATCCTCACAATTCCACAAATTTCCGGTGCTGATTTCAGTGTACAATGCCTTTGATTGACGGCACGGGTCCCAAGGTGGCTGCTAAATCCTAATTACTGCTGTAATTTTAGGGTTTACAACAGTAAACTCTCTGCTGTCCACCAAATTTGGCTGTACTCTGCTACCAATGGCTAAGAATTACTGGGAATGCTTGAGCATATACTGGAGGAGATAAGAGAATGCTGTAGAGAGAGAGAGAGAGAGAGAGAGAAAATCAGCTGAAATGTATCTTTTGATTCGTAGCTCTGATGACAAATCTAATGGCACCAACAACTTCAAGAGGGGAGTAAAACACCAACTCCTCTAGCAAGCCCTTCTCTTCTACCGCCGCCTCTCTTGAGGCGGAAGAGAAAACCTGCTGCCCCCTGTCTTGTCGCGGCGCGCGATCAGTCGTCGTCGTCTCTCAGAGCCAAATCTGATCACCTCCTCTCCCTCTACCAAGCTCAGAATGGCTGCAATTCAGCTTCCACCAGCGTCCAACAGCCTTCCCTAGTTGCATGGGAAAGTTTTGCCAAGTGGCAGCCTTCCTAATGCATTTACAATCATTAAATTAATTTTTTAGAATTAATTAATTCTGAAAATTAATTTCAGCTCTTTTGACCCTGCCCAAAATTGAACATGCCCATCTGTAATGAATTTGGCTAGGCCATTTGCAACTTGGAGTGGTCCCCAACCTCTGTTGACCCTTAGACTAGGATTAATTAATTAATTAATGCTAGTCCCTAGTTACACTACTGACACTTAATGGCCAAACAATTGTCCTAGGGTCCAACCTGGCACCAACTGACCACCAAAACCCAGTTGGCATAACTTAACACAACTTTTGCCTTTAACATCCACTGCATCCTCGGGATCCTTGGCCCGTTCCCATGAAATAACTGCCATGTGCATCACATGTGCTAAACCACCTTGCACATTTGATTAATAACTTAATCAAATGTTACTAGTAAGATTAAAGCATCTCAAAATTTCACGTCCCCATGACACCATGGATCCTTGATGGCACCTTACAGTGGGGCATTAAGCATCTCTCTCAACTATGCATGTGATAGGAACGGGGAGATCCCATTCCAAAAACAAGGAGGGAATGAGACATTAAAAATATGAAATAACAACTTCACGATTATTCAAAGACAAGACACTCCAAGAGCACACTCTAAACATCACACTACGATATTACAAACAAAATGAATGGCACATCAAATATAAAGACCAATAGATGCTGCAAAATAAGTACATACTACTAAAAAGGTCTAAAGAGTAAAGACTCAAGAGTCATAGATGTCTGAAAACCTGTTCTTGTCCGTCTTGAAAGGATGTCCCTTGCCACTAGCTGTCGTTTCTCTTGTCCTATGTTGTTGTCTCAAAGAAATCTTGACTAAGCTATTGAAATACCCATCTTCATAGGTCTATACTAATTTGGACTTACAAACACTGTTCCATCAAGTATTCATACAATCATTTCCACATATCATTTTCAATTTGCAGAAATCTACTGCCAGTGACAACTATTCATGGTCAATTGGCTTGTTTTCAATTCAATGTAATCAAACCTGTAATTTTGGTTCACGTCCTGTTAATTGTTTACCTTCATTTTTAATACAACATAGGGAAGCCCGAGAAGTTAGATTAGATGCAACACACAACATTGTGTAAGTTTTTGGTTGTGCCTAGCTCTATTGTGCTATGGCGAACATAGGTACAGCGCTGCTACTTTCTCATTACAGACTGAACTAAGTTAAACTCTGATGCTGCATCCTTAAGCATGTCCATGCATTTGTACAGAACAAAAGTGCATTTCCTGTGAACATAACTTACTCACATGGAGTTTCCGCTGCCAAGATTGCTGGATCTTCATAACCAGGAAGTTGTTTAACTGGCTTTGATCCAAAACAGCCCATGAAAAGCTCGATAGCATAGTCCAGGAACGCCAGAGAGCAATTGGGCAACACCTTTTGCACTTTTTCCAGGGAATTCTTTGGCCTGCACATGGATATCAAGAGCTGAGATCATTTTTTCTGCAGGTATGCAAAGACTAACTTCGCTTTACGTTTGACCAGACTAACTTCACTTCCTGTTTTACCCCGCAACTAGTGACTCCATTTAACTCAGTCAAGGATAGTAGAGCAACACTGTAGCGATGCTACTAGCAATGTCGTCCCATAATAATCTTTTTGGTCGAACAAAAAGCAAAAGCTTGTCTAAGGCAAAACGATTCTGAGAGGCAGCTTTTTTATTACGTGAAGGGGGAAACAGAAGCAAAACGATAAAGAGAGACATATACATTGAGAAAAGGGACAGATCTGCCAATGACTAGGTGCGAAGAATTCACAACCGGATGCGGGAATTTACCAAGGAAATGCACACCATTGAAGGCGCACCGAGGATGATGAGAGCGCCTCGAGCAGCGTACCGTAGGATGGTAGAGCGGCCTCCGCAGACGAAGCACAACGCAGGCTATGGACTGCCATTAAACGGCTGGCCCATCCCTTGCAGACAGCGACGGGACTTGCGCATACCAAACGCAAAAGTAAAGGCAGATGTCCAGTCCAGCAATGTTTTGCCGAGAGAAGCGACGGGATAGAAAGGAAAGGGCATCGGCAAAATGCCGGGCGAAGCAGAAAGGAGACTACAAATAATCGCTATGGCGGCATCCAGACACCAGTGCGAGTGTGCAAATAAGGCTGCAATCGATCAAGTGTGGACCTCCTGTCCATACGGGCGCGCCAGCGCAGAGATTGATTTGTCGTGCACTCTCCGCTCATCAAAAGAGTTGTCCGCCATGAAAATGTACGACGTGACTGCCCGACCGCCCGGGCCCGGACCTGTACTTATTTCGTTGGTTGATCTGCATTTTCCTTTTCCTAAGTTTGTGAGACGTTTTTCCCCCTTAGCCCAGCAATTTAAAAATTGACCCCTAATAATTGCAATGTAAAATATGATTTACTACAGAGTAGAGTGATTCCTTCTTCACCAGCAATGGTGGAGTGGTTCAGGTGTGGGTCAAGTAATTGGGGGTGTGTGAGTTCAAAGTTCAAACCCTCTTTCCCGTTTCTTTTGTAACACATCTGTTCGTGTCCAAGAAAGTTATGTATTCATCCAAAGTGCCTCCATTCGCATTCTTCATCGCATGTGAATCTTCCTCTCCTCTTTGATTTTGCTCCTTTGTGGCCCTCTCATATAACATGATATCGACTCTCTCTCTCTCTCTCTCTCTCTCTCTCTCTCTCTCTCTCTCTCTCAAAGGGGGACCGATCTTGATGCTCAAGCAAATGACAAATGTAGATCAAATATAAATTAGAATCTTACAAGCTCTTTTTTTTTAGTGTGAAGTCTACATGTATTGATAGAGAATAATGCATAAAGCCTACTAGAAGAGTTCCTTCAAAACCTTTGCACAATGGGCAATGCTTATCTAACAACATCCACTTTCCCACCTTATTTCTAGTGGGGAGCTTTTCCATAGTAATTATCCACAAAACCAAGTTGCATCACACAAAAGGAGTAGCCTTCCATGCCTCTTGAACTAAAGTCCTTTTTTTAAAACCAATATAGTGGGATCAAAGACTTTTCACAAACCATAGGATCTAATAATACAATCTTCTTTCAAATTCTCAAGAGCAGATCTGAGTTTAGATATAGGCACCTCATCAAGACTAAGATGATTTCAACCAAAGTTGATCCTCAATCTTGGTGGGCTAGTCTTGTTTGACCTTAGAAAGCACTTGAATAAACCGTTCCTATTCTTTTTCTATCAAAAGAAATCACTATTTAGCTTCATCAATAGAAATCCAATTTTGCATCCACAAATTCCACACATCATTCCATGTCACAGTGGCCTTTACATTGTAGTTTGTGAGCTCTCCTTTGTATACAACCAATAAAGCTCCATCTGATTAGTAGCGGTAGTTGTAGTGAACCAAGTGGACATATTAAGGAAGGCATCACCTTTCTCAATAGGATTCCACTCCACTTGAACCAACTGATTTTTCCAAGCATCCACTAGAAGCTACACCACATCATAAATCTTGATTTCAACTTTATCTTTGGCGATTAACTTCTATTGATCATTATTGAAGTAATTGTTGGATATCCCTTTACATACTCCAGGGGTTGAAAAACCAATAGTTGGGTAAATTATGGAATTCTCAAGTTTCTATAACTTCATTTGGGGATCCATCCATTGTGATGTAAGTACTAGACATGTAATATACCAAGTGGATAGCTAAGTCATCTTCATCAAGAAATTATGGAAACTCTCCACCATTTTAATAAATTAAGCCTCGCCTAGATTGTTATAATGTTATTAGACTTCAAACTTGAAGGGAATCAAAGAGCAACCTATGAAATCACTCTACTCCTCTCCAAGTCTTCCCTTTCACTAGAGCTAGTAAAATTCATGACCATAGGATCACCACCCACCATAGTTGAGGCAAATTATGAAGTTTTTGGAGCCACCTATTGCTAAATTTAATTGCCCTTCCATATAACAACCTAACACCCATGCCATGCAGAGACTTATTAGTTGTTATTTGAGCCCAAGGCGGCACAAAATGCCAAGTCTGGTGAGTGTCATTATTCTAGAGGAAGTTTTTTGACTGCCTTTCAATTTTGTCCCACAAGAACTTGGCAAATGGGTAGACCATTACCACAAACACAAAGTAAATCTATAATACATACTTTTAAAACCACCATTTTACTAGAGGGAGGATAATGGTTCCTTGGCACAATATTCCAATTTTTGCAAACATTTTGAGTTAGCCAATCAAATCATTGCTTTTATGTAATTCCCAACCCTACTAGACACTCCACATACCTTATAATTTTACCAATACCACCTAACTCCTACAAGATACCAAAGGTCACTTTTGTGGGACAACCTTAGCACCTCAATCTTATCTATACTCACTCTTGATCCTAAGACATTTTGGCCAACAAAGTAAGACATGCATTTGATACCACAAAAAACAACAAAGATGCTAAAGAGAAACCATACCAAATGGATCTAAAGAGAGTGAAAGAGTTTCTTAGGTAGCTATTGATAAAAGCTATGAGGAAACATTGGTAAACAAAGCTTTTACCATTCTACAAAAAGTGGACCCAAAGCCCATCCTTCCAAGAGTGATGATTATAAAATCCTATCTCATTGTATTACATGCCTTATCTAGGAGAAGTTTTATCCTGACGATATCCTTTTCTTGTTCACACTTCTAAAAAAGGAAACATTATCATTGAAAATATATCAAGAATCTAGGAATGGATAAATTTTAATGAGACAGACAATTTCAATCCCTATAGCATCCACTAACTCCAACAATTTGAGAGGCTCTATTCTCCTATCCTAGAGGATGTAGGCCTTCATGTCACCTCTTGGATTCACACACACACACACACACTCTCTCTCTCTCTCTCTCTCTCTCTCTCTCTCTCTCTCTCTCTCTCTCTCTCTCTCTCTCTCTCTCTCTCTCTCTCTCTCTCTCTCTCTCTCTCTCTCTCTCTCTCTCTCTCTCTCTCTCTCTCTCTCTCTCACACAATGAGAGAATAAAAAAGAGAGATTGTTTGTTAACAATAGATTTAGCAAAGGATTGTGTAAGATAAGAATGGTCAACATTGGATTTAGTAAAGACTGTGTAACATAAGAACTGTTGAGTAATGGGATTTGGAGGATTCTCTCTTTCCAACCTTTTAATGTTGAGAGACAAAGGGTGTGGCAAGTTGATATTATGTATCCAAAGGTTCCTTTCATTCCTTATTTCAAGTATGTTTTTGCTAAATGATATTTTAAACCCGTAGCTTTATTGGGAGGAGCATCGTACTTTGTCACTTTTATAAATGATGCCATGAGGAAGGTTTAGGTTTATCCTCTTCCCAATAAGAGTAATATGTTGAATGCATTTAAAAAATTCTTAGCATTTGTAGAAAATTAGTTAAGCAAGAAGTTTAAGTGCCTAAGGATTAATAATGGTGGAGAGTACACCTCACATGCCTTAATGAAAATTTGTGTTAGTTGTGGTAGCATGAGAGAGTTGGCAGCTTGTAAGGATCCTATTCAAAATGATGTGGTTGAGAAGATTAGGATCATTCAATAAAGGGTTCATAGTATGCTCTCTAATGCTAGTTTCATTAATGGATTTTAGATCTATGTGCATATGCTTCAAAAGGAAGGATGTATTTGTACTTGAATATGTAAATGTTGATTTTGTAGGGAGCGTAGATGATGCCAGGAGGCATATTCCACAGTGGATTCCGTGAGACCACGGTGGATTCCATGAGGTTTTGCGGTTGATTCCATAAAACTATATTTATTTGCTGGGGCTCGTTCTTAAAGTGGATTCCTTATGCGAGAAGTTGACGGGACGCCTGTCCTTTTCGGGTGTCATGTTAATTTAATGTGCACGTGGGTGATTCCGCAAAATACATATTTAAATTAATGGGCGTTTATGAGTTTAGAGTGCACTCGTATTAAATTAAGGTTAGGATAGAGTTCCAACCTATCTATTTATTTTGTAGCTAAAGACTACTAGGTATTCACTTTTTTCGATTTATTTTTATTATTTTCTAACAATTGTGAATGCTTCAATTGATGTGTAGAGCAGGCAGCAGTGGCGTTGGGAAGCACCAGGTGATGGCATGTATTCAAATTACCAAGAAAAAAGTATCATTTTTTATAGGCGCACGTCTTGTCATTAAAGGCATGGTGCTAATATTTATTTAGGCGCGCTTATTTATTGAAACACTTGATAAATATTTATTATTTTGTATGCGCATAGACGCTCGGTTTAAATATTTCATTATTGGACATTGTATTTGGGCACAGTTCGACTTTTGGGATGCCCAACCGCTTTATTCTTTATTTGGACAAAACCCAAAGCATGTTGATTGTAAATTGGGCTATTTTTGAGCTTGGAGATTAATAAATTTATAAATACATGCCTTGTGGAGCGCTCACACAAGGCATGGGGGGAGATTGTACCCAATTGGTCTCTTTTCTTCATGTCGTGCAAATCTTTCTTTTTGTTTTATGAGCTTTAGTAGAGTTCTTTTGTTCTTGGGGACCTTCCGACGCTCGCTACGCACGCATCCAACATCCGATTTGCGCACCAATAGACTCTAGCAAGTCTACTACAAGTTTTGTCTTCACTTTCACAAGTGGTCCAATCTCTTGGGTCTCTCAATTGTAGCCATGTATGGCTTTATCTACTAAGGTAGAGTATATTGTAGCTATTGAGGCCTATAAGGAAATTACATGGCTTACTAGTCTAGTGGGAGACTTAGATATTATAGAAGAGATAACTACATTGCACTATGATAGTCATAGTACCATTCAGTTGGCATGAAACCTTGTCTTTTATGCAAAGGCAAAGCACATTGAGATGAAGTATCACTTCATCAGGGAGGTGCTTAAGGGAATAAGCTGCTTAAGGATAAGCACACCGATCTTGTCAAGATCCATACGAATGATAACCCTACATATATTCTCATGAAGAGTTTACCTTGTGAGCACTTTGCACCCTATATAGTTTACCTTGTAGAAGGTAAACTTTCTTACCTTCTTAGTGCTTTGCACACTATAGAGTACTAATAGGCATTGGATAGTATCTTCACTTTCTTCTTGTACTCTCATAAATGTGCATTGGCCTTTGAGTGGGAGGTTGTTGGGGTAAAGGCCAATGGCCAATAGCAGGTGCCCCTTGTATAAGTACACATCATATAGTCGTATATAAGTAAAGATAACAAAGAATAAGGGTATTATTCATTTTGTATCCACATAACTCATTTCTCTTCTTATCTCTCAACCCTCTTGCACTCCATAGCTTCTACCTTGCATCCCACCATTGCTTCCCTCTCAAATGTGTGTCTGTACATACATATACTATACACAAATCAAATGTTACTATCTAAGATATTCATCTATATTGATACATACCCTCTCCTCTACTCACGTATACAGACACATAAAGAATAAATCCCAATGTTTTTTTGTCAAGCTCAATATTTGAACTTTGAGATTCATATATCCTTCCATTGCTTTTTTACTTTTTAAATGGCCCTACTATGGCTATTTCTTTCAATACTTCGTTTATAGGCAAGCCCTCATGATTATATCACCTTATTTATAATAACTTTGACTCATTAAATGTGAAAAGAAAAGACTCTCTTTTTTGAGGGGGTGTCCCAAGCATTCATCTCGATGTGTAACAAGCCTTGGAGATTGAAGGCGACTATGTTGACAGTCACATGTTGATTGTCTATGTTGTTTTTTTTAGGAATCTATATGTGTATTTGTGCATGTAATCTTAGTATATTTGAAATCCCCCAAGCCAATTTCTAGACTCGACACATGCCTACATGACACTTTCCAACAATATTCAAAAAAGTTTTTTTATTACAATTTATATGTGTGTGTGTATGTAATCTTAGTATATTCAAAATCCAGTAAGCCAATTTCTAGACTAGGCACAAGCCTACATGGCACTCATCCCAACAATATTCAAAAAAGCATACCATTTATGGCACAAACTCTTTATTCTCTTAGAACTGCCACATTCATATGTCTTGCTTTTCACTCTCTTCTCAAGTGGCATAAATTAAAACACCACTCAATGTGAGGTCCCTCCTCCATTCGGCCTAAATGAGTCCTCTAGTAATCGACCAAAGTTCATGTTCTTGCACAACACTACCCAATCTCCCCATAGGAAACATCAAGCTTAGTTAAACATGGGAATCCCAATTCTATTATATAGGGGAAGCATGGACATGTCACCCCTAATAATAGTCTAGCACCTACTTAAGAAAGATCACTTTGTAATCAAACAAAAGCAAGAACAAGGTTAACACTACACTTAATTCAAAGAGAATGAGAGATGGGGGAGATTTTAACTTGATCCCCCTACCCATAAGGTAAAATCTTAGTTTTAGCCTGCTAAAATGATGTTAAACCTATAACTATTCCTACCAACTTTTTGTGTGTGTGTGGGGGGGGGGATGGGGGGGGTGTGGGGACTTTCATGATCTAATTAGCTCTATCCAGTGTTAGAAAGTCACCCAACTTATATTGGTTCCACCCAACTATAGGCATTTGATAATCAAGATCAAAGCCTTCCACTTTTCTTATTTGGGTTTGCTTTAATTTTCTAATTAGCAGAGTATGCTACCACATTGTTTGGAATATACAAAAGTAGTAGCTTCCTTTTATTATTTGATTAAACAGAGCATTCAAGTCAATCTTTAGCACATAACAAACAATTCAAAAATCAAGTATTTATTTTATAATAGGAACTAAAACCTTCACTCCGTAGAGTTGTACAAAACCATATTTCCATAGAAAGACACTGTCTATTGGACCTTCAAATCCCACAAGATTGGGCTATATGTGATTACACTTTGTTTGTGGTCAACATGGAATTTACTAGCTTAGAGCCCCTCTAAGCTTCCATGAGCCTCAAGAGCCATCCTACATAATAAGGACATTTATCACTTGGGGTTTTGCCTCTTAGGTGCTTCGAGTAATAAAAAAAATAAACATCTACCTCCCTCGAGAGTGTAGGACCCCGCGTGTAAATGAGCTTTTTCACACTTCGTAGTAGAGTGATAAATGAGTGTTGGGTTAGGGATCCCAACATCTTGAACCACCATATTATATAACACATCTAAGTGTTACAAGCACAGATCCATAAGGTATACATCTCATCATTCTCAAATCTATAATCAAGCATAACCATAGAAACATTAATTTTAATACACTTCTTAACCTATGTGATGCATAGAGTCTATTCGTTCAACAATTCATATATCCTTTTGTAAAAGCAAACCATTATTCTAATATGTTTTGGTATTTTCTAGTAGTAAATTTAAGTAATTCTAGCCATACACAAATTTTGAAGTAAAAGACTCGTCCTATGTGCTTTTCTAATATCCCAAACTTTTTTATTTAATTACAATGAAGTAGCCACATAAATTGATTAAAGAATTTATAAAATTATTTAAGATAAATTTAAAGATGTAAAAATAACTCATAACCACAACTTCAAGTTATCGTGTGACAACCAATTCTATGGGTTGGACATGACTTCGAGGTGTGCTTCAACTTCAAGTTGAACTACCTAGTGGAATTGGAAGCTGCCGCAATAATGTGTGCCAAGAAAAGAGAACCCAGAGTTCCAAAAGAGAATAGCGACCCCTTTGTTATATAAGGGATCTTGCACAACATCTTTGCATATCGTGGGAGCCATGGAATAGACTTAGTAAAATTCGAAAGAGCTTCTACATCATGTAGAAAAGAGAGGAAGAAGCTCAATGGATTTTAGTAGAGCTTATGTGTGATGGAGAAGAAGAGAGAAAGAGCTCTGTAACGTGTCTGCTCGCCCACTTGTGGGACACGTCTTAGCAGCCCATCGGGAAGAGAGTCTAGAAAGCGCCGCCTGGCACTCGCAAGGAATGTCACAGGGTTTGCGATCTAGGTCTTCTTGAGTCTGCCCCGAGTGGAAGTGTCCGATCGTTCCCACTTAGGACCGACCTGAAGTTAGGGTTTATTTCCTATCAGCAAAGTCTCTAGGAAGTAGCTAGTGTCAAGATCCAGATGAATCACTTTACGTAGGAACAACAAAGTCGAAGTGGATTTATGCTGCACTTGGTTCATGGAGAATGGGAAATGAGAGGGATGCAAAGCTCAACCTCCCTGCCCATAAGGCATAGTCCCATTCTGTTCCCCTAAAACAACATAAATCAAGATTCTAACTCTACTGACGCTAGGTCTTCACAGTCTTGTTATCACGTCTTTTGAGAAAAGTTCCCAGCTAACCGGGACCACCCTTCCGTAGGACAGACCCACAAGAGCTTGGCAAGCTAGATTGCTTGTTTCCCCTTTATCTTTGGGTTAGGGTTTGTACCCTGTCGACCCTAATTATCCTTACCTTAGGTCTCCTTGTAAAATAGATCATGGACAACCCCGTTGTCCTTGGTTGGTCAACTTGCTGGTTATCTCCTAGAACCCTTGAAGTACCTATGTACCCTTATCTTTGATCTTAATTGATCAAGATTGTCTATCCCCTTGGCTGGTCAAGATGGTTCTATTTAGAATAGTTCCTACTTTGTCTTAAGTATAATCTTCTTAAGCCCTCTTAATAAAGCTCATAGGCGCTTAAGCTTTTACCTATCCCTCTTGAAGTCACCAAGGACTTTGACATGGGACTCATGGGTCTCAGTCCCATTTGGTAGATTACAAACAACGTTGAATTTTTCCAACAACTTTAATGCACGCAACGTAATGCCATGCCTTCATTTCAATGCTCACAATTTTGATATAATCCATACGATATTTTATGCCACACATGCGAAGGTACTTTCTATGTATGCAATCTTAACATTATCCTCTATGTGATTATTTACACGATCTATGACCTTCTTGAATGATCTAACTTTATGTGATCATTGTATGAGTCTAGCTGCACTTTAATCTTTTCTGCATATTATTACACGTACCTTAGAATCCATCTTGCGATATGGACATGCACTTTGTTTCTTTCAATGTCCTCTGAAATGCATTTTAAGCAAAAATTTGTGCAAGGAACATTGCGCTTTATGCAAGAATTTTTGGTAATTTACGATGCAGTTTCTAATCAATTCCACCTATTATGATGACATCTTACAACGAAAATTATATTGCTCGTTACATACATCACAACTAAGTTCATACCTAGGAAATTATCAAACACGCAATTAATGTGATGCATGTGAATATGATTTTTCACCGTGATATTTTTAACCTACGATTTAATAATACAACAACCTGGGTTTGGAGTGATGTCGTGATTCCAGTGGTATTGATGCTTGATGAACCGTTCGCGGTTGCAGCGCCATCTTGATTCGAACCTCCATTCGCACTTGCAGGGTTTCCAGCCATCTTTGTGGAACTACGCTTCGGGGCCATAGTCGAAGACGCGTGTACGAGAGATAGAATTCCTGCACTCTCCTATGCGAAATTCTTGCCGCCTGTCCTTGAGTGGAGGAAGAGGTTGAAGGGGGAGGGGCGTATTTTCGGAGATGCCGAGAGGGGTGTGTGACCTCTCTTTAAGGAGGGGGAGTGAAGAAGCTTCTCTCTCCTCTCTCTCTCTCTCTCTCTCTCTCTCTCTCTCTCTCTCTCTCTCTCTTCTTCTTCTTCTTCTTATCTCTTCTTCTTCTTCTTCTTCTTCTTCTTCTTCTTCCTCTTCTTCTCCTCTGTCTCTCTCCCTCTTCTTCTTCTTCTTCTCTTCTTCTCCTTCTCTCTCTCCCTCTTCTTCTTCTTCTCTTCTTCTCCTTCTCTCTCTCCCTCTTCTTCTTCCTCTTCTTCTCTTCTTCTCCTCTCTCTCTCCCTCTTCTTCTTCTTCTTCTTCTTCTTCTTCTTCTTCTTCTTCTTCTTCTTCTTCTTCTCTCTCTCCCTCTTCTTCTTCTTCTTCTCCTCTTCTTCTCCTTTTCTCTCTCCCTTCTTCTTCTTCTTCTCTCTCTCTCTCTCTCTCTCTCTCTCTCTCTCTCTCTCTCTCTCTCTCTCCCTTTGTGATCACCAGGGGGGGTTTATTCTTCCTGACGACGAGGAGGGGGAGGGGGAGTCTGCTGCCAACGACAGGGGGGGCTGTGTGCTGATGAGGAGGAGGAGGGCGCCGTCGAGACCACCAGGGGGGGAGGGCACTATCTTTCAGCCCTATGAGGGGGCTTCCTTTTATAAAGGGGGGAGGGAGGTGGTATGGGGGGGGGGGGGGGAGACAGCTGTTCACAATCGCCACCCCTCCCACCTGGGGGGCTGCATGCCCCCCTCTCCATAATTACTCACTCACTCTCTCTTTCTCTCCCCGCCATGCAGTCGGCAGGGGGAGAGAGGGAGGGAGTAAAAAAATTTGAAAAAAATTAAAAAAAATTAAGGGGGGGGGTTCACATGGGGGAAGGCACGGGGGCACGAGGGATATTACAAGCTCGAAGGATTCTAGTAGGGATTCTATGTAATTACAAAGAGAGAGGGGGAGGGATTAGTTTTGTCACACTCACCAAGGATTTCGGCAAGGCTTCAGCATGATCACAAAACAGAGAGAGAGGGAGGTGTAACTTTATCACACTTAGCAAGATGGAGTCTTCATAGGAGTTGACTATTTTCGAGCCACCCCTACCCCTATTTAAATAGTACTCCTTGTAGAGGGAGGGTTTCATATTTAGAATTTTAGTTGATATCATTGATGATGTCAAGGTAGGGGCTTATCTTTTTGGAACATGACTTTTTTCTACAAAAAAAAAACTTTTTTGGGCATTGTATTGTGGCATCCCTCCAAAGCTAGCGACCAATGCGTAGACCTTGATATCTTGGCCTTTACATACTTGGCAACTGGCTACAAAGGCTTCATTGACACTGTTGGCTACATGCAAGAAGCCATCGCTCACTTATAAGAAAAACTTTTTAGGAGGTTACCCATCCTAGTAGTGTCATCACTTAAGTGCATTTAACTACCAAGTGACTATCCACTAGGTTTTTTTTTGTTATTATTTTATAGTAGAAACATAATTTTAATAAGCTTGTATTGAGAATGTTTTCAAAGTACTTCTACTTATGAATTAATATATAATACATGTTAACCCCAATGCAAAGGAAGCAAAAATAAATAAAAGACGCAGGGCAAAGCAAAAAAAGGAGACCCTAGTTAAAGAAATGGGAGGAAAAAAGGCCAAAAGCGCAAGGACAACCTTAAAATTTCAAGGCAAGCGCAAAAGAGGAAAGGCGCATTTTAAATATAAAAGTGCACTCTAAATCCTTGTAAAAGAGTGCCATGCTCTCTCCTGTGCAATTTGTAAATGTAGACAGGCATGGGTGAAGGCACGATACAAATAGGAAGGAATTAGGAAAAGAGCACCTAGGCTAAGATGTCCGGTCATGTAAAAAGGGATGGGTGCCCAAAGGGAATTAGGGTTAGGATTTTGTATAAAAGGCAAAAAATGAATGAAGAAGCTCATTCTTGTGTGTGGCCAAAACTAGCTCTCCTATTCTCTTCTTTTTCTTGTTCTTGCTTGGTTGAGCTTGTGCTTGAGAGAGGGAGTGAGAGAGTGTGTGTGTGAGGGTGTGAGCGTGAGGGACCATGGTGGAGAAGCTCTCCATATTCTCCTCTCTTCTTCTTCTTCTCTTATCTTCTCTTGTCTCGCGTGTGGCAATGGAGCATGGAGCATGGAGCTTGGAGCTTGAGGATCGAGCTTGCTTGAGCTTACACCTTGGATCGTAGAGCTATCGGAGTGCTTGAGGGAGGAGGCAACTCGATTGAAGATGGAGGTATGCTCACTACACTCGTAGGTGTGAGAGCACGTACAACTATGTGAGAGGTAGCTATTGCACTTGACTTGAAACGCTTGAAGCAATAAGTGGTCCATGGGTCTTAGTGGTTGAGCAAAAGCTCCCACATTTTGGTTCCATTGTTGGGACCAACGGATTCAAGCTTTGAGTGTTTGCATGCTCCAAATCAAGCATTGAAGTAGGGTTTGCCCCGAACCGTTGCTTGAGGTAGGTAGGAAGCAAGGGAGTTGATCGATCTCCTTTGCAAGTAAGTTTTTCTAGTTTTTCTGATTTATGGAAGTAGATTGGAGTAGTGTAAGTTGTTACTTGTGATTTGAATGCATTTAGATAAGGGGAAAAAAAAAGAGAAATACACAGTATGGTGTAATAGCAAGCCCAAAATAGGAAAAAAACAAGGTCGATTCCTGTTGACTGAGTGCATTCAGAGGCTATAGGTGAGTTGTTTTGATTGTTGTTGACACCTTGTTATTTGATTATGGAGCTTGCTAGAGACTTGGAGGATGCATTGAGTGTGATACATCGAATTTTCATCAAGTCTACACGTGTTTTCGTCATCGCAATTGAGTAGTCCAATTCCCAAAATCAGACAGTCTTGAATTGAATAGTCCAGAATTCGAACAACTAGAATTGGATAGCTCAGAATCGGATAGTTCCAAATTAGATAGCTGATTCTGGGAATTGAATGGAAAAACCTGCAAATCGGATAGGAAACAAAACATCAAACTTTGACAAAACTTTGACCTCACTTGATCTTATAGAGGCCAAGCCCTAGCCATAGGACACCCCATTGGATTTCTAGGTGAGTGAACGAGACAATAAAGCTAATTAACTCAAGAGCTAAGATCTGACGGTCCAAAAAATGATTGCAGTCCACTGACCCTCAGTCTTATATCCCAATAGAGACCCAAACTAATCGACCAAATGTGCTACCCCTCAGACCACATGTATAGGATGCTATAGAGACAAAAAAAAACTAGCTAGAGTGGTTGTTAAGTGCACGAAAGAATTAGGAAAGTGTATGCACATTGCATCAATTAAACATTTGACATGCACAAAAAAAGAGAGTTGAAAGCCTGATTTTGCATAGCGCATCTTGAAGAGCACACCACTAGGATTTGAGTGCTTGTAACATTGAGGATTGCTTAAATAACAAGGAACTCACCCAAGATAAGATAAGTCAAATGAACCCACTGGTAGGAGGAGACCCCAGACATTGAATAGTGGCCAACGACCCCAACCATCGAAGGCTGAGAGACGAATCGGCTAATTAGGAAGCAACAACAAAAGGCATGATTAGGGACATAGCTCCACTCGACTTGATTAATCTGATTAACACCCTAGTTGCTCAAGAAGTTAGCAATATGTCACAAACTAGTGCCAACCTGAGCTTGACTTGGGAGAATTCTCACTCGACACCCAAGAAACAACTAATGACCTGGTATGACTTGCAAAAACCAAAATGGAGCATCATGGTAGACCAGTCAAGGACATCTTAGCCGATCTAGAGGAGGAAAGAAGGTTGGCAAGGGAAGCACTGCAAAGCATGGCCGCCTACAACTAAGAGCAACGAGCTTAAATGCTAAGACAAGACATAGAAATGCATGAAATCCAACGTGTCTTGGCTCTCACCAATAGAGCAAGGGAAGGGCTGAATGCTAAGAGGGAGAGAGGCTTAGAGGTCGATCTTATGCTAAGCGAGCTTCTCACGAAGCAACTCTTAGACACCATAGCTACGGAGCAAAGCGGAGGAACTCTAGTGACTACGTTGCTAGTAGGACCAAGAATCACCCCGAACTCTAGGAGCTATACTAAGAGAAGCTTGCACTCGAGAGCTATGGCGGGAGAGCAAGAGCAAGAAAGAGAGAGACAAGAAATGGAAACTCCAACAGTCACAATGTGTGACCGTGCCTTCCTTTATTCAAACTGTCACTAAAAGAATAAAGAATAAAGTGACAGTGATGGGCGCCCGCCACTTGCAGTGTGCAGTGGAGGTGATTGTCAGTGTAATAATACACGGGCGGCTAGGCGGAGGCGCCTTTACCCCCAACAACCTCCCACTTAAAGGCGAATTTGCCCTAGTGAGGAGTGAAAAGAAAAAGAAAAAAGACAGTACAACATGTACACATGTAAAACAGGATGAGGAAAGTCGTCATCTCATCCCACGCCCATCAACCTCCTGAGGAAGGCAAAGGGCTCCGTAGAGAGGCTTTTCTGAGCAGATCTGCAGGATTCTGGTCAGTCGAGATCTTGACAAGAACTACAGACTTGTCCTCAATGACCCACGTATGAAGTGATACCTCACCTCAATGTGTTTCGTCTTCACATGGAAGACCAGATTCTTGGCTAACTGAATAGCACTCATAGAATCCGAATGCAGTGTAGGGATAGCATCAATACTAAGGTCAGCAACCAAACGACCCGACCAAATGGCCTCCTTGCAAGCTTTAGTGGGTGCAACATACTCGGCCTCTGTAGTAGAAAGGGCCGTGCATTTTTGCACCCTGGACATCCAAGAAACATCATCTTCAGCATAGGTAAATACATAGCCGGAAGTGGACTTCCTACTATCTGCATGTCATGCATAATCAGAGTCAGTGTACCCCACGACTCCTGTGTCATGGCTGCCATAGCATATGCACATATCTGCAGTGCCCTTCAGGTACCTCATGATACCCTTCACGGCATCCCAATGCTTCTTGCCAGGTGTAGCCATATAGCGTGCCACAACACCAACTGCAAAGGCAATATCTGGACGAGTGGCTATCATGGCATACATAAGACTGCTCACTGCGGATGCATAGGGAATCTTGACCATCTCGGCCCTTTGCTCATCTGTCTGCGGACAATCAGCCTGTGATACCTTCACATAAGAAGGCAATGGATAGCTAGTAGGCTTTATGTCTTGCATGTGGAAGCACTCAAGGACTTTATGAATGTACTCCCTCTGTGACAAGTAGAGGAGTCCCTGATGCCTGTCGCATCTAATGCGCATACCAAGTATGTGAGCGGCCTGTCCCAGATCTTTCATCTCAAAGCTCTTCTTGAGCTGAGCCTTAAGAGCATCTAGCTCATCATGAGCTTTCCCTGCTACTATCAGCATATCATCCACATAGAGTACCAAAATCAATAAAGAACCATCACGGGCTTTCTTCATGTAAAGATAGTGATCCATAGCACTCCTGTTATGGCCCTGTGACTGCATAAAGGCATCAAACTTATGATACCACTCCCTAGGTGCCTGTTTCAAGCCATAAAGACTTTTCTTCAGTTTGCACACTAGGTGCTCCTTGCCAGGTTTTGCAAAGCCCTTAGGCTGCTCCATATAAATCTCATCATGCAAGTCCCCATGTAAGAAAGCCGTCTTGACATCCATTTGGTATAAATCCAAGTTAAGCTGAGCAACCAAAGCCAAGACTAAGTGCAAGGTCGTCATCTTAACCACAAGAGAAAAGACCTCATCAAAGTCCACAACATGCTCCTGCCTAAAATCCTTTGCTACCAATCTAGCCTTGTATGATGCTGGCTTGGGGTGTCCAGGGGTACTTTTCAGCTTGTACACCCACTTGCATGGCAAAGCCTTCTTGCCCTTAGGCAAGGAAACCAAATCCCAAGTCTCATTCTTATACAAGAAGTCTATCTCAGACTGCATAGCCCTCTCCCAGGAGTGACTGTCACCCCTGCACATAGCCTCATCATAAGTGAAAGGCTCTCCTGCATCTGTAACCAAGACATAATGCATTGAGGGCTGAAATCTATCAGTGGACGTCTGTCTCTAGTAGACAGTCTCACAGTAGGCTTTGTTGCCTGCCCAGCTGCCTGTCCAACACCTTGACCATGAGCATCTGTTGGCTATAGGCTGTCCAACTGGCTGTGCAGGAGCTCTTGACTCCTCTTGAAATATGACCCTGTGGATCTCAACAAGTCTCTCAGGCTGCTGATGCATCTTATCTTCATGGAAGACTACATTATGACTGCGGCGCACCTGTGGATCCCAGAGACGGTAACCCATCTTGCCTGCATCCCCATAACCAAGGAAAATGCATTTGACACTCTTAGGATCCATCTTACTTCTCTTGTTCCTGGGCACATGGCAAAATGCCTCACATCCAAAGACACGGAGATGCGCATAAGAGGGAGGTTTTCCAGTCCATACCTCCTCTGCAACCTGGAAATCCAAACCACTAGAAGGTGATCTATTTATGACATGCACAGCTGTACTAACTACTTCAGCCCAAAAGCTCTGTGGTATGCCTGCATGGCTAAGCATACTGCGTACACGCTCTTGGATGGTTTGATTCATCTGCTCAGCCAAACCATTCTGGGGGGGTGTAGGGGGCGGTCAACTGACGCTTAATACCCCTCTCATCACATAACTGCTCAAAAGCACGTGAGACATACTCACCTCCATTATCTGTCCTTAGGCATTTTAGCCTATACCCAAACTGGTTCTCAACCAATGCAAGCCATCTTTGAAACATAGCCAAGACATCGAATTTCAGCTTAATGGGATAAGCCCAAACTTTCCGTGAACAATCATCTATGAAAGTAACAAAATACTTGGCACCACCCATAGACTAACAAGGCATGGGCTCACAGACATCCAAATGTACCAATGCCAAGGGCTCACTCATGCGTGGCTTACCAGACTATTTATGCGTAGACCTAGTCTGCATGCCATAAAGACAATGCTCACATGAATCAAAACATGCATAATCAAGGGGCGGTAAGTACTACAAACCAGAAAGCATTTTCATTCCCTTCAAAGACATATGGCCCAAACGGGCATGCCAAAGAGATATATGTGGGATAGAACCCATAGACAAAACATGATCAAGGGAAGAAGCTGATACAATTAAGGGATAGAGGCTGCTAGCCTTGGCACCTCTCGCAATCACAAGTTTGCCACGAGTGATCTTCCATGCAGAGTCTCCAAAAGATACATGATAACCTGTGTCATCAAGCTATCCAGCTGACAAGAGACTGCGTGTCAAAGCAGGTACATGACGTACATCCTGCATAACAAAACTGCTGCTAGAAGGAAACTGTAGCCTAACATCACCAATGCCCACAATATTAAGAGAGCTGTCATCACCCAAGCGCATAGAACCCGAAATAGTACAATATGAATGAAACCACTCTTGGCAAGGTGTCACATGAAAGGACGCAACTGAGTCCAAGAGCCAACACTGTGCATACATAGAGTGTATCTCTGTCATCTGCAAAGCACTAGAAGAAGCTGCAATGATATAATCATCATCATCAACATCCTCAGGCTGCATGTCATTAATCTCTTCAATTTTAACACTGGACTTTGCAGGCACTATGCTGCGATCAGAAGACTCATCCTGCACTTTGCCTTTTCCCTTATCTTTGCACCTTTCATTGTGCATTTCATGGCATTGTGGCCTACTATGGCCCTTTTTCCCACAATGGTGACAAGTAACATCTACATTCCTGCCACGGGATTTGCTATGTGACTTTCCACGAGACTTGGACCGAGATTTTTGAGAATCCCGTCCACGGCCACTACCACTGCCATGCTTTCCATATCCATAATTCCTGCCTCTAATTGTCATAGCATGAGCACTCTCAACATCAGATAATTTTAAGGTAGTAGTAGAGGCACATAATGCAGTGCGGAATACATCCCATGACTCATTAAGAGTACCAAGTAAGAAAAGTGGAGTGACATCCTCTGCAAAAGTGATGTCCTGCGAAGTCAAGTTCTTGAGTATAGCATGGAACTGGCTCAAATAAGTAGACATGGTCACATTCTCCTTCATGCGCAGATCCATAAGCTGCTTCAGCCAATACATCTGACTCAGTGGACTTTTCTTGTCAGAGAGATTCTTGATTTTATCCCACAACTTCCATGCACTCTGTTCTTCCTCAAAGACATTGTTATGAACCTGTTTTTTGAGAGACAATAGAATAGTGGACTTGCATAACTCATCAAGCTCAAGCGATTCCTCATTTGGCATAGTTGCAAGTGGATGCCCGCTCAACCTCAAAGATTTGATCTGCGATTTCTGCACCAACATCTGCCAAATCTGGCTCTTCCAATAAGAGTAATTCGTACCATCAAGCTTAGTGATATTGAAAATAGCATGATCAGTGGACGAACTCGCCATAATGCAGGCTGGAAGACTATAGACAGTTCAAAATTGCTTGCTGTTTACTGCAGAAAATGACAAAAAAATCACCAAAATCGAGATAAAATAGCGAGAAAAGTGTAACCAAAGTTGCTGCCCACCAAGTGCTAGTGAAAGTACATCATTTCAGAATATTTCAGCATGAAAAATCCATGTCAGTCCATACATATATGCTTGCTGTAATAAATTACAGATTTTAGTAAATGAGAGCTAACAGTACCAAAATCGGATCCCAAGTCAATCAGATACTGCCAAGACCAAAGTCGGCATCATGCAGGCATAACATAGGCATATGATAGTCAATAAGCAGGAATCCAATACCCAAACATGTCATACAAACATCTGCCAGTGAGTAGGCACACCCCCTAGTCAACGGGGCAAAGTGTTCGTGCCACTACCAAGACTTGACACAAGTAGGTGTCAGCTCACAAAGAGAGGGACCCAAAGCAAAGAGTCAGCTCATAAGCATCAGAGGAACCAAGACATATAAACCATGCATCATCTTAAAGGGTAAGAAATCCCAAAGTCTCAAGTGTATGTAACTGCTAAATGCATAAAAGCACCGCCTACTCAATGTCTGATAAGCATTCAAGAATACTCCCACTGGCACAAAAGCCGTATGTACGAGCTCAAGAGCTCAAACCAAGGCAAGACACAGTGCCAATGACATAAGTCCAAGACAATACATCAATAGTACATCCCGAACATGTAGGCGGTAGAGCATCCATATGTAGCATCCATAAGCATATAAGACATCAAGTACATCCCAATCCAAACTCTGACAAGCCAAGTAACATCCAAGATAACTCTAGATAATCCAAAATGCATCGAAGTTAGAGCTTCAATGAGCACTTAAGCTCAACGTATGCATAGGGTAATCAACTGGGACATGAGCATCAAGCCGTAGGCAACGGGTATGCATAAACCCAAGGAGAATCACTGTTAAAGCATATATCACTGTCAAGCATGGGCCATGTCAATGAGTGCGTAATGTCAAAGCTCTTCCAAAAGCATCCAGAATGAAATCCAAGCTCGAAGTCGTACCCTGAAGATCAATACTTCATGGCATATATCCAAGACATAGGCCAGAACCAATAGGCATAGCCCAAGGCATGTGTAATAGCTTCAGCCCGCTTTTATTACAGCCGAGAATGCGTGTCAAAATTGAGAAATTTCAGCATGCAAAATCAGCTCCAAATGGTTGCCAAACAATATGCATACATTCCCTTAACATGTAGGCATCATACGGGACCAACCGGGCATCGAATGACAATGCTAGGCAAGCATAAACATCAAGTGTTACTGTAGCACTATTATAAACTGCCTGTGGACTGTTATGACAGTCCCAAAACAGTGCTAAATCAGACCATAAGCAATGTCAATGCTCAGACCTTCGATACCAAGCATCAAAGCATGTGCAAATGCCTCAAATGAAGCCTCTTTAAGTGCCCAATGGCCTGGAGCTTGAGTAGTACCTTGTGATGCAGATGGAGACCAGCTTAGAATCAGGCGCAAATAGCGTGCTGCTATCCTAGGTGGCCTGTAGCCTACATGGAATAAATGGGGTTGAGGAGGGGCTCAAATAGGTGCCCAAGGGGGCACACAACAAGCCTCAAGAGGTCTTGATCAAGGGCAATGTAGATATGAAGCAAGGGAGCTTCAATGGTGGCTATCCCAAACAGTTCACAGCTTGTGTGACATGAAAACAATACAAAATCTTGTGGAGAATGAAGCAATACCTCTGATGTAATGCCCTGAAGGTGCCCAACAATGCCAGGAAGAAGCTCGGGAAGCCGGGGAGTGACAGGAGCTCGAAGGAGTCGGATATGGCTACCGAGAAGGAGACCCAATGTGAGTAGAGAGTCAATGGGAAGCTGAGAATGCCATGATCCAAGCTCAAGAGTTGGGAAGCCGAGCTTTGATACCAATTGAAAGGTGAGAGGGATCAAAGCTTGCACTCGAGAGCTATGGCGGGAGAGCAAGAGCAAGAAAGAGAGAGACAAGAAATGGGAACTCCAACAGTCACAATGTGTGACTGGGCCTTCCTTTATTCAAACTATCACTAAAAGAATAAAGAATAAAGTGACGGTGATAGGCGCCCGCCACCTGCAGTGTGCAGTGGCGGTGACTGTCAGTGTAGTAATACACGTGCAGCTAGGCGGAGGCGCCTTTACCCCCAACAAGATACCTATGGTTACTAAGAAACTCAACAAATATTAGTTTCCGTATAGCTTTGTGGAGTAGTTTAAGCAAGTATGCGAGGCAAACGGCCTCATGGACCTTGCTTAGTGCACAAAAGCTTTTGGACTTTGCCTAGGAGACAAAGGATGAAGTGGTACACTAGTTTAGACAATACTGAACGCAATGACTTTAACATTCTTAAGAGTCTCTTCATCAAGAGATTCTCTGAAGCGGGATACTCTAACAAGCTCATTGTTAGATTGATAAATGTCAGGCAGAAGGACAAGGAGGATATCCGAGACTACGTCACCCATGTGCGAAGTCTCTTCAAGAGAATCCTAGCCTCGTAGAGAGACCTAACGAACGAGCGGTCTCCATTGTGTTCATAAGTGGAATCCAAAGTGAAGAGCTTTACAAAGCCTTAGTGAGCAACTCAAACCTACAAAGGGATGTGCTAGCTAGAGTCTTCAAAGAAGCCATACGAGTGGACGATCTACTCAAAGAGAGAAGCTCAAGACCCTCACTACCTCTAGAACCTCAGAAAGAGCTCTGACCGTTAGTGAAAGATCTAGCCAAAGCACCCAAGACAAGGGAAAGAATATTGATCAGAGCCAGGAGTTGGCAGATGTGAAGCTAGAGTTGGCTAAGTTACAAGAGATGATGAGAAGCTCTGATGATCTCATGTGCAATGTGTGCATTGCGAAGGAAACCACCTTTCGACCAAGTGCATGGATCTTAGATCTAGACCTTGTGTGCCAATTGCGGTAGGTTTGGCCATAATGCAATATATTGTCAATTACCAAGGTGGTTGCCATATGCATAGCCATACAATCAGCCTTACTATCTAGGGAGTAGACTGCCACATTATGGAAGGGAAGCTCCACTAGCTCTTCCAGCACCCAATGATTCAAAGTCAGCTGTCCCTAGGATGGACATCAACCCCACAGGGATACCTAGACCACTTGGACTCATCATGACCCATCCATCAATGAGCGATGCTCCAATACATTATGTAGAGGAGCCGAAAAAGGACGAAGCATACCTAAACCCTAATGTCTCGTATAACAATGAGGGTAATCCCAACTTGATGGATTTCAGACCAGTGCCAGTGATGGCATTGGGCAGGGGAAGAGGTAGAGGTTTAAGAGGACAGAACCAGGAACCCATCGCATATTGGACTTGCAGTCACCCAGGATACATCTCATCTAGATGTCTTGAAAGGGTGCAAGCTAATCAAGACAAAGCTGACATGAGATGCCCTGAGTGTGGAATCACACACTTTTATGTCGAGTGCCCTAGGTGGGAACCATCCACTAGTGCCATTTGTACCATTGGGATTGTTTGGAGTTGAAACACTTGACGTTGAAGCCATACCAATTCCACTGAATGTCATGACGTGAGCACATGCAAAGCAGGATGATATTTCATTACCAAGACCTAGCAAGCTTGATGTAGCTTCAATAGGGAAGAGAAGTCGTAGAAGAAGGAAAAAGCCAAATGAGATGAAGTTTATGCTTAAGACAAATAGTGCCACCACATTATCAGAGGGGAAGCAAGTCATGGAGGCAGAAGTAGAGATATCCGCTCCTAAGACAATAGAAAAAGAAAGTGCCAAGGTCGGGGAATATCCTGATCCAATGCACCAATTAGAAGTGGTCGATAAGGTCAAGGAGTGGGTGGGAGAAGCCCAAGCGTACCTAAAAGATGTAGAATCCATCATGGAAGATGAGAACAATGAGCTCTCTAGTGTGAGCACACTAGTCTCGCCTACGGTTCAAATCAAGAGATGCAACTACACCCCATGTAACACCACATAGACAGAGCCTAGACACCACACATGGGTAGACTGCCCAAGATCATTGGCAAAAGAGTGTAGAGCCTAAAAAAAGTAGGTAGTTAGCAACTTTCTCACAACATTGATATTAGCCCTTGTGACCCTACCTTTGGGAGAGTTGCTCAGGCAAAACCTGACATTATGGCAAGAGTTGAAGCAATGGGTAGAATGACATGACGAGCTTGGCATGACCGACTTTCCTGACAATGCATAGAGCTCCTAAGAACTTTCGATGAAAGAAGGAACATTAATATTACGGCCATCAAGCACCCCACCATTCACCTACTACAAGTTAAAATGGCCCACATCCTTTTCGCAAGCTAGAGATATAATGCTCTCATGAAAAAAATAGGTGTACCATTGCTGGAGAGGCTTGCAGCCAATGCCTTAGACGAGGAAAATTGAAATGCCTATGTTTGGAATACAATACAAGCATCGACAAAGGTACTAGCCATAGTACCAAGGGTGGCGTTAACCCCAGTTTGAGACGGAAGAAAAAGGAGTCAAGAATGCGGATGCAATGAAAGAGGCAGGATGGAGAACAACTAAAAGTGCAAGGGCGGCCTAAAAAAACAAATCATAGGCAAAAGTGTATTTTTAAATGCAAGGCGCCCCTAAAATTGTTGTAAAAGAGCGCCAGGCTCCCTCCTGTGCAAATTGTTAAAGATAGGTGGGCATAGGTAAAGAGATAAGGCAAATAGAAGGAAATAGAAAAGAGGACCTTGCCACAATGGCCGGTCATGTAAAAAAGGGATGGGTGCCCAAGGGATTTAGGGCATGTATAAGAGCCAAAAAGTGAATAGAGAAGCTCATTCTTTGGTGTGTGGCAAAATTAGACTCATCTTCTTCTCTTCCTCTCTTCTCTCTTCTTACTTGTGTGTACTTGAGAGAGGGAGTGTAAGGAGTGAGGGAGTGAGTGTGTGAGGGTGAGGGATCTTGGAGATGAAGCTCTCCATCATCTTCTTCTCTTCTCTTCTCTTCTCTTATCTCGCTCACGGCTATGGAGGTTGGAGCTTGGAGGTGGAGACTTGAGGATGCTTGAGCTTGTATCACGAATCATGGAGCTATTGGTGTGCTTGAGGGAGGCGGCAACTCATTTGGGCATCGAGGTAAGCTCACTACACCCCAGTAGGATTGAAGGTGTGTTGGCTAGGTGAGAGATAGCCACAGGTGCTTGCTTGAAACACTTGAAGGGATAAGTGGTCCGTGGGTCTTTGTTGCGGTTGAGTGGTGAGATCCCTCTACATTTTGGTTTTGTTGCCGAGATTGATGGATTCAAGCTTGAGCACTTGCATGCCTCAACTCGAGCATGGAAGTAAGGGTTCATCCCCAAACCGAAGCTTGAGATAGATAGGAGGTTTTGGGTTTTTAATCCTTGCAATAAGTAAGAATTTTGGTTTTTGATGATTAGGCAAGTAGGAGAAATCATTTTAGTACTTTACTTTTGATTCTTGTTTCATTTAGAGTAGGTAGGATTGAGAAATCAAAGCAAAAAGCTTTAGGATTGCTGTTGTAAAACAAGCCCAAATAGGGCACAAATCAAGAAAAAGGGGGAAAAAAGAGTGCTTGAATGGATTTATGTTGCTAAGAGAGTGATTGGAGAGGTCAAGCCGGGGAAGGGTTTATAATCCAAGAGGCCAAGGGAGAGCTCATTTGCAATTGTGGCATTGAGAGAGAGAGAGAGAGAGAGAGAGAGAGAGAGAGAGAGAGAGAGAGAGAGAGAGAGAGAGAGAGAGAGAGAGAGAGAGAGAGAGAGAGAGAGAGAGAGAGAGAGAGAGAGAGAGAGAGAGAGAGAGAGACCCATTGCTCGTGTTGGATCGATCGCTTCACCCAGAAGTTTTTTGCGCATTGCAAGTATATACAACTCTTCCCCTCTGTCCATAGCTTTGATCTAGAGGTGCAAGCTATATGTCATGACCTAAATTGCATGATTTGATCGATTCGGCATCGTGTCTGCCAAAACCGTGTTGTGTTTCGAGTGATGGCGATCCTGGGCCATCGAACTCTAGAATCGATCCTTAGCCCTATTGTGTTCGATCATTAGGGCCACTACTATTTTGATATTGACATTAGGCTAGGCCGAATTCACCATTCGGACCAACTTTGCATTCAGACCACCTAACTTGGCCCTTGGCTATTCAACCCAATATCATTCGGCCATTCGGCCCTAAGACAACCACATTTTGACTGGCCAAATTTGACATTTGGACGAGTTGCATTTGGCCCCAATTGGACGGGGGCCAAATCGGACATTCAGTCTCTGCAATTTGGACCTGCTGGGCTAAATTTGGATTGCTTTAAATTTTTAACTTGTAGACCCTGACTGACCTAGACAACTGCCATTTGAATCCACGAAGGCCATATAGAAGCTTAAAACACATTTTTGGCACACAAAACAAGACAATTAGTGAAACACCGGCTTAGAAGCGACTCTAGTCGATCAGCTAGAGTAATCCAAGCCGCTAGTAGTACTAGACTGAGTTGTAGATCCCTAAACAGATCTTGATCGAGCTGAATGATGCAGCATAGACCCTAGGACATGTGAGAACGGCCAAAAACTGAACTTACAACCTATCTAGCCAAATTTGTAAATGAGAGTGCAAGAGCCACATAGTCACTTTACCTTTGCACTCATACTATTTTCTAGCACTTGAAGTACACCTAAGAAAAGCCGAAAGCCTGATTGTGCATAGTGCATGGAAGAGAGTACACAGACACACATAGAGTGACTATAAATTGAGGATTGTTTGTAATTAACAAGGAACACACTCAGACGTAACCATAGAACAAACCCACCAGTAGGAGGACACCTTGAGATATAGTCGATCGGGTGATCAAAACCCCAAGCTTAGGACCAAGCAAAAGACGCAATAGAGAAGCCAAAGGCAACAAGGATGACAAACACCATTGAACAAGTGGATCTACCCAATCTAATCAATCTCATCAACAACCTGGTGGAGAGAGAGACCGTTGACATGGCAGAGACAAGTACTAACCATGGACGATACGAAGAACTTGACCTCAGAGATTTTCTGGAGGTGATCCAAGAAATGGTGGATAAATACAACACTCAACCATGGCTAGATCAACATGGTAGGCCAATCGAAGATATTATAGCGGATCTCGAGGAGGAAAGAAAGCTAGTACGCAAAGCCTTGCAAGGCATAGTTGCATACAATTAGGAACAACAAACTAGAAGCTTACGACAAAACATAGAAATACGAGAGATCCAGTGAGTGTTAGCTCTGGCCAGGCAAAAATCAGACAGAACTAGATGCAGAGAGAGAGAGAGAGTGCTAGAAAAGAACCTCACACTGCGTGAGCTTCTAACAAAGCAACTACTAGTAGATAACATGGCGACAGAGTAGAGTGCAATAGCTCTAGTGACTTCACTGCTTGCAAGATTAGGAGTTACCCAGGGCTCCAAGAGCCAATCTAAAATCCCTGTAGTCACAAAGGTGCTAGATAAATACTAGCTAGACAATGATTCCTACAGCTTCGTAGAGGAGTTTGAGCAGGTCTGTGAAGCCAATGGCCTCATCGATCTCGCTTAGCGATCACAAGCTTTCGGCCTATGCTTAGGCGATCAGGGAAGGACTTGGTAGACTAGCCTAGATGCCGCAGAGTGCAATAAGTTCAATAATCTCAAGAATCTCTTTATTAAGAGATTCTCAAAGGCTGGGTACTTAGACAACAACTTGATCATACAACTCATGAACGTGAAATAGAGAGATAAGGAAGACATAAGGGATTATGTGACCCATGTGAGGAGTCTCTTTAAGAGAATCCCAATGAACGACCGAAGAGAGAGGTGTCCATAATCTTCATCAATAGGATATGGAGTGAAGAACTCTACAAGGCCTTTGGCAGGCAACTCAATCTTGTAGTGAGATGCGCTAACTAGGGTCTTTGAAGAGGCCATCAGAGTAGATGACCAGCTCAAGGAGAGAATCTCCAAGAGCTTAAGCTGAGAAGAAACTAACCCTAGAAACTCTGAGAGAGCTTCAACGTTAAGCGAAAGATCAAGCCCAAGTACTTAAGACAAAGGAAAGGGCGTTGACCCAAGCCAGGAGCGGAGATGAAGATGGAGCTATCCAAACTACAAGAGATGATGAGATGACCAACACGCCCTCATGTTGAATGTGTGTATTGTGGCGAAAACCACTTGCCAGCTGAGTGTCAGGACCCTAGGTTGTGACTTGCGTAAATTGTGGTATGTTTGGTCATGATGCCATACATTGCAGACTGCCAAGGAGACTTTTGTACTACTCGCAACCTTATAATTAGCCTTACCTACTAGCGAATAGGCTACCAAACTTCTTCGGAAGGGAAGCCCCATTGGCTCTCCTTCCCAACACCCAATGACGCTAAACCAGCCATTCCTAGGATGGAGATAAACCCCACAGGAATACCCAGATTGTTAGAATATGCGAGATCTAGAGCATGGCAGATGCGGAAGCTATGGAGATTGAAAGAGGAAAAAGGAACTCATGAAGACATTGAACTTGACAAGGAGAAATTGTTACACAAGTGAATTAGGTTCCAAGATTGAGACTTGGACTCATAAACACAATCTTGTGTATTGACATTGATATGACACTTTATTGGAAAGAAAAGAGTACTATCATTGCATTAGAAAAAGAGTGCAAGTACAATGCTTTATAGGAATTGAGTGATGGTACTTTCTCCTACTGTGCATATGGGATTCTGGTCCTGAGCCCTCATTGATTCTCACAAAGGGACTGAAGTAGGTGTGATTGCAAATATCTCAACACAGACCACCGGGACTCTATGTCATACCCATCCATGCTCCAGTCCACTATGTGGAGGAGCCGAAAGATAAATAACCTTACATAAACCCTTATGTCTTGTATGACGAAGAGGATAATCCGATCCTTATGGATTACAAACTATACCGGTGATGGCGCTATAGGTAGAGGTAGAGGTAGAGGTAGAGGTAGAGGTAGAGGTAGAGGTAGAGGTAGAGGTAGAGGTAGAGGTAGAGGTAGAGGTAGAGGTAGAGGTAGAGGTAGAGGTAGAGGTAGAGGTAGAGGTAGAGGTAGAGGTAGAGGTAGAGGTAGAGGTAGAGGTAGAGGTAGAGGTAGAGGTAGAGGTAGAGGCTTAGGAGGGCAGACCCAAGAGCCGTGGACTTGCAGTCACTTAGGACATATCTCCTCATACTGCCCTGAGAGGGAGTAAGCCAACCACGATAAGGTAGATCTTAGATGCACGAGTGTGGAATCACTCATCTCTTTGCCGATTGCCCTAGACAGAAACCATCCTCTAGTTCAGCAATCATGCCATCAGTCCCATTGGGGTTGTGTGGTGTTGAGACACTCGACGGGGAGGCCATGCCCATCCCATTGCATGTCATGATCCATGCATAGACAAAGCAGGCCAGCATATCATTACCAGGGCCTAGCAACTTAGATTCATTCTCAATCGAAAAAAAGAGTTGTAGGCGAAGGAAAAAGAAACTAGACGCAAAGGTCATGCTAAAAACAGAGAGTGCTACAATGCTGCCTACTGGAAAAAAGATGACAGATGCAAAGGTAGAAACATTGGCTCCAAAGATGGCTGAGAGGGGAAGTGCGAAGGTCGGAGAGTACCCCAACCAAAAGTGCCAACTCAAAGCCATCGAAAAAGTGGAGTGGGTGAAAGAAGCCCAAGAAAACTTAAAAGACGCTAAGCCCATATTGGAAGATGAGATCGATGATCTCTTAAGCATAAGCATGCTAGACTCACCATCATGACCAAAATCAACTGCACGACAAGTACTGCCACTTAGACAGAGCTCGAATGCTATAGGCCAGCGAATTAGTCAAGGCCATTGGCCTGGAAATGCTGAAGATGAGAGAAAAAGAAAGGTTGCTAAAAAGGAGGAGGAATTTAAGAGAAAGGAAGAGGAGAATGTTACGCTAGCTACGCGCTTGTCCATTGAACATCAAGGCATGCAAGACGAGTTGGGTGCCTTGAGCCCACGAAGAGATGAAGGCTCAGGCTTGAGTGTACATGTACCAGAAATTACACCACCTGTAGTGACTGAGGGCAAGGGGAGCAAGGCCCCTATCCACCCCATCCCATTGCTCTTAATACCCACTACCGTAATAGCAATGCCTAATCAAGGCACCCTGGCCATTGTAGATGCCAGCAATATCATGGCATGGGTGTAGTACTTTGTCAATAAGGAACTAACATAGGGGAAGAGTGTGGAAACCACAATTGTTGGGCAAAATAGACTAGCAGTAGCAGACACTGAGTCAAGATAGGATCCAAAATTATAGAAAGTGAAAACCTCCATGACTCCCATCCCTACAACAATGATACCAATTGTTGACTATGATGAGTATGTCAAAGGGCTGCTCTCACAATTAGAGAAAGCTAAGGAGGAGAAGAAAATAATGGTGGCTAAGTTGGAAGTTGAGAATGATTTGGTGGTTGTCTTTCAACTGGAGAAGACCAAATAGGTGGCCATGTGCCAAAAGGAAATATGCGAGCTGAGAGAAGAGCTCAAAGCAAAGGAAGGAGAAGACAAACGGTGGGAGGCAAGGCTAGCTGAAGAAAAACAGAGCTTCATGAGGATGCAACATAATGTTGCGAAGGTGGGAGAGTTATGTAAATAACTATAGGCAGAAATGACAAATCTTAGGGATGCCACGGCAACACTGGAAACATATAGACAAGAGCAAACCCTCAGATTATGCACAAAAATAGAAAACTTGAAATAAGAAGTAGCCTTGAAGTAGGAGGACCAACAAAGATTGAGAAGAGAGATTGAAGATCAAGAGCAGAGGCTAATGGTACTGGCTTAGAGGTAAGGGGAAAGCCTTGAGGAAATGAAGAAGAGAGTTGAAGGTTGGGCAAACCACAATGAGAGAAGAGTCAAAACCTTGGCATGCCATCTCTAGCTTAGGTAGAAAAAGATAAAGTGCTAGCTAAGAGTAGAGCAGAGGCCACCCAAGTGGGCTTTGAAACCCATCAATATGCCTTTCTTAACACCTTGCTAGAGGTCACTCAGACAGAGGAAGGGGAAGCCGTTTGATACGATAAAGAAAAAGCTAGGGATTGCACACAAGGCTCTGCGGGCAGGCGTGCAGATGCCACCAGAACTTGTGGGAGTCAGCTTAACCCTTGAAGAGCAACAAAGATATCTACTGCAAGTAGGCTTGACACTATATGGAATAGATGCACTAGGGTTCGTAGAGGGAGCAACATAGGGAGATGAGCAAGGAGAAGGGGCTGTGCTTTGAGTTGGGACCTTAAGAAGAGAAACCAATCCCATAGCCTCCTTCCCCACCACGGCCAGAAAACACCTCTGCAGAAAGAAAGGTTGCACTTAGAGAAAAGAGGAAGCACGGAGGAGACTGAGTGCTAAACTGATTGTACGTCCATCCGCACCTATCCCATCGAGCCAGGACAACTTCCTAGTAAGCTTCCACACTGACCTGATAATCTGGGAACAAAAGGAAATTGGTAGAAACCCATTCGATCGTAGTTTCCAATTCCTTGCTAACTTGCACAAGGTTCTGCCAATCAAGGCGGTGGAAGAAGAGATTAATATTGGAAGCAAGTGCTCGGGGATAAATGGTCGGCTGAAAGAGAGCAAAACCCCACCCTATGGGGCACAAAAGATGCAGAGTTTTGGCAGAATAAAGTTTTTGAAGTGCCTAGATCTGTGCATGGCTATGAGTGACAACCCACATGGAGAGGACATATCTGTGATGTGAATATGGACACTTAGCTGGATTTTTATAACATCGTGTCCTTTGAGCGAAACAACCCAACATTCATGTCATACCCTCAAAGAGTAGGAGTGGATTTTGACCTCAATGTCACGGCCAATACAAATTTCCTATAATCTACAATGCGAATTATACTAAACCTAAAGAGGCCCTTGTGTTCACATCCAAAGATTTGTATGACTCTATAGTCTTCTTTGTAGGTGAATTCTCCTCTTGCCCCGACCATGCTTTCATCAGTACATGCAATTACCTTAGACTACTTAGAATACTACTTAGGCAAGATCCCACTCTACAAGAACGTGGCCTTCCAACCCTTTATTTTGATCCTAATGCCATAGACAGCTACGCCATGAATCAGTTGATTATGTGAGCTGCTCTTCTCCCTTCATTTTGCTTTTCCCTCCTCAAAGATATGAATGATAGCCACTTTATGCATTGCACTCATCCATTTCTTTCTACAACCACTCTGCAAGCTCGCCTAAACCTCAAAGGGCACTTGTAGAGTTGGCAATTCTTGAATAAATCTCTTAGGCTCCCATCTTCACCCCATTTAGATGATGAAGATAGCTCTCTTCATGACTATGTAGTTAAAAAAAAAAGAACAAGAGGAAAGAGAAGCACCTCACTAGAGCAAAGCAGTTAGACCACCTCACTTCACATAGCCCACAAGCAATGCATCTAGGGGTTCTCAAGTTAGGTGCGTCTGGTGGCTTTAGTTGGCCAGCTCTGTCCCTAACCCCCTAGCCTTTTTGATTCTCCACTACACACGCTTAGGGCAGATCAAGGTCAGGACATACCTAGGGAGGTCATACTTGCCTATGGTTAGAGACCTGTCTCCCTAAGCTGCACCCACCACACCTCCCTTATGCACGAACTGGGTCCTCAAGTGTGGGGCACCACCCAGGCTTGTTGCATGTGGTAAGACCCAGCTCCCAGCTCCACTTGCATGAGCACAATGCACCACACGATAAGGTAGACATACCCCCTAGGTAGCGCACTTATTCTATTTCAGGTAATGACGGATGTTGCAACATCAAAGGCCTCGCCATCCATGCAACATATCCTCAGCCTCCACTGACACAATCATTTGCCAAGCTTCTCACCTAGTACCCACCCACACAAGGCCCATCATCACCTCAGTAACCACCCTTCCAAGCAGTAAGGCCTCATAAGTAAAGCCACACAAGTGCCATGGGATTGTCTAGGAGGGGTGTCATGTTAGCCCCAGTTCGAGGTGAAAGAAAAAGAAGTCAAGAATGTGGATGCAACAAAAGAGGCAGGATGGAGAATAGCTAAAAGTGCAAAGTTAGCCTAAAAAATCAAGTCACAGGCAAATGCACATTTTTATATGCAAGGCACCCCTAAAACTATTGTAAAAGAGCGCATGCTCCCTCCTGTGTAAATTGTAAAAGGTAGTCGGGCATAGATATAGAGATAAGGCAAATAGAAAGAAATGGAAAAGAGGACCTTGCCACAATGGCTGGTCGTGTAAAAAAAGGGATGTGTGCTTAAGGGATTTAGGACATGTATAAAAGCCAAAAAGTGAATGGAGAAGCTCATTCTTTGGTGTGTGGCAAAAGTGGACTCATCTTTTTCTTTTCCTCTCTTTTCTTTGCTTGCTTGTGTGTGCTTGAGAGAGGGAGTGTGGGGGAGTGAGTGTGTAAGAGTGAGGGATCTTGGAGGCGAAGCCCTCTATCTTCTCCTCTCTTCTTCTTCTCTTATATTCTCTTCTCTTGTCTCATGCACGGCTATGGAGGATGGAGCTTCGAGGTGGAGGCTTGAGGGTGCTTGAGCTTGCATCACGAATCATGGAGCTGCATGTGTGCTTTTGAGGGAGGAGGCAACTCATTCGGGCATCGAGGTAAGCTCACTACACCCCGGTAGGATCGAAGGGGCATCGATTGCTAGGTAAAAGATAGCCATAGCTGCTCGCTTGAAACACTTTGAAGGGATAAGCGGTCCGTGGGTCTTGGCAGTTGAGTAGTGAGCTCCCTTTACAAGTGACAAAAAACGAGTCTCCGGCTACTATAGCGAAGACTGAGAGGAAACAACTTGCCTCCAAGGCTTTGACTGTAGGCTTTGGAGGAGTGTTAATTGCAATCATTCGGGAAGCGCTGGGGGAGGTGGAAAGAGAAGTAGTAGAGAAGACCTTGGAGCCATCACCAATCTGAGAGAAGCATCGCTCTCCCACCCCATCAAGCCTAACCATCTCACTTTGAACAATAGGAGAACAGGAGGGAGACAAAGTCCACAAGGAATAGCATGACAACATGGAGAGAGTTACTAATAAAAAGGAGAATGACCAACCATCTCAACAACAAGAGCGAGAGGACAATGAGTGAGCAGCAAGGCTCAAAAATTGTCAAGTCAAGGGAAGATAAAAAGATCACTCTCAAAATCCCCATAAGAAGAACTCGATCCACCTCCAAAGGAAACAAAGAGCTACAAAGGGTGGAGCAGGGATCAAAGAGACTAGAAGAAGAGCACAAGAAAATGCCAGAAGAGGAGGAAGAACGACTAAGGCAAAAGTGTCAAGAATCGCATGGTGGGGGGACTTGCTCAAGATGCTGCGCCGAACACACATAGAATGCACAAGGAGAATCTCACTCAAGAGACAAGAAGAGAAATGGAGGCCAAAACGTTTTCTTGCTGGTTTCTTCTTCTTCTTCCACACACTTTACAATGTACACAAAGTATAGATAAGATACAACATAAAGGAAAGTGGCCTACTAAGTCAAACAATGCATAACCGACTACACTAGTCGACCGGCTCTATAACTATGCCAGTTGTAAATAGGTGTAACAACTTGAATATAATAAGTAATGAGTCAGTAGCCATGTGAGAGTCATAATGACTACCGACGTGCTAAGTGTAGACATGTGGACCCATCTAACCAGGCGGTCCATCATTAATGTCTGCACGTGTTGAGCTTGTCATCTTAACACTCCCCCTCAAGCTCAACTGCATCTCTGCAACTCCAAGTAAGCTTCAAAAATTTTGAAGCTTCTCTGTACCACCATGCAAGAAGGTATTCTTCACATCCATTTGCTCCAACCTCCAACCTTTGGCTACTGCCAAAGCAAACACACATATGACAGTTGCCATCCTAGCAACTGGACTGAAGGTTTCATCATAATCTATGCCATATGTCTGGGCATAGCCTTTTGCAACCAGCCTAGCTTTGTACCTACTAATAGAACCATCTGCATTGTGCTTAATCTTATAAACCCACTTACATCCAATAGCTTTCTTGCCCTTCAGCAATGATACTAGATCCCAAGTCTTATTGGCCTCTAATGCAGCCATCTCCTCATCCATTGTTGCATCCCAATGAGTATGACCAACAACATCCTCAAAACAAGTGGGCTCAACATCCTCAACTAGTTTCACCATATAAGCATAATGGTGAGCTGCATAACCTTCAAAACCAAATCTTTTAATAGGGTATCTAACCCTGCTAGATCTACGTACCACCGGATCACTCAATGGAGCCTTTACATTACTATGAGCTCTCTGTACACTTGGTGTCCTGACAGAAGGAATGGCAAGCTCATCATCCGAGCTCTCTGAGCCACTGGAATCTCCATCAAGAACTGCATCAATGCCATCTGACACTTTATTCTTTCCTTTGTCTTTACCTATAGTGTTACTAGATGTACCTGAAGATGTAGAGCTACTCCTTAGTCTCCCAAACCAAGGACTACCAGATGATGTCTTTGGTCCACTAAGAGTCCGTGATTCTTGCTTTTCAGCCTGCACATGAGTGTCATGATCATCATCATCATCCAATGCATCACCACTAGATGCATACCAACTGCTCATTTAATCAAAGATGACATCCCTGCTCACTCTGAACTTACATGTGACAGGGTTATAACAATACCCTTTCTGCTCTAAAGAGTATCCAATAAAGACACATTTTTCTGCCTTTGGATCAAGCTTCTTCCGTAGCTCATTTGGCACATGAACATATGCAACACATCCAAATACCTTCAAGTGCGATACATCAGGCTTCTTGCCAGTAAAGCATTCTTCAGGAGTCATCCCATGAATTGTAGCTATGGGAGTTCTATTCATAATATAAACAATAGTATGAACAGCCTTAGACCAAAAAATGCTTAGGCATATTCTTTTCAGCCATCAAGGCGTGTGCAACTTCTACAATATGCCTGTTTCTCCTTTCTGCAATCTCATTTTGTTGTGGGGTATACCTGCGTATGAATTGTCTCTTTATCCCATGAGACCTCAGAAAATCACTGAACTCATTCGAGAGGTACTCTCCCCCTCCATCTGACCTCAAGCACTTTACTTTCAAGCCTGTTTCTCTTTCAACTGCAGCCTTGAAAGATCTAAAGTGCTCAAACGCTTTACTCTTTTCCTTCATAAAATATACCCACAGCTTTCTAGAACAATCATCAATGAATGTGACAATATATGAACTGCCTTCAAGAGATACATTTTGTGTAGGACCCCAAATGTTTGTATGCACAACATCAAGGATATTTTTGCTTACATCTCTGTCATGTGAAAAGGGTTGTCTTGCTTGCTTACCAAACTGACATGCTTCGCATACCTTATGAAATTTTGCAACTCTAAATGTAGAAAAACCTGTAATCAACCCTTTGGACTGCATTAATTTCAGCCTTTGTACATTTGCATGTCCAATGTGTTTGTGCCAAATTTCAATATCTGCAACAACATCTTTTCCTTTAGCATACATAGCAGCATTCATAGTAGGAATTCCAGCATCCAGAGTAAACATACGTCCAACTCTACTTCCCTTTGCAACTAACCTGCACTTGTCATTGAAGTCTTCTACAAAGCAGCCCTTTGCATTAAATCTGACTTGCAGCCCTTGCTCTAACATCTGACTGACTGACACCAAGTTCTTTGTAATAGATGGCACATGTAATACATTTGAAAGACTCTTTGTCTTACCATCATGCAAGGACAAGGGAACTTTTCCAATGTGTGAAATTGGGTGGCATGAATCATCACCCGTCTGCACATAACCTGCATTTTGCAAATCCTGCATCTCTCCAAACCATTCTGCATGGCTGGCCATATGATTGGATGCACCTGAATCCTATGATTATTCTTGAAAGTTTTTTTGATTGCATCACCCTTTCTCATACGGATTTGATGGTAGGTAGAGTACAAATCAATCTTAGTGAAGAAGTATGCCCCTTTCAACTCATCCAATTAGTCATCAAACCATGGGATGGGATACATATTTATACCAGTGATTTTGTCCAGGTAGTAATCAATATTTTACTAGAAGGAGAAATTGTAGGAAGATGATTCACTACAAGATATAGGCCTTATACCGACGTTAAAAGCGACAAAAATGTAAATAACAAAAATTATCCCCGTTGTCGCAAAAAGCGTTGTTATCGGAGACACCATAGAATAGTCAATATCAACGTCGATATCAGCATCGTTATTGGCATCGGTATTTGTGAAGCTGATACCGACGCTGATACGGACGGTCTGCGACGATAATAACGATGCCAATAATGACACAAGCAGTAAATTTGCGAGCTCGTAGCAACGGTAATAGGGAAAAAAAATATTTGTGGCAAGGCAGATATAGCACTGTGTGCTTTATTTGGGCCATACAAAATAGTTTATGCACTGTGTACAATGCTCGTGCAAACAAAAACAAAGTATGCTGAAATCATAACACTGATACATGAAATAAATACATGATCGCATAATGGTTGGTAAGGTTGAGGCATGAGGTTAAGCCTTAGCGCACTATGTATTTTGTGAAATCACCCGTTGCGGAATCACCCACGTGCACATTAAATTAAGAAAAAATATGATTAATATGCACAAACAATATTTATCAAATCAGCACTTTGTGATGTGGAAAAACAACCCTTTCATGATCTTCACTAAACGTATGCTTCGATGTATGGAGACTAGCACCCATTTCTCATGCTACTAGCCCCTTAAACTAAAATATCACAATTCTACATGAAATGCAAAAGTCAAATATTTCAAAGATTCAAACCCTCGTAGCCCTCTTAATCTCTTAACACCACCCTTTCCCTCTTAATGTTTAGGTTGTGCTGCATTGTATAGGTGTAGGTTTTTATTTTTTTTTGTCATTTTCAAAATATAAAGCAATAAAGATGCATTAAAACATAAAAACAAGGGAGCATCCAAATGACCCCATTTCAAGCTCTATATGGGCAAGAATGCCTAGCCCCACTAAACTTCTTGTAAATATATTATAATAATGTGCTTTGGGCATCCACCTCTTGTAATCTAGCTCCCTTTCTCTGGAAAGTTTATGTGATGAAAGAGAGAAGAAAATTGAATGTATCCAGCACTCCGTGCCTTCAAAAAAATTGAATGTATCTAGCACTCTATGCCTTCATAACTTTAAATCAGTGAAGAATCTGAAAAACGTTTCTTCTGCAACTTTGTAGACCAAGTCGAAACCGATCGGGTAATGTGCAAATTTTCTTGAAATTCATTTTTCCTTGGCGGTTAGTGAGATTATAAAAAACGGCTCCCAAAAGTTGCTTTGACTTTAGTTCCTTATATATGTATAAATACATATAATTATGTGACAGAAGGGGTCTATGCTTGTAAGCTTTTGTGTAAGATCCAAATGACACCATGATGTGGATATTGATTTGTGTACTAGGGTGAGGTGTCCTCTAATGACGGTGATAGATTTCAAATCTTAGTGATGCAGCCGGAATCCATGTGTAGTTGGAGGCTAGTCCTTTGAAAAATCTATCCACTCACTCAACTCCTAGGTGTAATCCATTTCCATCTTCACTAAGATGACCATCCCTTTTACCCTTTACATTGACATCCTTCCTAAGAACTTGTTCCCACCATTTGCTAGAGTTATCATAATTGAGAAGCAATGTAGCATACCTAGTGCTTGAAGAGTAAACCCAAAGTGATAAGATGTAGGGTTTAGGCTATGGGTAAGGCTCTTGATAGGGGTTTTGCCCAAATTTGTAGTAGAAATCCGATTTGTAAAAAACCTGGATCATTACCCCTCCCCTTAGGCTAGAGACATTCATGCCTCTAGCTTGCTAATGATGGTCCAATAGAGTAGGGAGGACTGCACCCCCTCATTGGTGGTTGGCTCTTTATCAAATGACTGCTCCAAAGTGTCCCTGTCTCTTTGAAAATAAGGCTTGAGTCCATTTACCCTTGTCTTGTGAACTCTCCCATCCATGTCACCTAGCTTATAGCTGCCATTTGGATATCTCCTTATGACCATGAATGGCCCTTCCCACTTGAATACAAGTTTAGCATCCTTTCTGTTATCAAAGCAGTTATCATAGCATAGCACAAGTGATCCTTCCCTTATGTGTTTGCTAGCCAGCTTCTTATTAAATGTCTTCCTCCTCTCTTTAGCCTACATGGAATAGTGTTGGACTGCTGCTTCTCTGTCTAACTCCAGTCTCTCTAGATCCAAGATCCTTTCCTCTAACTTCTTATCTTGATTCTTCTCTCGACTGGCTACTAAAACACGTAAGCTAGCCAGTTCCACCTCTATAGGAAGCAAAGCCTCTTGGTCATAGATGAGGTGAAATGGAGTATAGCCAAGTGAGGTTCTGAATGAAGTCCTATAGGCCCAAAGAGCTGCACTCAATTTTTTATCCCAATGCTTGGGGTGCATGTGTACTTGTTTGGTAATTATCTTACAAATCAGCCCATTCACTTTTTTGACCAAACCATTACACTGTGGGTAGTAGGGAGTAGAATGCATGCGCTTGATTTTTAGCCTTTCCATTAGCTCCCCTAGTAGATTGGCCCTAAAACTAGGACCCCAGTCAGAGATAATCTCCAAAGGTGTGCCAAACCTGCAACAAATATTTTCAAACACAAAATTTTCCACTTCTTAGGCTGTGATCCTACTAGTTGTTGACGCCTTTGCCCACCTCGTCATGTAGTCCACACCCATTATGATGTATTCCTTGTCAGACTGAGTTCTGGGAGTTTCCCTATTGCATCAATCCCCCATTTCTCAAATGGGCCATATGTAGTTATGAGATTTTGTTCCTCATGCACTAGCTTCCTTGGTTCGGCCTTTTGGCAATCATCACAAGTGCAGCACCAATGTTGTACATCTCGATGCAGACTAGGCCACACAAAACCGGCTTGGAGAATCTTTCTGTTGGTTATTTCTCGAGCAAAATGTGTGCCACAAACCCCCTCATGGCAGCTCTTAATCACATCCATAATCTCCTTTGCTGTTGGCACCCCTCTAAGCATTGCATCCTTTCCTTCGTAATACAACACATCATTTATCAAGTGGTATTTAGTGGCCTTAGTAGCCAACCACCTTTTCTCACTCTTACTCATATGTGTAGGTACCTCACCATGCTCAGGAAAATAAAGCACATCTTGTAGTTGAAACTTACCCTGAAACAAGTGAAGCTTTACTGCAATGATACCCACCATTACCTCTTTCAATTTTTCAGTTGCTAGAGCATTGGCGTCGCCATTTGTGCGCCTTGGCACAAAATAGATTTGGGCTTTCTGTAGCTTCCTCACGAGAGTTTTAGCTTCTCTCATTTTCACTTCTAAGTTATCATTTTTACAAGCCCAGATTCCTTTCATTTGCTTAACAATTAGCATAGAATCCCCAAAAACATTAAGTCAAGTGACATGATGTGAGAGACACCACCTCAAACCTAAAAGCAAGGCTTGATATTCTATCGCATTATTAGAATGGACATCCTCCAAGCTGATACCTTCTCCATAAAGTTTGTCACCTTGAGGACTGAATACCACTATTCCTACTGTCGCTCTATCTTTAATATGCTTGTAGGCCTCATCGAAGTACAAAGCATGGGCATTCTCCACCCGTGGCAGGTCCTCAAGAGGAGGTGTCTCGTCTTTTACCTTTCCCTTCTCTTTTTTCTTCTTTGGATGGCATTTATGGGTCAACAAATCAGCTAGGCAGGCCCGAGTAGAGTCCTCCACCTCGAAGGTGTAGTCAAACTCTTGGAGTTGTGTCACCCATTTGGCGATTTTGGTTGAAACATCCATGTGCTCTAAGGCATAGGGAAAATGCTTTTATGTCGTGATCATTGTGAATGGCCTAGGAAGAAGATAAGGATGAAACTTTCTTACAACAAACATTAGAGACAAAACCATCACCTCCACCATCTTGTACCCTCGTTCTGATACTATCATTACTCTGCTAGAAAAGTAAACTGGCCTCATCAGGCTAGTTTTAGCATCCTCTTATATAAGTGCTGCCCCTAGAGCATCTTCCCCAAAACTCGGGTTGACAAAAAACTCTTGATCCCAGCAAGGCTGTAAAATTATGGGAAGGGTGCTAAGAGCCTTCTTCACCTCGTGAAAGCATCTTTCGCTTTCGTCACTCCACAGGAGCTCCTTAGAGTGGGTCAACTGTTGCATTGGAAATACTAATTGGGAGAGGAGATGAATGAACCGCCCCATATATCGCACCCGTTGAATGAAAGAGGTTAGGTGCTTCACAGAAAATGGTGATTGCACTGCCAATACGGCCTTAATTTTGTTTGGATCTGCTTCAATGCCCCTCTCACTTACGACATGCCCTAAAAAAGTTACAGTACTTTCACCAATACGATACTTCTCATGGTTTAGCTGCCCCCCCATTTGTGCGAGGTGGTTGAAACCTTCATCCACCTTCCCTAGATGTAGAGCCTTAGAACTATGAATACAAAAATCATCAATAAAGACCCTAATGGATTTTCCAAGATATGGCTGGAAGACATAATTCATGAATCGCTGGAAGGTAGGTGGGGCATTTGCTAATCCAAATGGCATTACTTTGTAAGAAAAACACCCCCAAGGTGTGATGAAGGTGGTTTTTTGTTGATCCTCCTCAGCTATTCGGATCTGGAAATAACCTGAATACCCTTCACAAATAGTGTATCTCTCATGTTCGGCCACCTCATTGAGTATTTCATCTTAAAGTCCACACAAATCCGCGATTTGCCATTCTTCTTGGGTGTCACCACTACAAGTGAAACCCACTTTGAGTCCCCTATTGGATATATGAAACCTACCTTCAAAAGATGCTGCATCTCAGTGAGTAGAGCGTTTTGTTGAACTACTCCCAACCGTCGTAGTCGCTGCACCACTAGCCTTGCTCCCTCTTTTAGATTAATGTGATGTTGTACTACTATCACACCTGTGATGTGTTCATAATCAGAAATAAAATGTGCAGAGTGCTTTATCACCACTTCCATGTAGGCTGCCTTCTCCTCAACTGATAGATCCTTAGCCAATATTTTTTCTAACCCCTCCTTCTCAACCTTTGGAAGCTGCTGTGGAATTTCACTACTAGAAGACCCTTTTAATGTAATCCCCATCACTTCTAGAGAGCTTTCTTCCTCCTCATTAGAAGAATCCCCCTCTGTTGTAGATGATCAATCCTAGCTGGAACTTCATTCATCAGCGGTGGTCTCTAAGACAAGATCCTCTTGTCGGCCCTCCTTCATGTTATAGATAATGCTCTTCCATTTTTTATGCAGTCCCTTTTTTGGCCTTAGCTTTAAAGCCCTTGTCTCCCAATCTTATCTGGCTTTCATTCCCATTAGCCATGGTCGCTCGAGAATGAGTGGATAGCCATCCCCCTTCACTGGCATCACATACATGTCAAGCTCTAATTGCACTCCACACACCTTTACCTTGACTTTCTTTATAACTCCCAAACAATTTACTACTACATTGTTAGCCATTTTGGCCCCAAATTTAGTAGTTTCATTTACCTCTAATCCCAAATGATGCATCAACTTTTCTGTCATGACACAAATTTGTGCATGTCCATCCACATATGTCTTTGACACTCTTTGCCCATTGATTTGGGCTTCCACTAGAGGCACAATATCTTTCATATTTCTAGCTTGAATTGCATTCACATGTCTATTCTTCATGGGTCTAATGGTTACCATCTTTGAGCATTGTCACCGCACTATTGGAGATAGATGTAGTAATTGTGGCCATGAAATTTTTGGCCCTTGATCCCTCACATCAGCAAGCAAATCATAAGATCTAGTATCTTTACCTAGGGAAAAATCATCTGGCTCAATGTATCAGCGTGAGCGAGCCCTCCTCTTTTTACTGCCACGTGTCTTTGCAGCCTTTGAAGACTCTGCCTCTTCCATATTTTCAACCTCCTCTGGTGGTGTAGGCTCCATCCTCTCAATTCTACGGGCTTTCTTCATCGGTATTGCTTCAACCTCTACTAGTTTGGCCTTCCCTTTGACATCACTCTCATCCAAACTGATCATCCTGACATCATAATTCTTTGGCGGCTGGACAGGCAAGGGCAACACCTCTGCAACAAGTGGTCGAGGATGTTGGAAAACTTGAACCGGTGGTGGAGGCTCTGGATTTGGTGGAACAAGCCTCTCCCTAGGTGGTATCACTTGTTGTCCCCTCCTTGGTTGGAACCCATTTCCTGGAAAATACCTGGGATGAGGGAAAAAGTACATACCATGGCCAGATTCCCCACAATTATAGCAAAAATATTCTCTTTCTTGTCTCCTTGGACCTTGACTTCCTTCATTTGCGAGGGGAGGGGGCCGTACTCCTTGCACCAAATTCAATGAAAGGCTTTCAAGTTGATTAGTAATGTGTTGTAGGAGCTCTTACTGTGGCATCTCTGGTTTGGGTGGGGCCTTTGCTACTTCTCTAGACCTTGGCATGGTTGGTAAAACCTGCATGGGCTCAACTTCCCCCTTCAACTGGGCTTGATACTTCAATTTCCTATCTTTATCGCTAGCATAGGTGACTGATTCTTCATAGGATGTGGGAAACTTTCCTTTGACCTTCTCCCTTAGTAGAGGATGGAGTCTAGTCAGAAAACAATATTTCTTAAGGCAATCAGGTACTCTTTCTCCCTCGGCTAAGGAGACTGTCCATTTATCTTGATGAGAGTAATATTTCTCTTGAAGCAAAGAAGGGTGTGTGTAATTAACTTGCTTTACCCGCATACGTGCTGTTTGTCGATAAAGATTCTTCTTCACTTGAGCTTCTTTTAAAGACCATAGTGGTACTCTTGAGCAATGAATCTCTAGAATAGGGTTTGATGAAGATTCCTCCTTAGTGATTCCTTGACAAACACTCGTTGAAGAAGAGGACAACTCCTTATATGTTTCTTCCTTCATAGAAATTGTAGAGCGTAGCTTGAGAACTCCTCAGCGGGGGCACAAAAAATGAGGGTTGAAATGATGAATGGGTTACCTCTTACCCATCCAATCCCCAATCCTCACTAAGAGAACTAAAGAGAGGTACTACCTAGCCAAAGGGAGGATGGGCTAGGACATCCCTTTTCTCAAAGAGAATTGAAAGAACGAAGACACAACTTCACAAGAGAGAATATATGTACTAGACACCATATTAGAATATGAGAGAGAGAGAGAGATGAGAGGAGAGGGAGACAAGAGGAGAAGAGGTAAAGAAAGCTTGCCATTATGTATTCATGGAATGAGAAGATGAGAAGAGAGGGAGACAAGAGGAGAAGAGGTAGAGGAAGCTTGCCATTATGCTACATAATAAAAGAACTCACTCATAGCTTACCTCAAAAAAATGGACTAGCATAAGGGTATTTTAGAGTGCTCTCATGTGCTTGTCATTGACATTCTTTCTTCTCCATGGGCTCCTTATATAGCCTCCATGAGGGATTAGATTAAGCTAATCTTCTTGATTAACATAATCCTAGATGATGTATGGCATCTTTGAAAATATTGAGAATAGTGGATGGGACAAGTTCCCACCTTGGTCATCATACAAGAAGCCAAGGGTGGTGGTAGACAAAATAGAGAAAGGGAGCTAGATTACAAGAGGTGGGTGCCCAAAGCACATTATTATAATATATGTACAAGAAGCATAGAATGGAAAGTTTATGTGGTGAAAGAGAGAAGAAAATTGCATGTAGCTAACAGTCTGCGCATTTGTAACTTCAAATCGGTGAAGAATCTTGAAAAATGTTTCTTCTGCAACTTTGTAGACCAAGTTGAAACCGATCGGGTAGTGCGAGAATTTTCTTGAAATTTTCTTTTCCTTGGGAGTTAGTGAGATTATAAAAATTGGCTCCCAAAATTTGCTTTGACTTTAGTTCCTTATATATATATAAATACATATAAGCATGTGACAGAAGGGGTCCATGCTTGTAAGCTTTTGTGTAAAATCCAAATGACACCATGATGTGGATATTTACTTGTGTACTAGGGTGAGGTGTCCTCTAATGATGGTGATAGATTCCAAATCTTAGTGATGCAGTCGGAACCCACGTGTAGTTGGAGGCTAGTCCTTTGAAAAATTTATGCACTCACTCAACTCCTTAGGTGTAATCCATTTCCATCTTCACTAAGATGACCATCCCTTTTACCCTTTACATTGACATCCCTTCTAAGAACTTGTTCCCACCATTTGCTAGAGTTATCATAATTGAGAAGCAATGTAGCATACCTAGTGCTTGAAGAGTAAACCCAAAGTGATAAGATGTAGGGTTTAGGCTATGGGAGTAAGGCTCTTGATAGGGGTTTTGCCCAAATTTGTGGTAGAAATACGGTTTGTAAAAAACCCGGATCATTACCCCTCCCCTTAGGCTAGAGGATTCATGCCTCTAGCATGCTAATGATGGTCCAATAGAGCAGGGAGGACTGCACCCCCTCATTGGAGGTTGGCTCTTTATTAAATGACTGCTCCAAAGTGTCCCTGTCTCTTTGAAAATAAGTCTCGAGTCGCCATCCATTTACCCTTGTCTTGTGAACTCTCCCATCCATGTCACCTAGCTTATAGCTACCATTTGGATATCTTCTTATGACCATGAATGGCCCTTCCCACTTGAACATAAGTTTAGCATTCTTTTTGTTATCAAAGCAGTTATCATAGCATAGCACAAGTGATTCTTCCCTTATGTGTTTGCTAGCCGGCTTCTTATTAAATGTCTTCCTCCTCTCTTCAGCCTGTATGGAATAGTGTTGGACTGCTGCTTCTCTGTCTAACTCCAGCCTATCTAGATCCAAGATCCTTTCCTCTAACTTCTTATCTTGATTCTTCTCTCGACTGGCTACTAAAACACGTAAGCTGGCCAGTTCCACCTCTATAGAAAGTAAAGCCTCTTGGCCATAGACGAGGTGAAATGGAGTATAGCCAAGTGAGGTTCTGAATGAAGTCCTATAGGCCCAAAGTGCTGCACTCAATTTTTTATCCCAGTGCTTGGGGTACATGTGTACTTGCTTGGTAATTATCTTACAAATCAATCCATTCACTTTTTTGACTAGTCCATTACATTGTGGGTAGTAGGGAGTAGAATGGATGCGCTTGATTTTTAGCCTTTCCATTAGCTCCCCTAGTAGATTGGCCCTAAAACCCTAGTCAGCAATAATTTCCAAAGGTGTGCCAAACCTGTAATAAATGTTTTGAAACACAAATTTTCCCACTTCTTGGGCTGTGATTCTACTAGTTGGTGAAGCCTCTGCCCACCTCATCATGTAGTCCACACCCATTATGATATATTCCTTGCCAGACTGAGTCCGTGGGAGTGGCCCTATTGTATCAATCTCCCATTTCTCAAATGGGCCATATGTTGTTCCTCATGCACTAGCTTCCTTGGTTCGGCCTTTTGGCAATCATCACAAGTGCGGCACCAATGTTGTACATCTCGATGTAGACTAGGCCACACAAAACTGGCTTGGAGAATCTTTCTACTGGTTATTTCTCGAGGAAAATGTCTGCCACAAACCCCCTCATGGTAGCTCTTAATCACATCCATAATCTCCTTTACTGTTGGCACCCTTCTAAGCATTGCATCCTTTCCTTTGTAATACAACACATCATTTATCAAGTGGTATTTAGTGGCCTTAGTAGCCAGCCACCTTTTCTCACTCTTACTCATATGTGTAGGTACCTCAACATGCTCAAGAAAATAAAGCACATCTTGTAGTTGAAACTTACCCTAAAACAAGGGAAGCTTTACTGCAATGATGCCCACCATTACCTCTTTCAAATTTTCAATTGCTAGACCATCGGTGTCGCCATTTGTGCACCTTGGCACAAAATAGATTTGGGCTTTCTATAGCTTCCTCACGAGAGTTTTAGCTTCTCTCATTTTCATTGCTAAGTTATTATTTTTACAAGCCCAGATTCCTTTCATTTGCTTAATAATTAGCATAGAATCCCCAAAAACATTAAGTCGAGTGACATGATGTGAGAGACACCACCTCAAACCTAAAAGCAAGGCTTGATATTCTGTCGCATTGTTAGAATGGACATCCTCCAAGCTGATACCTTCTCCATAAAGTTTGTCACCTTGAGGACTGAATACCACTATTCCTACTGTCGCTCTATCTTTAATATGCTTGTAGGCCTCATCGAAGTACAAAGCATGGGCATTCTCCACCCGTGGTAGGTCCTCAAGAGGAGGTGTCTCGTCTTTTACCTTTCCCTTCTCTTTTTTCTTCTTTTGATGGCATCTATGGGTCAACAAATCAGCTAGGTAGGCCCGAGTAGAGTCCTCCACCTGGAAGGTGTAGTCAAACTCTTGGAGTTGTATCAACCACTTAGCGATTCTGGCTGAAACATCCATGTGTTGTAAGGCATAGGGAAAATGCTCTTATGTCGTGATCACTATGAACGGCCTATGGAGAAGATAAGGACAAAACTTTCTTACAACAAAAATTAGAGACAAAACCATTACCTCCACCATCTTGTACCCTCGTTCTGATACTGTCATTACTCTGCTAGAAAAGTAAACCGGCCTCATCAGGCCAGTTTTAGCATCCTTTTGTATTAGTGCTGCCTCTAGAGCATCTTCCCCAAAACTTGGGTTGACAAAAAACTCTTGATCCCAGTAAGGTTGTAAAATTATAGGAAGGGTGCTGAGAGCCTTCTTCACCTCATGAAAGCACCTTTTGCTTTCATCACTCCATAGGAGCTCCTCAGAGTGGGTCAACTGTTGCAGTGGAAATACTAATTGGGAGAGAAGATGAATAAACCGCCCCATATATCGGACCTTCTGAATGAAAGAGGTTAGTTGCTTCACAGAAGATGTTGATGGCACTGCCAATAAGGCCTTAATTTTGTTTGGATCCGCTTCAATGTCCCTCTCACTCATGACATGCCCTAACAAAGTTACACTGCTTTCGCCAATGCGACACTTCTCATGGTTTAACTGCCCTCCCATTTTTGCAAGGTGGTTGAAAGCTTCATCATCTTTCCTAGATGTAGAGCCTTAGAGCTATAAATACAAAAATCATCAATAAAGACCCTGATGGACTTCCCAGAATATGGCTGGAAGACATAATTCATGAATCGTTGGAAGGTAGCTGGGGCATTTGTTAATCCAAATGGCATTTCTTTGTAAGCAAAACACCCCCAAGGCATGATGAAGGTGATCTTTTGTTGATCCTCCTCAGCTATTCGGATCTGGAAATAACATGAATACCCATCACAAATAGTGTGTCTCTCATGCCCGGCCACCTCGTTGAGTATTTCAACTTGAAAGGGAAGAGGAAAGTGATCTCTCTTTGTTGCAACATTTAGTGGCTTGTAGTCCTCACAAATCCGCCATTTTCCATTCTTCTTGGGTGTCACCACTACAGGTGAAACCCACTCTAAGTTCCCTATTGGATATATGAAACCTGCCTTCAAAAATTGCTGCACCTCAGTGAGTAGAGCGTTTTGTTGAACTACTCCCAACCATCGTAGTTGCTGCACCACTGGCCTTGCTTTCTCTTTTAGATTAATGTGATGTTGTACTACTGTCACACCTGTGATGTGTTCATAATCAGAAATAAAATGTGCAGAGTGCTTTATCACCACTTCCATGTAGGCTGCCTTCTCCTCAACTGATAGATCCTTAGCCAATATTTTTTCTAACCCCTCCTTCTCAACCTTTGGAAGCTGCTATGGAATTTCACTACTAGAAGGCCCTTTTAATGTAATCCCCATCACTTCTAGAGAGCTTTCTTTCTCCTCATTAGAAGACTCCCCCTCTGTCGTAGATGACCAATCCTTGCTGGAACTCCATTCATCAGCGGTGGTCTCTAACACAAGATCCTCCCTGTCGGCCCTCATTCATGTTGTAGATAGTGCTCTTCCATTTTTTTTGTAGCCCCTTTTGTGGCCTTAGCTCTAAAGCCCCTATCTCCCAATCTTGTCTGGCTTTCATTCCCATTAGCCATGGTTGCCCGAGAATGAGTGGATAGCTGTCCTCCTTCACTGGCATCACATACATGTCAAGCTCTAATTGCACTCCACACACCTTTACCTTGACTTTCTTTATAGCTCACAAACAATTTACTACTATATTGTTAGCCATTTTGGCCCCAAATTTAGTAGTTTCATTTACCTCTAATCCCAAGCGATGCATCAACTTTTCCATCATGACACAAATCTGTGCACCTCCATCCACATATGTCTTTGACACTCTTTGCCCATTGATTTCGGCTTCCACTAGAGGCACAATATCTTTCATCTTTCTAGCCTGTATTGCATTCACATGTCTATTCTTCATGGGTCTAATGGTTACCATCTTTGAGCATTGTCGCTACACTGTTGGAGATAGATGTAGTAATTGTGGCCATGAAATTTTTGGCCCTTGATCCCTCACATCAGCAAGCAAATCATAAGCTCTAGTACCTTTACCCAAGGAAAAATCATCTGGCTCAATGTGTCGGCGTGAGCAAGCCCTCCTCTTTTTACTGTCGCATGTCTTTGCAGCCTTTGAAGACTCTACCACCTCTTCCATATTTTCAACCTCCTCTGGTGGTGTAGGCTCCATCCATATAGGACTAAGGCTCAACTCTCACATGCATGACTCTTTCCATAAAAGTGGATAGAGAATGACTACAACTAGAGTGAGAGTGAAAGTAGTAAATCTCTCATATTTAACTAGAGAAGTGTGAGGAAAGACTAAGAAAATCAGTAAAGATATTCCACAAGTACTCACTGGATAGGACTAGTTCCACTTCATTAATATTTAGGAGTATAGTTATCATTGTATTAAGAAAAGCCTTAGCAGTTGTTGCAAGAGCAGCACTCTTACCTCTTGCCACAACCAATCACATTACATCTCCCAATTGGTGGTTTGGTGGTGGACTAATCCTACATGGGGGTACTTTCAATAATACAAACCTAATCCATGTACCTGTTGTGATGGCCCAACCTCCACCATTGATCCCACTCAAGCAATTTTATTTTTAGCTTGAACAATGGCTCTACCCACTTTAGGTTATCCACTACCAAATTTCAATGGGGACCCAATGAGGATGCGAAGTTGTACATTCTTTAGTTCAAGAAGCTCATGGTTCAATTGTCAAATTTAGGAGCTAGGTCATCACATTATATTTTATAGCATGACATTAAAGCATGATATGGCAAAATGGTATTATGGACTTTCATAAAACTCGATAATCACTATACATGAATTCTATGTATCTTTTTATAGGGAGTTGTCCTAAAAAAAGGTGGAAAATATCGGTTGCAAGTTCCAAATCAAACTTGAGAAGAGTTTAATGAGAGTATGTGAGAGCATACTCAAAGAAGCTTCAAGAGGTTTTCTTTTAATTGAATACTTCAATTTCTTTGCCTCCTGCTACAAAATTGTAGTTCCTTTTAAGAGGATTGGACTTTGTAACAAAACTCAATAATGTAAACCTTCTTGACCTAGGCATAGCTATCACTTCCATGGAAGGCATCGAATCACATATTCATGTTGCCTATGCAGTAAGAGGGAAAATCTTCTTGATTCCTAGAGGAATGCCAAGCATGATTTTAATGGGTTACAACCCCGTTAGAACCCATTATAGCCTTTTCCAAGTATCTCCAATTTGCCAAGTTTGAGGACCCATCCTAACCTAGACACAACTATAACTTCCATGGAGGTTGTTGAATCACATACTCAAGTTTCCTATGCAGTAAGAGGCCAAACCTTGTTGATTCAAAGACCATATCCAACTACATCTCAATAATGCAAACCTTATTGAACTAGACACAATTATCACCTCCATGAAAGATGTTGAATCACACATTCAAGTTGCCTATGCAATAAGAGGGCAACCCTTCTCAATACTCAAACATGCTACACTAATGTGTTATAACCCATTATAGCATTCGCCAAGTAATGGGCTACAAACTCAATTATAACACATCATAGCCATTGCCAAATAACTCCAATTTTCAATTTTGGGGACCCTTAAATTAAGGGTTTTGGGAGTCACCTACACATGTTATAGCTAATGCAATCTATCAACCCCTACAAGTTGTATGCAAGCTTCTAGTGCAAGCCAAGTGCCAAGTCAGTTGGATACCCCCCTCAAGTTTCCAAACATCATGTGGGGCTAGCTAAAGAAATTGGCTATGAATCTTTTGGATCAAATATCATAAAAGAAGTCAAAGACATGATAAAGCATTACCTCAACCTAATCATTGAACAATATCATCAAATTGTGGCAAATATGAATTTCTTAAAATGTCAATAGAACTTGCTAGGGACACAAAAATCCAACAAGGGGCCCATCAAAGTTCAGTTGTAAGTGATGTGGAGGTTAGCACCTCTTGTGTAACTACTTGCACATTACATGTAATATATACAAAAAATTAGGGCATATGGCAAACATCTGCTAGAGTAGAATTTGTTTGCTTCAACAAGGCATCCAATAGTCAGGGCTTGTTAATCACCATACTATTGAAGGAAACCCCCAACGAAGGTCCCTAAGAAAATTTTGCAAAGGGGAAAAGTAATCCTTGAGGAAATGGTAAGTGGAGTCAATTTTGTTGAGACACTTCCAATTGTTGGGAGCTTTGCTCATGATAGTGTTAGAGCTATTATAAGAGGCTAGAAAGCCAAGCCCTTAGCAAAAGCATGTGAAGAGAGTTGTTGATGCTAATACCTAAGCTGGACCTTTAAGGCTGATGTTGAGATAGTGGAGAATGTGGCCAAAAGAAAATGTAAATCTAAGGTCAAAGAGGCCTCTAAAGCTATAAGGAAGCCCAAAGAAATAATGATATGTCAAGAAAAAAACAGAATGACCAACTTTCAAGAATTCAACTTAGCTAATGCTTTATGTGAGGTAAAACCAAATGTTAACCTCCTTCAACTAATTTTGTTATCACCTTGTGTTTGTAAACAATTTAAAAAGGCCTTGCAAATAGGATATATTGTTGAGCCTTTGTGGGGTCAACATGATTGGAACCAAATGGCTTGAGCATGTTGAGAACCAAATCCCAAGGGTCCACAACCTATTGGATGGTATTTTGATAGAGAGACTAGTAGTAGACCCGCGCTCTTCAGTAAATATAATGACTATGGATGCATTAGAGAGGCTTTGGTTTCCCATTCAAAAAATGAAAAGGATGCCACCACTATATCAAAATGGCTAATGATAGTTTCTAAGGAAACTTATTGAGCTTGTTTCTCAAGTTATAGTGATAGTGGCTCACATTGATTGTGGACTTAACTTCTAGGTTATTAGATTTGCTAGAAGAATAAGTTATCAATTGTTTCTTGGAAGGCCGTGGAACTTACAAGCTAATGGTGCATATTCTAGCTGGTTTTTTTCATTTTTTGGTAATGGGATGAAAAGAGTAATTATTGATGCTTATCGTGAATGGCCACCAAATGAACTAGCTTTACCTCCCATTATGAAATGGGAGGAACTTGAAGGAACTTCCATGGAAGAAACCTTGAGATTAGAGTCCAACAAGGGCTACACCACAAAAGAGGTCTATCAAGTGAGCTTACACAAATCCATTGGGGCTAAGGATTGCATCTCAAAGCCAATGTGATAGAGTTGGATCTTGGAAACCTTAGTGGAACTCATCCAATTAAGCTTGGTACCATGTTAATCGGAGAGTAATGAGTATATATCTCTTTTGTAAGAGTTTAGGGATGTGTTTGCATGGAGCTACAATGAGCTAAGGGGGATTCCCCCTACCATAGCTTGAGTTATAACTAGTTCCCCTTCAGAATTTTGAAAGGAGACTTGGCCCTTTCCACAGTGAATGTGGACATCATTGGATATTAGCCAATCCATTCCGAGCAAACATTTGTGGATACCTAGGTTCATTACCCTGAATCTGACTGAAGTCGACTTTCCACCCAGTAGGAATTTCACCTTAGCAGTTTGCCTGGTACAAGAGACCTCTCGACCATTTGCTAGTTCCACAAGTAAAGTAGGTGCATCTATTGTGGCTATTCCTAATCTTTTTGCATAGACTGGTGAAAACTTGTTGCCTTGTGAGGTCTTAACAAGTTCTTAGGTTTGTGTTAGGCCTAGGGACAATGCCCTACCCTCCTTGGGATGAGATCTAGATATGGGGAGAAAGATTAAGAAAAGTAAAATAATATATGCTCCCTTGCAAGATCTTGGGTGGCCCAAGGCCATCAATGCCTTCGTCTCCTCCTTGGGGTATCCTTCATAGGCTGAATAGCCACCCCTACCAAAGAAAGGTATAGTGAGGGGAGGAAAATTGAGAGAAAATGAAGTAAGACAAAGTAAACTTTTCAAAATGTCTCACCTTGCAAGGTCTTGGTAGGTTCTTGGGTTCAACTCAAGCATGACCCAAGATTTCACCGGTGGACTCATGAGGACTCGATGCACCCTATTCTTAAGTTTCATTGCATGCAACTGTATGATAGTTAGAGATCTTACATTTTCTAGCTCATCTTGCATCTACATCTCCTTGTATGTCAATGAGGCACCCTTTTGGAAAGTTGAATTTACAAATTTCCTAGTGTAACATCATCCCTTGGTCTGAATAGATCATATTGTAATGCTTCAAAATCAGCCTCAGGTACAAGGTAATCTGCATCAACCATGGCAATCTACTCATGTGTTGTTATGATAGCACTCACTATATTTGAGCATATGCTAGCATATCTTTTCACCTTTGGCATCATCAATGCACATCCACATAATCATAATCAAACTAGGAGAACAACTCTTCTTCCTTCATATCCAAATATTGTAGCACATTGGATAAAAGCAAGTATTGCAATCCATCTATTTCAATGGGCATCAAGGAGGCAAGGTTGGGTTTGTTGAGATGTGGCTCTTCTCAAGAGAATGGCACCTTGAGAGCGAACCCTTGCTTTGCCACCATTTGATGTTCCTCTTGAATGTTTATTGGCTCATCGAATGGCTCTTCTCCAACGTATGTGATAGTAACAACTTTGAAGTTGTATCTTCATTGCTCTCCTCATCTATGAGGATATCCAATGCAATGTGTTGAGATTTAGGCAATCACACCTAGTATAGCCTCTTTGAGGAGCAGTTTGGGTAAAGGATATGCAAGCTATCCAGAATCCCATATGCACAAAGCAAGAAAATACCACCTATCCTCAAGCTATAAAGCATTGTGCTTGCCTCTCATTTTCAATGCAATATGATGATACTTTTGTCCTTTCAGTCAAGTGTCTAAGTCATTATCCAACCACACAAGATTGTGTTTATGAGTTCAAGTCTCAATCTTGGAACCTAATTCATTTGTGTGACATTTTATCTTCAACTCTATGTCTTCAAGCTACCTAGCCATGCTCAGATCCATGCATTCCAACATGGCATCAGAGCCATGGTGAGCATGGCTTAGCTCCTCTCCATCTCTGCTCAGCTCAGTTTGAGTGCTGGACCTCATCTCCAACTTCATTTGCATTTCTACCTTCAATGAAGCTTCTATGATAGCCATAGCTAGCAGCACCCTGTTAGCTTGAAGATTTCATATCTCTCTCCACATGCCAAATATCTCTAAACTTCCTTTTGGAGAAGTGTTTCTCTACTTCCAGAGTCATACCTCAATCATTGAGATTGGGCAACTATAACTTCAACATTGCCTCTTTTTAGAGTCGCTACCATAACTGTGTTTGTGGACATCAACACCTACCTGACTTGGAGGAGTTGGATCTCCACATATAGGCCATATCTCTCCAAGATCTCTTCTGGGGAAACATTCTTAAACTCCCTCACTCTTGCTTGGCACATTACAATGGGGCATTGGCCTCCCAGTTTCTCAGCATTGTGTGAAATTGAAGTCACTCCCTGATCTATGCCTGGTTCCGTTCGTACAGTCGTTCTCTCTCCACGTAGTGCGATTCTTGCCGAGACCATAGGGATTTGGAAGCTCTATACCTAAGCTCTCTCCCACTTAGAGGTTTTTCAAAATGGCTACCTTTGTGAGCTGCAATGAGTGAAAAATCAAGACGTTGTCCTAAAACCCTAAAGGGCAGCCATAGCCAAGTTTCTTAAAGCTCATAAAGCACTTCAATTTCACCTACTGGAGTTCCTAGCACCACTCTAACCTCAGTTTCCAGCAAATATTTAGGCATCAAACTAATAAGGAGGGGACTCAAGTTACAAGACAAGAATCAAAGAATCATCCTCAAACTTGACATCAGGTTCTTCACAGCTAGTATCTCTTGATACTAACCTAGTGCTTTTTGGCACTTGTGCTTGTTAGCACACTGAAGATCAACTCTTTTGCTACTCAAATCTAAGAATTTGGTGTTGATTTGCTACTAGTCTAGCCATCCAATATGGGCAAAGACTCACCGACATGTTGTTTCAAAGGAGTCGGGTTTCACACCTGGCAAACCCACATCAAACTCATCCTGATGAAGAAGGGTCTATGGGCCATTACCAATGGACAATAAAAGAAGCCTCGGGATGCAAATCTTGTAGTTACTTGGCAAAAGAATGATGACAAAGCACATGCCATCATCAAATTAGAGTTGGATGACAAGTACATCCATCATGTAGATGCTTGTGACACGTGCCATGACACTTGGGATAGATTAGATACATTGTTTGGTGCACAGTCCAAGTCCTCAAAGTACGGTTTATTGATTGAATTCATTCAACTTGATATGAAGCCTAATACATCCATGGCATCTCATTTGAACTACATGAAAAGTCTCCTAACCCAACTTGTAGGGATAAATCTCAAAATGGATGAAGATATTTGTATTGGTGTTTTGCTAAAAAGTTTGCCTTTTGATTATGATAATGTTTCAACCACCTTAATTAACATGCTAAATCCTAAACTGGTTGACATTAAGGCCTCTCTATTGGAAGAAGAAAAGAAGATCAAAAGTAATGAAGAATCAAGTACTTCTAAAGATGAACAAATGTTGTATGTCAGTATAATGGGAACAAAGGACTAGCTATTTTGTGTCTTCTACAAAAGGATCGAACACACTGAGAAGTTCTGTCATGGTAGAAAGAGGTCTCAAAAGTCCTATCTTGCAAGTATAAAAGAAGAAGAAGATCATGGAGCGAAGGAAGAAGAAGAAGAAGTAGAAGACAACCAAGAGCAGAAGGACAAGTCTCACCAATCCTTCTATTCCCAATTTTCTGATAGACTTTATTGAAGCCTTGTATAACCTTATCCTAATGCTTCTGTCATAAGCTTTGTAAACTCCTCATGTAATCTGGTATTACAGCCTCTGCACACTTTGTGAGGCCCCACCCCTGTTGTTCAACCATTAAAATATCATGTCATGTCATATGTCTAATTAGAAAATAAATTCATCTCTCTCTCTCTAAGAAAAGGGGGGAGAGAGAGCCACATGTAATTGTTCAAAGACTCACCTTTTCCCTTTTCATGATTTTATCATTCTACCTAATTTTCTTCTATACAAAAAAATCAACAAAAACACTTGCTCTTTTGTATATATTCTAAGCATTGTTGTGCTCTTAATCCATTGCATGGCAAGAGAGTATGCACCTCAATGGTTGCTTCTATCCTAGATATTGCCAATAAAAACCAAAATATTGTATCTCCTAAGCACAATGACAAGACGTTGGATGAAACTCATTGTTCTAAGAGGTTTGCAACACCACCTTAGATAATCTATCTTCCACATAGTCGTTGCACTCTCTCTTATTGTTTCAAGAGCTTTGAATCACCTTAGAGAAGCTATCTCTCACATAGTTACCACACTCTGTCTTACATTAGTCTATTCGCAAGAACAATCAATTAATGACGAGGTGTAGTTGTAATATTTCCACACAATAAAAGTTAGTTGGTTAGTTTGAAAGCTAGTTAGCCAATTAATAAGTTAGTAAGATTACTAACAAAAGACTAACTAAAGTAAAAAAACTAACTGAGTAGTGGGGATGCTGGGGGTGACAGTGGTGAGTTCCGCGGGAGGTACCAAGAGGGTAGGGATCGGATGGAGCGGGGCCTTGCCTTTGCCTTCGGAGACTGGAGGTGGCACGAACTCTGGCACCTGCGTGCTGGATCCTGGCCCCTCTTCTCTGCATGGGCTCAGGTTCCTAGCTCGTCTGCTCGGCACTGTTGTTTGATGGACCATCGGGTGGCCTCCGCTAGGTCCTCCTCCTCCTTCCTTCTCAGCTCCTCCTCTTCTTCCTCGGCTTTTCTCTTCCTTTCCTCCTACCTTTTCTTCTGCTCCTCCTTTTTTTTCCCTTTCTGTTCTTTTTCCCTCCTTTTCTCCGCTTTAGCTTCTTGTTTTGATGCCTCCTTGGCTTTCTGTAACTCCTCTTTTTCCCTCTGCTCCTCCTGCCTCTTTGTTCTCTCTCTCTCCTTTGCTTCTTTCAGGGATTCCTTCTTCGCCCTTTCCAAGTCTTCCCTTTCTTTCTTCCTGCCTTCATCACTCTTCTTCTTCCCCTGCGCCGCCTTCTTCTTCGTTGTCCTGATTGTCTTCTTACTAGTTTGTCCCTCCCCTTCTTCTTCTGTTTCCGTTTTGTTGGTGGACCTGTCTTTGTCCTGTCGAGGGGGCGACTTCCCCGGCGTTTCTCCTTCTCCCTCCTCCGGCTCCTGTGTTGCCCTTACTGCCTCCTGAATGAGTGTAGTCAAGACTCCTCCGTAGCCGATGAAAGAGGCCTTGGAGGAGGCTTTCTTCCTTTCCATCACCTTAGAAGTCGGGGATTCTCCTCCTGTTGTTGAAGTACTTCCGAGGGCTAGTGCCTTGGCCGCTTGATCAATCGTCTTTCGTGCGTAGCCATTCCAATCCACCTCGTCTAGAGTGTGGACTGCTACATTCTCCAGCATTGGCATGCTAATCTGATGCATTAAGGAATTGTAACGTTGGCTGGAGAAGAGCACGTGCACCAACTTGGCTTGCAGCATGGCGTCAGTGTCAGGGATGTCCTGGATGCTTATGCCGTCGTTCGTGAGTACCTCTTCCTTCTTCATTTTCAACAAGGCATAAACATCCCTTTTTTGTCGCCTTTTTGTCTTAGGTACCAATCCCAGAGCCTTTTCCACCAAGGCTGGGTCCACCCAGACTTGCACCTGCTTTGCACCCTCTCCTCGGCCCACTGTTACAATGCCACCTTCCTGGTCCGGATTGTATGTTCTGAGGAATTCTACGAAATTTAAAGTGATCCGGCTCCTGTGAGAATTTTTCAATGTACCTTGTAAGGTTGCACTGTTCCACTACCCTCCTGGCTGCCTCCTCCTTCGCCACCACGACTCCGATGTTGTGGATGGTTCGGAACTTGAGATGGCCGAAGGCATGGTTCTCCAATTGGATGCAATATAGCTCCCTTTCCTTGTCAGTGAACGGGAATCGATGGGTGCGGTCTTGCTGTGACATTTTCTGCTCCTACCATAATTCGTAACTTTCGTTAGTATTTTTCACATAGCACTTTGCTGTTTATGTGAGAATAAAAACTCTTGACTGAATTTTTGGAAGCCATTTCTCATACTAATGCTTATGCCTTTCACTACTTTTACTTTACCATGCCCTCTTTTTATTCATTTCCTATTTGATTCTTTTCACCTTCACCACATACCCCACATACATACCCACATACCCCCTCCTCTTCCGGCTGAGAGAAGAATCCTTCCTAGGATTGGGGTTAAAAGGTGAAAGGCGTGGGTCGTGTTTGGGCAGGACTTTACGTGTGAAGAAGCCACGTGTAGAATTTTGGATTGTATTCCAGCTGAGCATGAGAATCAAGAGCAGCTGGTTGGATAGAGACTTGGGAAATGTAGGTCAGGACATCATGAAATAGATCTCTAGTATTAAGGCGGCTGGCGACATGTAATTCCTCTTCCATGAGGAATTGGTCAATATAGGGGTGGGCGAGCACATGGTCGTCCAAATGCTGATTGCAGGTGATGGCCAAAACCCTAAACGATATGGGTGCCACATAAATGGGGTCATATTCAATGTTTTTAACTGCCTGCATTGCTCAACATCGGTCATTATTCGGCAACCTTTTTTCTCCCATTAGATTCTCAGAGCAAACCACTGCTGCAAGAATGTGGAAGGCAAGCTTGCCATCTGTGTGAGCTCGTGCATCTTGTGTTCAGGAACAGAATGAGGAGTCTTTCGATATGAAGGGACTAGGCGTCTGAGGGCCGCTTGCTCCTTTGAGATTTTTTCATTTGCTATCAGTTCGGCAACGATTTTGGGGGATTTAGTAATCATAAGTTCGTATTCTTCCCAAGTGCATGATAATGCACGAACCTCCGAAGCAAGGGTTGTGTCAAGAAGGCCTAGGTCTAGCCTCTCATAACTTCTAGCGAATGTGGTGAAAGTTTCGTCTAACATCTTGATGCAGGTTATTAAGTCATCTCCAGAGGTTGCGGCAAGGTCCTTAGCCAAGGAGAGAAAAGGTCGTATTGTGTATGAAGGTTTAAGACCTGCTAGTGGGGATGGTGCAATTAGACTGGATAGTGGTGACTCCCTCATCGGCGTCACCGGTTGGGATGTGCACTCCGAAGCACGTTGAGGCGCTGCAGGAAGCTCTGGGGGCCTGGGGGTCATGCTAGGTTTTGAGTGAGCAGTCATAGGGCTTGTTAAGTCCTCTGGATTAGGCAGGTTTAAGGCTTGTGGCATTTGCTTTGGTCGATAGATGAGCTGAGGCTTACTAGAAGCCACAGCTGGCAATGGCATGCTGACTATGTTCTGGGCACCACGTGTGCAAGCCTTCCGCACTAGGGCGAGATCGCTCGTAGATGAGCTTTTTAGCTGGCCATTTTTAGGCACCCAAATCCAGGAGTTGCTCTCGTAATATCCTTGTGCCTGCAAGAGATCCTTGGGAATCCATCGCGGCGTGGTTGTGTATCTATGGCGATAGCGTCTAGACTGCCTCTTAGGCCGGGGCGGCTGATGATGTTGGCGGTTAGGATTGCGTTTGGGTGGTGTACCCGGATGTGGTTTCTGCCATTTTGGCACCCACATAAGTTTGGGCTCCTTGGACTTGTGAGCACTCTTGGTGGGTTTGGGCCTGGGGTCGAGAGCCTGGCACGAGGCCGCAGGTTTCTCTAGGTTAGACCTAGGCTGGATTGTGGTCCCAGGGATTTCTATCGGTGGCATCGTGATGGTGGAGGAATCATGACAGCCCTTGCTGAAAGTCGTCACTATATGGACGTTGCCGATAGCAAGATGAATGCGGTTTAGGTTGTAATCCACATTACAGTGCGTTAGCTTCTTGAAGGTGTGACCCAATAGTGACACGTTACCGACTTCTTTAGTGTCAGGCAACACATGGAAGAAAGCTGGTAAACTTTCAGACTCGATGGAAATGAGTACCTTGCACTTCCCCAGAAGTGGATAGGCAGTACCCCCAAACGGGGTGAGGTTGGCATTAGTGGGTTGTAGTGTCGGTTGACCAATGCGTGTCCAATGGTCATGTTATAGTCAGCCCCTTCATCAATCAAGGCATCGAAAGAATACACCGCTCGTGCTGCGACTGTGATCCGTAGGTACGCTAGTGCCACTGCTTCTTCGTCCTGATCTGTAAAGTCAGTTATAGTAGCCATGCGGACGTTCAGTGGGGGTTCTAGCATTGGTGGCTCATGTAATGGATGTGAAGGAGGATAGTACTTCTTAATGCGGCTGCCATTAAAAAAGCCTATTCCTTCACCATCAAGTGTCTCCAACTCGACATTCCTGGTCCTACCAATCATGCGGACTCTGAAAGGCCCCAGCCCCCGAAACTTCATCTTCTGTTTATGTCCTTTTACCGAGTACAGCAGAACAAGGTCCCCTTGTTCGAAGTCCCGCTTCTTGACATGCTTGTCAAACTGCATATTTCGTCGAGCCTTTTCACAAATCAGAGAGTGAGTGGCGAGGAGTCGGGTCTCCGTTAAGCGCTCGAGTTCCACCAAGCGATTGGTCCAAGCCTCTCTTCCCTCCCAATGCTCCTGAACTGCTAGCCTCAAACTAGGGATGAAAAATTCTAAGGGCAAAATGGCTTCAGTTCCGTACGTCAGCCTAAAGGGCGTCTGTCCTACAGCCGTTTTATAAGCTGTGCGATAGGCCCACAAGGCCGCCATTAGCTTGTTGTCCCAGTCACTTCTCGAAGTAGACACGACTTTTGTAAGCACATTGACTAGGATTTTATTTGTGGATTCGGCTTGGCCATTAGCCTGAGGGTAATAGGGAGAGGACTTCTGATGAATTATTAGGAAGGTAGAGAGCAAGTGGGCAATCACTTCATTAATGAAGTGTGTGCCTTGGTCACTTACAAGTTCGATTGGACAGCCAAACTGTGAAATGACCTGCTCCCACAAGAACTTTGCGGTGGTCCTAGCATCGTTCTTCCTCGTGGCTCGTGCCTCTGCCCATTTCGTTAGATAGTCGGTCGCCATTATGATGTATTGAGCTTGGGAATATTGCACTGCAGGACTGACAGGTCCAATAAAATCGATGCCCCATTTTTCAAAGGGTTGTTGGGCTATGACAGGGGTCAACTCCATCTTGTCCTTTCGCACAGGCACTTTGGTCCTTTGGCACTCATCACAGTGCTTTATAAATTTAGCTGCATCGCGGAATAGGGTGGGCCACCATAACTGGGATTGTAGCACCTTTCGGGCTGTTGTGTCCCCACTAAAGTGTCCTCCAACGATTCCGCCATGTGCTTCGTTTAATGCGTCGTGCATCTCGTGCTCACATACACATCTGCGCAATAAACCGTCTTGTCCCAACCTGTAGAGTTGGCCTACTATCAGTTGGTAAGGCTGAATTTTCAGGATAAGCCTCCTCAGCCTGGCCTTCTCAATGGGTCGCTCAGGTAGTCCGCTCTCTAGTACTTGCACTATGTCTTCGGCCCAATACGGCGTTAGATCAGCTTTAAATAATTCTTTCTCGCTAGACAGGTTAAAGAGATGAGCATCTGGCAAATCGTCCGGTATGCCTTGTCCAGTGGCTTCTCCTGTGGGTATGCGAGACATGTGGTCAGCCATGTAATGCTGCTTTCCTTTGCGTACAACCACAGAGAAGTCAAACTCCAGTAGCAGGAGTAACCACCTAGCTATGCGTCCCGTAGCGCAAGGCTTATCCACAAGATACATCAAGACCTGATGGTCAACAAAGAAGACAAAGGGAGTGGCCAACAGGTAATGCCTGAATTTCTTTACCGCGAACACCATGGCCAACCCTTTCCTTTTCGTCGTGGAATAGTTCATCTCGGTCTCTATGAGCTGCCTGCAGGCAAAACTCACTGGGTAGTCTAGATTATGTTCGCCCGAATGGCATAGCACGGCTCCGATAGCAAACTTAGAGGCGTCTATGTGTACATGAAACGCTATGTTCCAGTCTGGGGCTCGTAAAATTGGTGCAGTAGTGAGAGGCTTTTTCAACTCCTCATATGTGCGCTGGCATTCCGCAGTCCACTCGAACACTATCAACAGCTTGTACAATGGTCTAGCAATTAGTGCGTAATTTAGTACAAAGCGTCGATAATATCCCGTGTGTCCTAAGAAGCACTGAACTCCCTTGTAGTTACCGGGTGGTGGCAAATCCACAATGACTCTGACTTTAGAAAAGTCAGTGGCAATGCCATTCTTTGACACCACGTGCCCTAAGATGCATCAGTGTTTCACCCAAAACTGGCACTTTAAGTGGTTCAAGGAGAGACAATATAAGCGGCACCGTTCAAAGACTGCCCGGAGCTTGTTTAAGTGGTCGATCCAGGTAGAATGGATACACAGATCGTCGACAAAGACCTCTAACTCCTTGCGAAGCATGTCTTTAAACATGGTGCACATGAGGCATTGGAAAGTGATAGGGGCATTGGTCAACCCGAAGGGCATGACTATGTACGCAAAGACACCCCACGCAGTGGCAAAGGCAGTCTTGTGCCTGTCTGCAGGATGTACTTGCACCTGGTTGTACCCTGAGAAGCCATCCAGGAAACTGTAAGCTTCCTTGCCTGCCACCCTCTCAAGCATGTGCTTGGTATACGGCAAGGGATAGTTGTCTCTCTTTGTAGCAGCGTTCACCTTCTTGTAATTGACACACACTCAAATTTTGCCATTCTTCTTCATCACAATGACTATGGGGGACACCCAGTCCGTGTGCTCAATTTCGTAGATGAATCCCGCTCTCATCAGCTTGTCGATTTCCTCTTTGACAGCATGAGCGTGTTTTGGATTCATGGGTACGGTCGCTGCTTGACGGGCATTGCGTCTGACGTCATGGGTATGTTGTGAGTCACAACACTCGGATCTACCCCCCGTAGCTCTTCTAAGGACCGGGCAAATACGTCTATGTACTCCCACAAGAGAGCAACAAGGCTCAACTCTTCTTCACCAGTCAAGTCATCGGCAATGAACACTGGTCGGGGGGTATCTCCCTTTCCAGGGCTAGGTTCACCTCCTTGACCTTGGCTGGTCCTTCGATTGGTTCGCTCATCTGCCCTTGACGCTTGGCACCTGGCAGCACCACTACTCTATCCCCTTTTTTGAATTTAGTGAAGTGTTTAGGGAGGTCCTGCGGCTTTTGCTGCTCTTCTGATCATGCATCCTTGGGGTATTTTCCCCTATCCTACTTTGACCGTCTGCGTCTCAGGTGGACGGGTAAGTCCCCCTTGGTGCGTTTGGTCATGGGCGGCCTAGGGATCTCTGGGTCGCTATCCGAAGTAACTTCCGATTCAGAGTCAAACCTTTCATCTTTGCTGGAAGAGGTGGTCTCCCCTGGTGGCCGCAATTCGGATGGCGATTCGGTTCTAAGTATTGATGTCGTCCCTGATTGGGCTAGGCCTACTTGCTCAAGGTCTATGGCCCCCATACATTCCAACCACGCACGATCACATTTCATGCGCATGACTCCTTGCTCCAATCTAAGGGTCTGCCTTTTCTGCGGCTTGGCGTCTGCTCGTATCTTCTCAATCTCTCATCCTTCAGTGTCGTACTCTATGGTATCCACTTCACCCTCACTTCCATCACTGAAGGATTGGCAGTCTTCGTATTCATCGCAGGAATCCTTGTCATTTGACTGCCCATCGTCTCCTAGGGCTTGGTATGCCCTGCATCGTTGGTCTGGAATCAGGGCCCAGTTGTACATGAGGTTTAGCTCGTGCACCCTGGTCCATCGCCACTTAGGATCCTCTAAAAGATCCTGGAGCAGTTTGAAGTTGGCAGCTGGGTTGCCCGCTAGCTGGTCCGCTAGGTATTCCACTACCCCCTGGAGTTCCCTTTTGTTGGATGGCACTTGGAAGGTAACAGGCTTAGGCCTACCATGGAGGCTTGCTGCCATCATGTAGACGGGTGTAGAGAGTGCTTCGTTTGTCTTGTCGATTGTTTTGATGGCCTGCTCATACGCCTCATGGTCTGAGAATGGTAGGTCAATTGTAGCAAGAACTTGCATCCAATCCCGCTCATCCTCTGGGCATGGGATGTACTTAGTCAAGGGCCCATAGGGCTTCCTGACCTGAGTGTACCCTTTGAGCATGGCAGAGATGGCGTCTAGGTCGATTGGTGAGGTCTTCCAAGTGTCCATCTCTATTCTTACGGCGTCAGTTCTATTGCCAAGGAAGATCAAGCCGTTGCCCCAATCTTCTATGACTCTAGCGTTGTGCATCCAGGGTCAGCCTAATAGGACATCGTAGTCCACTCCCTTCATGACTATAAAGTCGACAGAGAACTGGACACCTGTGATCTTCACTGGCCAATTCTTCAAGACCCCGAATGGCTTCACTCTCATACCGTTTGCTAGCGTGACATTAAACCGAGCAGCTTCGACAGGCGGGTTTCCCCAAGTCTGCAGCACTGCGTGGCTAAGCACACTAACCCCGGCTCTTGTGTCTACAATTCCCTTCCTTGTTGTGTCACCCAGGGCTAGGACCGGTAGGACTGCATGCATCTCAGAGCCTTCCCAAAAGGCATTGATGTGCAAGGATTTAGGCACGGAGTGCAGTGTCAGACTTGGCAATTGCATTTCTGCATCCTGGTCTTGAGGGTCTGCCCCGTGACCTGCTCTTGTGATCCCTCGACCCACTGTTTAAGGTCCTGCCATAGGGTGGGGTGCTGCCTAAGCAGATGTCCTAGGCTAAGTGTTACAGGGGTGGTCACTAGAGTGGTCAAGAGGTGGTTAGACACTCGTCCTTCTTTTAGCCCTGGCTGCCCGGACCAATGGCTGCGGTTGATCTGCGGCTCTGTTGCGTCTAGACTTGGTCTCAGGGGCACTGCTCTTGGCTTAGTGGCTTCGACTGACTTAGGTTGAGGCGGTGACATTGGCATGCTCATGCTGGAAAGGTCGTCAATCTCGTCCTCTATGATGGGTTCAGCGTCTGTGAGATGCTGTTGAGCCTCCCTCACCCACTCCCTCACCTTTTCTATGGCCTCTAATTGCCACTTTGGATGAGGGTATTCCCCTATCTTAGCGCTTCCCTTTTCAGCTGTCTTAGGGGCTGAAGTTGCTGTCTCCGCGTCTGAGACTTTCCTCCCAGTAGGTAAAGATGTCGCACTCTCGGTCTTCAATGAGACCTTAGCTTCCAATCTCTTCTTTTTTCGCCTGCGGCTTTTCTTTCCTATTGAGGCAGCATCAATATTGCTAGGTCTTGGTAGAGAGACCTGCTTCGTTTGGGCTCGGGTCATAACTCGCAAGGGAATAGGTGTGGCTTCCTTGTCGGGGTTTTCGACACCAAACAACCCCAATGGGACGGATGGTACATTAGCTAAGCTAGAGGGCGGCTTCCGCTTTAGGCAGTCTATGAAAAGATGGGTGATTCCGCACTCTGCGCACCTTTGGTCAGCCTTGTCCTTGTTTTGCTGCTCTCTTTCAGGGCAGCGTGATGAGACGTGACCGGGGTGGCCGCAAGTCCAACAAGTGACCGAATCCTATGGCTGCCCTCCTAGGCCTTTACCCCATCCTCCTCCTAACGCCATCACCGGTTGCCCTCGTCATCCTACGAGACGTAAGGGCATATGTAGGTCTCTTCGTCACTAGGCTTCTCCACGTAGTGTACTGGAGCGTCGCTCAGTGGGTGGGTCACATAAGGACTAGGCGGTCTAGGAATGCCGGTAGGATTTATGTCCATTCTCGGGACAGCTGGTTTCATATCATTAGGCGTGGGTAGAGCCAATGGGGCTCCCCTTCCGAAGAATGGCTGCAGCCTGTTAGCTAGGTAGGGCTGGCGGTAGGGCTACGAGTATGGAAGTCTTCGTGGTAGTCTGCAATGTGCGGCATCGTGGCCGAACCTACCGCAGTTAGTGCAAGGTCTCGACCTAGGGTCTTGACACTCCGCTGGAAAGTGGTTTCCGCCACAATACACGCACTGGATGTGCGGACGCGTTGGTCGTCTCAACATGTCGTGTATCTTGGCTAATTCCATCTTGACCTCAGCCAAGCCTTGGTCTCGGTGGCCTTCCTCTTATCTTGGGGTGATGGGTTTGACCGCTCACTAGAGGCTGACGTTCTCTCCAAGATTCACGGGTTAGTCTCCTCTAGAGTTGAGCTCCTAGAGCTTCGCTCTCTCAGTTGGTCATCGACTCTGATGGCCTCTTCAAAACTCTAGCCACTACGTCCCGCTGCAAGCTTGAATTGCCTGCCAATGCCTTATACAGCTCCTCGTCTCTAATTCTGCTGATGAACACAGTTGAAACTATTGAGTCAGTCGGTCGCTCACCTAGAGGGATTCTCTTAAAGAGACTCCTCACATGGGTCATGTAGTCGCGGATGTCCTCCTTCTCTTTCTACTTGACATTCATTAAGCGTACTAGCAGGTTATCGGAGTATCTGGTCTCGGGGAACCTCTTGATGAAGAGATCCTTGAGATTACTGAAGTTGACTCGCTCCACGGCATCCAGGCTTGTGTACCACATCCTACCCTTGTCGCCTAAACAAAGCCCGAATGCTTGCAAACATTGGGTCTGGTCGTTGAGGCCGTTGGCTTCGCAGACCTGCTCAAACTGCTCGACAAAGCTGTATGGGTCATCATGCGGCTGGTACTTGTCGAGTTGTTTGGCCACAATCGGTATTTTGTCTTGGCTCTTTAAGCCCTGGTTTGTCCCTAATCCTACAAGCAGAGATGTCGCTAGTGTAGTGGCACTCTGCTCTACTGCGGTATTATCGAGCAGCCGTTTCATGAGGAGCTCGCTCAGCGTCAAGTCTCCCTCTAGTGCTCTCTCATGGTCTGTTCAGTTTCGGCCAGCCAAGTTCAGCACTCGTTGTACCTCATGCAGCTCCATGCTTTGCCTTTGGCTCCTAGCCTGTTGATCCCTATTGTAATCAGCTATGCCTTGCAATGCCTTGTGGAATAGCCTTCTCTCCTCCTCTAGGTCTGCAATGATTGCATCTGCTGTCCTGCACCGGTGCTCGTACCGGGCGTGCGCGTCATAGCTGCTCACCATCTGTTGTATAGCATCCGGGAATACACTCAAATCGAGCTCCTCATTAGACCGATGCTCTGAGCCTTCTTCCGTCATGGTCAAATTCTGGAGCCCGACTGTACTCTTAATTAGGTCGAAGAGTCGCGATGGATCCTCGTCGTTGGCGCTCCTTGCTTGGTTCTACCCTGCGCTTCGCTTGTTTGTCTATGTCTTGGGTCTGCTCCTATTGGTGGGTTTCTTGAGAGACTTATCTGAGTGAGTTCCTTCGATTATTGAATACAACCCTCAATTTATGGTCACTAGGTGAGTGTGTTGTTCCTCGTGCACTTGTGCCCAATCAGGCTTTCAGTTTCCTTAAGTGTACTTCAAGTGCGGAAATTCAATGTGAGTGTAGCAAGCAATTCCTCGGCACCTCACTCACTCCCGCTCGTTTCTGGCCTGATAGGCTTGTAGGTCCATTTTCCGGCCGTTTAGTCAGGGTTTAGGGTTCCTTGTATGTGTCCTTGTTTGCTTCCAATCGATCAGGTCTTTGTGGTTCAGTGGCTTGCATCCTAATCCTTGGGTCTCTCAACTGTCTACTACCCACTGCTAAGCGGCTGTGTACTACAATTTCTCTTATCCCGTGTGCCAGAATCACGTTCTGAATGCCCGAAGGGTTTCGACAAGTTGCGCTAATGCATGCTTACCAGGTTGGGTCAAATTTCTGACAGATTTGACAAAGAGTTGCATTCGGACCAACTGGTCTGAATTGCAGGGTCCGAGTGGGTCACTCGGACGGGCCGAATGGCACAGGGTCAAGGGCCGAATCTCCAGATCTGGCTAGGATGATTTTTTTATTTGGACGAGCCAAATGGCAGGTTCAGACAGGATAATTCGGACGGGTCGAACCACAGTTGGCCGAGGGCCGAATTTCGGGTATGGCCGAGTTCCGAATTTGGAACTCGGATGGGTCGCTCGGACGGGCCGAACGGCGCAAGGCCGAATGTGCCACGTGGTCAAAAAGTTTTGGCTCGGACGGTCCGAGTAGGGTTACTCGGATGGGTTGACTCGGACGGTCCGAGTGCCGACTAGGGTTCCAGCCGAGTGACCGAATGGCAAGGGGCCGCGGGGGTCGATTCTGGGACTCGGCCCAGAGGCAACCGCTTGGACGGGCCAAACGCGGCACGATGGAGACAGCGCGATGTCGATTTCGATCAATTCTTGGGATTTACACAATCATACCAAGCACAACCCTCCAGATCATATCTAGGGGGATTGAGGGAGGGATTCATATACCTGAATGGGTCGGTGAGTGCGTCGGTGATACGATCGAATCACACGGCCTGGGGCTCTCTAGCTCTCTCTCTCTCTCTCTCATTGAAATGGCACAAATGAGCTCTCTTTTGGCCTCCTGGCTCTTATATGCCTTCCCAGCTGTGGCGTTGACACCCCTGATCACTCTCTTGTCGATCTTAGTCCTCATTAGCGAGCATTTTGCGCATTTTGCACGATTTTCTCCCTGTTTTTGCCCTGTTTTGAAATAGTGAACCCTACCCTTTTCCGGATCGATTTCCTAACTCTAACCTATGCTAAATGCAACAAAAATCGAAGGCAAAAAACTAAAATAGATCCTCCATGCTTTCCAATCATCAAACAACCAAAATATCACAAAATACTTACTTGTTCCAAAGATTAAAAGCACCCAACTTCCTACCTATCTCAAGCTCCGTTTCGGGGGTGAATACCCTACTTCGATGCTCGATGTGAGGTGCGCAAGTGCTCAAGCTTGAATCCGTTGGTCCCAGCAACAACGGAACCAAAATGTGGGAGCTTTCGCTCAACCGCCAAGACCCACGGACTGCTTATTGTTTCAAGTGTTCCAAGCGAGCTCTAATGGCTATCTCTCACCTAGCCGACGCGCCGTCGATGCTACAAGTGTTGTGAGCTTACCTTGATTCCCGATCGAGTACCCTTCTCTCTCTTGCACTCCGGTAGCTCCACGATTCTTGATGCTAGCTCAAGCATCCTCAAGCCTCCTCCATCTCCAAGATCCATCCTCCATAGCCGCGCGCGCAAGAGAAGAGAAGAGAAGAGAAGGGAAGAAGAGAAGAGGAGATGGTGAAGAGCTTCACCCTCTTGATCCCTCACTCTCACACATTCTCACTCCCTCACACTCTCACACTCCCTCTCTCAAGAGCACACACAAGCAAGAAGGAGAGAAGAAGAGAGGAAGAAGAAGAATCTTTTTGCCACACACCAAAGAATGAGCTTCTCATTCACTTTTCAACTTTATATACAAAACCCTAAATCCCTTTCGGGCGGTCATCCCCTTTTTCCTCTTTTACATGGCCGGCCATAGCCTAGGCCCTTTTTCCCATTTTCCACCATTCTAATTTATCCTATTCCCATTAATGCATACACTTTGCACAGGAGCGAGCCTGGCACTCTTTTACACAGATTCGGGGGCGCTTCCTCATTTTAATGGTGCGCCTTTTCCTCTATCGTTGCTGTGGTCCAACACCGAAGCCTCTTGAGGGTCGTGTCCGAACATTTGAATTTTTCAGGGATTGGTTGCCAGTCAAGGCGCCTTTTTCTGCTTTTGCACCTTTTTTGCTATTTTTCCTTCTTTCAATTTCCGCTCCTTTGTGCTGCGGTAACGCGGTCGGAAACACGGTAACACAAACAACACTTCGAATAGAGAAAAGAAGGAGTGAACTAAGAGCTTTCTAAGCAAGTGTCTTGGGGTTTTAACCCCCTTTTGGAGCCAATGGAACCATCATATTTATAATCTGAGTATCAGATCACAGATCTTTCCAAGATCCCCCTCCACAAAGAGCTCCACTTCTCAGCCCACAAGCCCTCTTCTCTAATCCACTATAAATATCAGGCATGGGGAGGCACAAGAAGCATAAGGAGACCCCGAGAGGCTGCGAGAGAGAGGTAGAGAGAAGGATACCCCTCCAAGAGATTGTGAGAGAGAGCTTGAGAGAGAGAGAGAGAGAGAGAGAGAGAGAGAGAGAGAGAGAGAGAGAGAGAGAGAGAGAGAGAGAGAGAGAGAGAGAGAGAGAGAGAGAGAGAGAGAGAGAGAGAGAGAGAGAGAAAGAGAGAGAGAAGAGTTACCTCGAGAGGCTACACAATTTCCTCTATCTCGATCCTCAACTTAGCCATCTTCTCCTACACTCTCCCATCTCGAATCTATTCCACTTTCTTAGTCTCCTGAGTCTACTTGTGGACGATGGACTTCAAGCAAAGAATGTTGCATGTGGATGGCAATCTCACAACTAGCAACGAAGCTTCAGGCAAATGCATCACTGTCAATCCAATCGCGGTACCGGTTGTAAGTAATGTATTTCCAAATTGATAGATGCTTGTTTTGATTCTAGATCTCTATCAATGTCCTTTCATAAAAAAGAAAACCTATGTGGTGAGCTTGGTTCTTTGTTAGGAAAGGATACCTATACAATCCCAATGCAATTTAGCATTGGAAGACCATGGATAAACATGGCAGGGTGGCAACTCAATTTTTGGGTTGATTTTACTATTCGGAGTATTTGTAACTATCATAATAATGTAAACACCGTATTTTTCAAAAGAATATTTTTGTGTTCACATTTAAGAATGTGACAATGAACCTTATATAAAGATTAATTAAGAGAGTTATTTTTATTTATTCACAGTATGAGTAGTATATACTTGCTTACGCCATGTCACAAATGGGAAGTGGATGGACAGCCTTCTCGGTGAACCCATCCTATGGTTAGGTGGACTCAGTTTGCCAAATAGCTTCTCCCCAAAATTTTTGAAAGAGTAATAAAACGTTACCATCCTAGGGTTAAGTCTTAGAACTGGTTTAACACAATTTTAGGGGGTTGATGTGAGACTATGCCTTATGGGTAGAGGGGTTGATGCACAACTCCCTCGGATTTCTCACTTTCTTTGAATCAAGTACGGTGCTTTCTTACCTAGAGTCTTTGATGGCGCTAATGCAATAGTGATCATCATAACTTGATGCTAGAATGCCGCTAGAGACCATAGTTGTGTCATTAAGAACCTACAAGTCAATCATCATAGAATGAGACTAGACACTTTGCTTGTGAGATAGACCTAGGGAATGCCTAGTTACCTAATTCCATATGTTCAAGAGTAACACAAATGGTGATGGCTAGGATTAGACCCCTAGACATCTACCAAACTACCCTCCTTACTATTTAGGGTTGCTGTTAAGGAAAGAACACTCTCCTACTTCTTTCGAAATCGTGTGCAAAAGGAATCTTGTACAATGTTCCCCCTAGTTTACTAAGGGGTCGCAGTGCGGCCTACTCTTGTGAGACTACCTTTTCTGGAGTATGGATTGGATCTTTGTTCCACCTTTCTACAAGTTCTTCAACACACACTAGTGGATGTTGAACACGATCCCTCCCAATTACTGCATGCATGTCAACCATATTGGCAACCTAGAGAATGAGCTATGAGGATTTGTTGGGTTGAAAGGATCAACATTGTCCAACCTTTTACCTTTTATCTTGATCTCCTTGGTTTGATTGAGTACCATGAGGGTAAGGCCATTACTCAAACTCAGTGGTATGCATACAAGGTAGTGAAAATGAGAGATGGTCACGCATGATTGCTAGAAAAAATTGGGTATGTTAGCTCAAGGTGTGGTTGTATATTTTGAAGCGTATAGATTGTTTGACATTATCCATTAGGTTAACCTAATTCTTAGGTCTGAGAAAATTGGCTATGCATTTAGAGTGTAATAGTTTATTTGAGGCCATGATTTTTAGAACAATTGATCAAATTTTGGATCATGGAGTTTTATAATGGGTTCCAATTTGTTATGTTTGCTCCTTTTTGTAAACACTTAGAAAGGCTTATTGATGCTTGTTCCCCATGAGTCAAGTTCAAAGATCCACAGTCCATCCTGGCCTTGTCTTATGGTTGGGAAGCCTCTATATATGTCTCTTGTCAATGACATTAGGAATAGGGTTTGCATAGAACACTACTTAAGCCAAGTAAATGCACGTGGAATTTTGTGCTATCTGCTTTGGCAACATAGAAAAGAGAACTAGAGAAGAGAACTCTGACGAGAGAAAAATCCAATCATGGTGTGGCTAAGAAGTTAGTATGTTAATGGCCCCTTTGCATATTCAAGTTGTAGTGGACATTTTTAAAAAGCATTACTGGGGCATTTGTTATCTGTCTTAGTTGTGAATATACTTTCATCCTCTGAGCTTGGCACTGATTCATTGATGTCTTTACTAGCTTATTCATCATTTGACCCATATTCCATGGTGTTTCTGTTATTTGGCATGTTGATTGTGCTGACCAACAATGACATGAAGGTAAAGTGGGTTCTTCTAGTTTTGTGCATAGCCTTGATGGAAATTATGCTAGCATCCATTACTATCAAAAGCATCAATGCTTGCTTGTAATTTGAAGTGCGTTTTTGGATAGTGCACAAGATTTGCTTACAAGAGTGTAAGCTTAATCAATATGTATGTGCTTCTTCATACATGGGATGAAAGGTAGGAAAGTGGTTTCCCAAACACAATCATATGGCATTGAAACAAATATTGATCTTCATTGGTTGTAGTACAACTCTCTTCATCCGGTAAGAGTGCTTGTTGTCGATCAGTGTGACAAGTGTTTATGGGTCAAAATGTTTGTGATAGGGGAGAAACTCTCTAGAATGGAATGTCAGGGATCAATGTGGTTAATAACTCCCTGTTTCCGCAATTCTGATATGGTTACAGTTCCCTGAGAAGATGGAACTTATGGTTCTACCACTGTTGAATGATTGTTTGTACATGTTAGATTTGCAAACCAGGAGATCGAGAATGTTTTTGGCCATTAGGTATTTCAGCACCCTGGTCATGATTCATAGGGTACCAGTTATAAACGTAATAAGGTACCAGTCACGACCATGTGCAAAATATAAACATAATGCCGAAATCCATAAAGACAAATTCAATAAATACTACCTTATTTTCATCAAAATGAATCATACTACATAACACAAACAAAGAAACTAAAACATTAGATGAAGAACACTCGATAGGGGTTTAAAGACCACATAGTGGAGTTAGACCTAAGTGCTCAACAACTATCAGCACAATGCCACAACCAACACTAATAGGTCCAAACACCATTGGGAGACCTAAGCTTTGTTGATTGACAAGTAGTTGAAGAAGAGGAAACCCAATGTATGCCATCTCAAGCATAAGGATATATACTAAACTTACAGATTTTTTTAAGAGCCCCTTTTGATATAATCCTGTAAATTTTACTAAATATAATACCCTTTCTTTTGAACTCACGTAGTAACTTACATGTTCTATAATGTGGACCTCTCGAGAATGTAGGCTATATCTTGTCCCCTTAACCCCATTAACGCCTTAATATAGTGGTCCATTACCTACTATTAGCATTATGGTCAAGCTATTGTACAGACCGTGCCCACTCAGGACCGTTGTTCTGATATTACTCCCCCCTTTCGAAAGAGTTTTGGTCCTTGAAAACAAAAGTGGAAAATTACTTCTTGAGTATTGTAGTGTTTTCCCATGTAGAACCTTCTTCAAGTCTATCTTTCCACTTAACTAAAACTTATTTTTGAACATGATGACATGTATGATGCTCATGAAAATCCAAGGTACATTCTGGTTCATGAGGTCGAATCAATGGTTCAATAATTTCTGCTAACACTTCTTAGTCCACCAAACTATCATTGTTACCAAGTTGCCTTCGCAATTGGCTAACATAGAAGATTGGATGGACTCTACTAGAGGAGGGTAGGTCAATTTATATGCAACTTCACCAATACCTTTAAGGATTGTAAATGGGCCACAATATCATGGAGATAACTTAGGAACTGTTCAAGACTTCAAACTTCTTGAATGTTCGGGAACACGTATGTAGACCTTATTACCTTTTTCAAAGGTGACCATATGTCTATGTTCATTTGCAAATTTCTTATAACGGTCTTGAGCTTGCTTAACATTCAAGCATGCTACTTTTAGCATATCAAAATGATATTAAAGAAATTCCTTGACATGCTAGATTTTCTCATTGGCTAATCCCACCGTAACTTGTTAGCGAGGTTGAAATCTATACATAAGCATGAATGGACTAAATTCTTTTGTCACATGCTTAGCACTATTGTAAGCAAACTTAAATATGGATAAATAATATTTTTAATTATATTATTTTTTACTTAGTTATGATCGTATCATATATTCTAAAACTTGGTTTACTCACTCGATTTGCCAAATCATTTGAGAGTGATCAGATTAAGCATTTCTGAATACAACTCACCAAAAATGGCTATTAAACTTTTTATCACAATCGCTTATGATATTGGATGGAAATCCATAAAGTTGATAAATATTCTTCGCAAATAGTTGGGCTAATTCATGTTAAAAGTCAAGAGAGAAAATGAGACAAAGAGTTGGAGGTAGAGCAGACACAATGCACACTCTCAATCTTCATTCTTCCATCTTCATTATTCATCAGTCCCACAATTAGTCTACAATAGTGAAAAGAGAGGTAGGTCTAACTAACCTTACCTACTACCTATGGTTCAATCACCTCCCAATCTCTTTCCTATTCTACCCATATTGTTTGGAGTAGTTAGTGATAGCACTCATGCATTTTTCCCACTTGGTAGCTAGGTTAGCTCCCTTCCTAGAGTTTTTCCCCATAGTTCACACACACACACACACCTTATAGTAGTCCTTTTCAAAAAAAAGGGAGGTTGTCAACTTAAATGGTGTTGATCCTTTGAAAATAGATCTAACTGTTACCATCTTGCATGTAATTGTGATTAGTGTGTGATCTGATTCTACCACTTTTGCTAACAACGAATATTGTAACTAAGAGGATATCTACTTCCCTCTCTCCCACATTCATAAAATTTGTCCAACTCGGAACCACACCACATATGGTCCCTATGCTTATTATGCCAGTGGCATTAGGTGGATTTCTTCCCACAAGATTGAGGGTATCCATCATACCAGTGCAATTGACTAAAGCTCTTCGTGCATTTCTCTCTTCTTCCATCATGCATCCCAAACCATGTGATTTATCCTTCAAGTGTTCTATCATATTCCAATCCCTAGACATCAAAATTTATTCTTCATAAAATTCATTTGTGAACCATCTCTAGTAGTGTGCTCTATTTCTAAATGAACTTGCAGCATAAATCAAAATCACATAAAATGTCTCACCATTTGCACTAATGCTAACACCTACAATTGTCTCTTGGTTATCCAAAAGCATCAACAAAGTCTTAATCGCCTCTCTTACCACCACCATAGTTCCACCAACAAAGGATTAATCACCTCTATTGACACCACCATAGTTCCACCTCTTCCTCTTTCACTTGTGTTAATATATACTTGATACCCCAGATCCATATAGTTTTATATCCATACATGTTTTGATTTCATGTAGACATAAAACATTAGGTTTATATCGCTTGAGAAGACATTGAGCACTATCTCCTCTTAACATAAAGACCACACACATTCCAATTGATACATGTAAGTTTTCTAGGTAGCCCTATCTATCTTAGACGTGTGTTTGAATCAAGTTTCCCTACTACTAGTGCATAAATGTTAATGAAGGCCTACTGCCTTTGTGCCAATTTTTTGAGTGATGTTTTTTCTACAACCTTTTAACTCCTTTAGAGCTTTCCCTCTAACAAATCCTTCATGATCTAGACATTCTCCTTATTTGGTAAAACCTCCTTACACTTGCTAGTAGATAATTTGTTTATTTTCTTGTCTTTTGGGAGGGGAGTCGCTTGTACATGTGAATCTAGGTTGGTTGTTTCTAAGCATTCTTACTTGCATTTCCTTTGTTCATCTACTTAGGAGTTGCAATTTTCTCACTGGTAAGTCCCTTTGTTTCTTCATTAGGCTTGTTGCCCTCCTTCTCTACATTCTCTTTAGGGCATGCCCTAGCAAAATGACATGACTCATGGGAAAAATAACATGCATTTGGAAAGCTTGAAAACTTAACCTCACAAATGAGATCAAAACCATGCCCATCATGTAACTCAAGAATGTTTGGAAGCTCCTCACATTTGGGTCTTGAACCCACCAACCTAATGTAGAAGCCTTTTCCCATGAACCTATAAGAAGCTTTGGATTGGCATGTCGCATCAAACCAATGGTTAAACTCTTTCTTTGATGGAAGATGGCCCATGAAATACAAAAAGATCTAGTAATGACAAAGTCTACATACCTTTGTTTGACACAAGCAATAGAGAATGTGACTAGGGCCTTTGTATAAACCTCCTCCTATTTTTTTAGATGGTGACATTGATCATGTTAAAGGAGCTTCTTCACTCCATTTATATCAATCTTAGTTGCATTGCTAATATGCCATTCCCTCCAAAAGGAACATGCATGCATTAGAGGGAGGGTGGGGGAGTAAAGAGGAATAAGTGGGGATTAAATAGGTTATCCTTGTAGCTCCTTATAGCTACCACACTCCCATTCAACTCCTTCTCTCTAGCTTTCTCTCGATTTGTTAACTAGTCCTAAAACTTGTAAGCCCTTGAGTTGAATGTAAGAGGAGAGGTAGGCATTAGATTCTAGAAATCTCTTAAGCCAAGCTTTAGTTTTTGAATTGTACTAGATACATTTTTAGAACACCAACAAAGGCGTATTATCTATGTTACCTACTTAAAAGCAATCATAATGGTGTCCCTACAGACATCTTAAAAATTCAATGTGGAAAGTTTTCATTTAATGAAAGGTAACATGATTGGAGAATGTCCATTTAGTTCACAAAACCTTGAATCAATCCAAAAAATAAAGTGAGTATATTCTCTATGTTGTTTGAAAATTTTCTAAATAGCCAAAATTTTGCAAACTTCATGCCCACATCTCAATTATTTTGGTCCACAATCAATAGCAAAACACATATCATTGTAATATCAAAGCACACATGGAATGGTTTCCTGCCATATTGCACCTTTATGGCTCCACACTTTGTGGTTCATGTCCTAATCTTCATAGGTCTTGATTACTTGAATAAACTATGTTGCACCAATGAGGTTGTTCAATTGTGCCTTTAGGCATCTTAAATGTCTTATTAATCTTTATTAAATTTGTCCTTACTTTATAGAGACTGGAGGGGCACAAATCCATCTCAATATTTAAGACAAATGTAAGGGGAAGAGGAAAAAAGATGATTGAATGTCTAACATTTGGTAGCATCATGATTTTTTCTACAAATTGATTAAATATGTGGCATAATTTTATTGAGTGTTTTGATACTACATGCTTTGTTATAGAATTTTAGGAAGCATAAACTAGAGCAAGTCCTAACATAATAAGAATAGATCATTGTTTTCTACACCAAATCTTTCTTGGTATTCTTGTAAAGTAATGCTAATCATTAGAAGTAGACATGTGATGAGATAGATATAATGAGAAATGTTAAAGTTCTCTAAATACATATAAGTTGATGATTTTGCACTGACTTTCATTTCACTTTAATACAATCACTTGTCAATAAAGTCCACGATTTTGTTATATAATACTACCTTATTTATATTAGATGTGTACCACTTTCAACTTATGTTTACTTTTGCATAATCAACAGTAACTAGAAATAGTATGGAATTTCTATGATTTACATAATAGTTTCAAATTACATCATTGGGGAGAGTGTGCATTCTAAGAAAACTACTTTTCTAGTTGCATATAACTTTAACATTTTGGTTGATAATAAATAAATCTACTAAAACTTTATTTGATCCCACATGTACTTGGTTCCTTTTTTAAGTTTAAATCCACCTTTTTCAAGCACTAGCAATGACAAGTTATGTATGCATAGCATTTTGGAAGCAATATTCAAAAGCTATGCCCATAGAGAGCACTATGAGTAGTAAAATTTAATAAATTTAGTAGCTCTTTAAGCCTAACTTCTATGTTAAAAGAGGTAAATAAGCATTCCTTTACAAAAATTTGACACAAATAGTATTCTAATGAGAAAATTGTGCAAAATATAATGATGACGACAAAACCCTTGCATATGGTCAACATGAGCAATGTTTAAATAAAAATATAAGGAGATGGCACCATGGAATCCAAAAAAAGAAATGCATATATTTCAAGGTTTGGAACTAGAAATTTTTCCATAAAGAAATAGAATCTAAGAAGAAAAGAGAGTCTATGCATGTAGACATAAACATCTCTACTCAAAAAGAATATTTTTATCTTTATGATGAGTAATTTTCTCACTTAAACAACCATCATCAAAGGACTTACATATGTGGGATGAGACTACTTAATTTTTTGTGTTGTCTTGCATTTTTTTTAAAAAAGTGTGCCCAATGAATTATATTGATTATGGAAATATATACATCATCTTAAAGGAGCACACATTTCCTCTACTATAAGAAATCATCACTAATGAATAAAACTTCAAAATACTAAGCAAAAACATTAGCAGCAATAGCAAGCCCTTTTCCCTTTCATTGTGTGTAATAGCTAGCTAGCTTCCTTCATGCACTTACTACGTAGGTCATCTATTCCTCCTTGGCAAAAACATGATTTCCTTTTCCATCTAGCATTTCTGACCACCCACTCATTCTTCACCACTATTCCTATAAGGATAGACCATATCCTCTAACTTTCCTCATTCATATTTCCATAGTCTCCAAATAAAGCTTGTTTGCACTTGATGGTTGAGTGCAACCCATGTTTCTTCATCCTTCTTTCATAGCAACATAGATCCTTTGCACATGGGGCACTCCCAAAGCATGTGGGATACATCTTCATGCTTCTATACCGCAAAAAAGACATAGATGAATGATTGCCTTAAACTTAGCAATGTTCTTTTCTGTGTGCAACTTTTGGAATAATACCCACCATAGAAGCACATTAAGTCTATGAGAAGGTATGGCTCTCCATACTCTATCGTATCTATGGGGCTAAACTTGTTGTGTTTCATAAGGGAATTTTTGGCACTAGCTATCCTCTAGCTTCAATGTGAACTTGGGGTTGCTAGCACTCTAGCCTACTTTACTCCTAACTTTTGAAGACTCGCCCCCTTAGGGGATTTCCAATTTTGCAATATTTGCAAATACTGTATGGTAAATGAAGAAAGTCATTGCTCTTTTTCCTTAGATCTTACCTAGTCAAGTTAGTTATACTCTTCTTGTGTCAATCCATATTCTTCTTGTATCCTTCTTGTCTCCATCTAGTCCAGCCCCTTGAGGTCCCAAACATCATCTCAAAATATTACTCCATTCTTGGCAATTTGATTTGCTAATTTTGGATAATCAAACTATTGTTGTCTCCATATGTAATATGGAAAGCCCAAATGGATTGTAGCAAAGATTGATCCCCTCAAGCGTCTCCACACAATTCTTCTTTTTCAAGGTTCCTTCTCCAATTGCTGACCGTGGTCTTGAGGGTGTACTCCTTTACACTTAACTTGACCTATGAGGAAATAACCTTGTCATCCCATGTTAAAAATTCATTCAATTTGGGGAAGACAAGGGTAGCAACAATCAAATATTGGAAAATACTTTGCAATCACTTCCCAAGATTGATCATTCTCTACCCTCCTCATGGGAAAAAACAAGCTTATCAGATTTCTCTACCAAAGACTCCAGCCCCCCTAGACCACCTTACTCTTTGGGGGTGGTAGCTTGCTCCCAACTAATCATGGCTAGTTTTTTGGTGTCCTTTTGTAGAGAACTCACATAGTAGCATTTTGTTTCTATCATAGGAGGACTTTGTAAAGGCAAACATAGAACCTATATAGAGAATGTAAGATGTGAAAATGAATCGGATGATTACAACCCTACCTATTAGTCCCCATTCTTGGAACCCCTACTTGGTCATCTTGTCCTTGATCTTAGCCAACATCTAGTCAAACCTCTATGTCATTGTGACACGTATTGCAATGGGGTGGCCTAAATATCTTAGCACCACTCTTGGATTAACTCTCTTGAAATAAAATGCATCTAATAAGATTGATTTTGGAGCATGATGCACATGAGAAATTATTGTATGTTACCTAGAATTCCTTGATAGACCTTTCTTCCATTGGTATTAGGTTTGAATCATCACCTACAAATTTTTTTCTAACAAATGTCTCTCCATTAGGGAGACCAAGCCCTTTGTTTAGCCATCTAATCATGTATTACACAAATCAAAGGCTAAATGGCTAGCACAAATAGAAGAGGAGCAAGTGGGCATCCATCCCACCCTAGTGCTACAATGAGAACCCTCAAGATAGTTGATATTAACAGACTTCTTTCTAAAGTATTCTTAAATAGATCTTGGACTATGGAGTAGAAATATCCCCAAATCACATATGTGCAAGAACTTTAAACATGAAGCTCTAGAAAACCCTATCATACACTTTTTTACAATCCATATTAATGAGGAAAAATTTCCCTTCCTCTCCTGTTGTTTCCCAATCCATCATTAGGATTAAATTCAAGATGAAATCCTGAATTCTTTGCCCTTGAATAAACTACTATTGCCTTGGGTGCACAAGATCACACAATAAATGTTTTATTCTCCATCCTTACTTTTTACCTATTGGTGAGAGACTTGGGGATCCATTTCACTTATCCTTTTTTTAATCTCCTTAGACACCTCCCCCTGAACTTTGAAGTGATTTAACAATCTTCACATATCATTAGCAATAACTTCCTGAAACTCCTAATAAAATTCAGCAAGCATTCCATCCGATCTAGGTGCTTTTCCAACTTTCATCTTCTTTACAATTAACTCTAACTCTTACAGTCTCAAAGACTAAGCAATCAACATTGTCATTTCCATTGGAACTCGAGTAGTAACTTTGTCTAGTAGAGGCTCATTAGTCTTGTTGGCAACCATCTCATTATCATATACATGGTATCCAACAATGTCCTAGAGAAACTTGTCAAAAGATTGGGCAATGTCCCTATAGGCCCATAAGTTCCCGGTCTTCTTCATCTTCCGCATGTATTAGAGCATCTTTCTTTTGCTTTATTTTTCAAAGCATCAAAGTAGAATTTATGAAGTGCCTCACCATGCACATCCCACTTGACCTTTAGTTGGATTTTGGCAACCTCCCTTCTACCTTGGTTTTGCATGCATTCTTTAAATGCTATTACTACATCATACTTTCCCCTCCTCCTTTGTGCCTCATTTCTACTATAGCCCTTAGAGAAGGAGATGAACTCAATCATGCACGTGCCCCGATCGACTCCTTTGTGCCTTATTTCTACTATACCCCTTAGAGAAGGAGGTGACCTCAATCATGCACGTGCATCAATTGACCTATGGAAGCTATTCCTTGTGACTCTAAATGCACCAAACAATGTGGCAATAACTGTCTTCCTATAAAAAAGACATGTTTATTTTGAAGGGAGGAGGAGATTCTTTACCCGTAGTAGTCTTGATCATTGTTAGGGTGACTTAAAGTATATTATGGTCCAAACCGACTACATTTAGGAGAAGGATAGAACCTATGCTTGGCCCTATCCACCATTTGGAGCAATTTACAAACATCAGTCAAGATACATAACCCTCTAGGTGCCTTCCTATTTGTTGTGCCAAGTATAGGACTTGTTGTGAGTGTTGTCTAGCTTAGCAACATCCTATAGCCCATGTGTCCCAACTCCTAGCTCTCTACATCAATATTCTATATGTACCATGAGACTAGTCCTTTGATGGGGTCATCATGTTCCAATCTCTTGCCAATTGTGTATGCCCTTGATCTCTTTGGACATGTTAGGAGCATATACAAACACAACCAATATTTCTTTATCTTCTATGATACCTCCACTACCATTTTCCCACTCTGTAGTAGACTTCTACTTATGTAGATAATAGTACCACCTCTTCCTCACTACCTTGCTTCTATGTGCTAATCATAACCAGTAATCATCATGTTTGGTAGCTCTTCATTCCCAAATTTGACCTCCTGTAGGGCCAAAAAACCAAGCCTACACCTTGAGCCAACTCCTTGTAGAGTCATGCCTCATTTAGCATTGTAGAAACCCTAAACATCCCAAGTTATGACTCTAATCTTCCTAGTCAACCTATTCATAGAACATGTCCAAGTTCTCCTCAATCTCTTCCAAGTGAGCATATATATTGTAGTCAAACAAGAGAGTCCAAGCTTATTTCTTGAGAGAAGGGAGACTATTTCAACATTTGACTTGCCTCTTACCTTTGATTGAGTATGTTTTTTCTTTGTTACCTCTAACCTTATCCTTGCTGGGACTACCATTGCCATGCTGCAGGATGGTGGAGATAGGAGGTGGATTATTAGCTTGCTTGTTAGATGCAAGCTACTAGAGACAGGCTTTGATTCCTATTTTTTCTTATCATGCATTCCTACATTAGTTTTCCCTCATCCATACTAGATTTATGATCATCATCACTTCTCAAAGTGACATTTTCTCTTCGGCCCAACTGGCAATGGTGCACTAATAGCCTATCCTTACACAAATTCTTCAGTCCCTAGATTTTTGAGAGGGTAGGACTTGGCAAAGGACTAGACCCCTTAAAAATGTAGCATGCATTAGGGAATGATGGGAAGTGGACTTAAATGGCAAAGTCAATCCCATTCACATCAAATAGTTCAAGGAAATCCAAAATCTCCATTCTTTGATCCCAATCAATACATGTATGTTTTTGTGCTTGCATAACAACATTTTTGCTAGATTACCCAAAACAAAGTCTTTGTTGGTACTTGAACCCAAGAGTGAAAAGCAGATCCTTTCTCGACAAATTTGTATGAGAGCAAGGTCACTTGCATTTGATTGGTAGAACTCAACCTTTGCATAAAATTATCCTCACCTGGCACTCTCCCAGGGAAATAGAAGTAGAGACTAACAATGACATATTGAGCATACCTTGCTTTAAGCTTGGGTTGTGACAAGGAAACTACAGTAGCTCAATCAACTCTCTTCCCTTCAATAGCAATGCCCTTGCAATGCTCCTTATGAGACTTGAGGCTCTTGTGAAGATTTTTCTCCATGGCTTCCATATCGACTTGCTCATCCCACAAAATATCAATACAATTGGTCTCATGCCATCCCCCTTCTAAGCCTTACCACTGTCCCCATTCACCTTATCATCTACACTTGCATACACTTCTACATTACTAGCAGAGCTTGCATGCAACTGGGAGGAGGAGACCACTATGTGGCAATCTTGTATTCAAAACCTTGAATTCAATTGACTCAAGCCATAGTAAATGTTAGCCAAGTCTTGGCACATCATATTTAGCTATGATATTAATACTTTTTATTACCCTTATTCTCCTTACCTTAGTCTATGTAGTCTTTGATGTGAATGGGCTTGATGATAACGTGATTTATAGTTGTAGGTAGTTGAGACAAGCATGCCCTAAAAGGAAAATCTCATTCTGTTTTTTGCTAATCATGTTGTAGATGATGATGGGATTTTTATAATGGAAACATGTCCTAATATTTTGATCCATGTCTTTATCTCATCTTTGTGCTGTATTACAGCGGTATTCTTTGTAGCAAGCAAAGTGTTCATGATGAAGGGTCAAATCTCCATGAGTAGTGAGAAGGCTCTCATGAATTGTTTACAACCTTAGCTAAATCTTCTTTGCAACTAACTTTAAAGAAAATCCTTGATCTTATCTAGAATTATGTCAATTCAAGGAAGAGTTTGGGAACAATATGTGGAGAAAGCAAAAGGCGTATCAAAATGTCAAGTTGTGATTCCTACCCAACAAGAGGTAGTGGATTACAAGGTTCCAACTATTCATGTGGAATATTTAGGAACCAAATTTGATGTGTTTCTTGATGGATGTTCAAGGCTCAATATTATCCATGATGAGTTGTACTTGACTCATAAGTTATAGAGTTTTAGTACCTGCACCATTTAAAGTTAAAATGGTAGACTAAAGGATACGTCAACCTCTCAATACTTTATGAAACTAGTTGATTAGAGTAGCATGTCTAAATTTCAAGTCGAGTTTTTTAGCACTTATGATGGAGGTATTAGGAGACTCCCATTATATTTTATTGGGAAGACCATGGTTCCGACTATCAAAAATCAAACAAGATTGGGGTGTAGACATAGTGATTATCCCTCATCGGGTGAATGAGGTAAAATTCTCCACAACTAATCAAGTAATTTTGAAACCTAAATCTAGGCCTTTAATGGCTCAAACCATAAATGTGGCACTAAGATAGGTGATGATGAAGAGGAGCTATTCTTGCAAGCTAATGCTACTATCATCCCTATGGTTGAAGTTGATGTGGAGCATATCTTAGTAAAATGCAATGTATTACTTGCAACTCTCCTATGCAAAAAACCACAATTCCATTACAAGAAATAGCAATTCTGTTGCATGAAATTGTAAATATGCTAAAATAAAGTGGTAACCTGATGCAAAAAAGTAGTAATTTGGAGCAACTAGCTAGTAATTCCATGCAAGAAAGTGAAGATAGTGATGAAGAAGTTCAAAAAGTGCAAGATAAGCAGTAAACATAGACGAGAGGGTACTAAGTGCAAGATAAGCAGTAAACATAAACTAGAGAGGGTCTAGAGAAAGCTAGTCAACAAGCTATAATTGATGTAAAACTAAAATTTGAGCATACCATGAGTAAGTCAACAAGGGTATTGGAATATGATGTACAAAAGATGAATTTGGATATACTGAAATAGGTTCGAAGCCAATCAAAATGAGTATTTTTGTAGACGAGGATTTCAAGTGGTGGTTTATACAACTTTGCCAAGAATTCCAAGTTATATTTTCATGGGAATACATGGACATGAAAGGGTTTGATCCTAAAGTGTGGCAACACTACATCAATTTGAAAGTGGATGCCAAAGCGATCATGGACAAGAGGTATAGAATGAATCCCAATTATGCAAATCAAGTGAAAGAAGAAATCGATAAGCTCCTAAGTGTTAGATGTATTAAACTATAAATTAGGTAGCATGGTTGTCACCAATAGTGGTTATCATGAAGAAGAATGAAAAGATTGATGTTTGTGTAGACTACATGAAGTTGAATGATGCTACTACAATGGATCCTTTTCCACTCCCATTCATAAATTCTTTGTTAGATGATGTTGCAGGTCATGAGATTTACAACTTTCCCAATGGTTTCTCAGGGTATAATCAAATAAGAATACACCCTCATGATATGGATAAGATGGCATTCATCATCAAGTTGGGAGCTTTTGTGAGCACAATTATGAAATTTGGATTGAAAAATGGTCCATTGAAATTCCAAGGAGCATGTCATACAACATTTGATCCATACCTTGCTACATTTATGAGGGTGTTCATTGATGACTTTTGTCAGTGTTTGGAAAGAAGATGGATCAATTGCAACATTTGAGATTATGCTTTGAAAGATGTCAAAAGTTTGTATTAGGAGAGATTTAGACTCACTTTTTGGCTTTGTAAGAATTGCCACATCATCATCCTATTAAAAGAAAGGGGCCCACTGATAACTATATCCATTCTACATCAAGACTATATCATATAACATATCACTTGAAATGTCTTGATAAGAGGATTCTAATCCATGAACCTTCAATAAATTTGGAGTTTATGTGCTCAACTTATGGCCTTGATGAGAGGATTCTAATCCATGAACCTTCAATAAATTTGGAGTTTATGTGCTCAAGTTATGGCCTTTTGACCAAAAAGTAACCTTAAAAGTTCCATAATGGTATCCTTACCCTCATTTGTCCTTATGGAATATTTCCTAAAATCCCAAAGAGCTTAAAAGGCCCAAAATCAAGCCCAAATCTCCCCTAATGGGATATCATTAACTTCTTTCAAATTAGTATTAGTTGCTAAGAAGGGAGTCTTATTGGGATATATAATTTCCAAAGAAGGTATGGCAATTGACCCTAGAAAGATCCAATCAATTTAGAAGATTGCAATACCTACAATAATGCAAGAGGTCATGAGGTTAGTAGATCAAATGCTCGCACCGCGGGTGTCTTAGATACTTAGCACATATTGTACTCCTCTTACTTTGCTTACTAGAAAAGATGTTTAGTTTGTATGAGGGATGACCAAGAAAAGGCATTCAACATGTTGAAAGATATGCTGGTTGTAGCTCCAATCTTGCAACCTCCACAATGGGATCTTCCATTTCATGTTCTTGTTCATGCTTGAGACATTGAAATTGGGGTAGTCATGAAGTATGAGAAAATTGCAAGATGGGTTAGACATGTTTATTATGTTGGTCGGAGGCTAACAATAGCAAAGCGTAATTATACTATAACGGAAAGAGAAGCCTTGGGTATGATCTTTGCATGGCAAGCTCTCTCTATTTATTGGGAAACCCATTGGTATCTCATGTTGACCACCAAGATTTGTTATATTTGATTAACATATTTCTTGATAAAATATGAAGAATGGTTGTATAAAATATGATGCATAGTTAACAAATTAAAAAAGTTAATAAAAAAATTATATAAGTTAAACAATGAAGAGACATACATATGCAAACTTCTTACCATATAGTGAGTGAAGTGTTGATCACCCAACCTTTTGTCATTACCTTTTTAAAAAGGTTCAATTGGTTTTTAAAGTCTTTGAGATAATCATCATTCCATTCAGTTTTATCACAATAAAAAACTACTTTGTCTAGTGTTTCCCAAACATTGGCTTTTCTATTATGAGCTTGTCCATTATTAGCATGATCCTTAATTGCATTATCTAGGGACTTCCACTGATTGTATCTAATAGTTGAGCTACCATTCCTAGATTTTATCTTACCAAGTCTTCCATGAAAGCCTAGAAACCTTATAGCCTTCACTCCACTATTAGATGACTTTTTGGGGACACATTTACCATGCTTAGACTCTTGAAGATCTGGTTCAATAATAACATTACCACCATGTAAACTAATTGCAGATAAGACTTTTTCAATCTTTATTATAGCATATATTCTAGCTCTGATAATAGCTTCAACTTCCATGCAAACCCTATATAAAGATGAACAAGCTTTTCAATTATCATGCAAAGTGCATGAAGTTTACAGATATTTAATTCACTTAAGGAATATCTAGGACTGGCTTAAACTGTGGATCCTTGTTGCGCCTAGAGGGAGCTCTATTATAATTGCTTAAGTTCAACTCTATGGCTAGGGACATGCAATATAAGCAAAGGAGATCTAGAGTTGGCTCCCTTTGACACATTATACATACATTTGAGTGTCTTTAAGTCACCAGCTATATGCCACTCAATCTTATAGCTCCCAAATCATTTAATAAGTAGATATTCTCTTGCATGCTGTCTCTTAATAATATTAGATATTGGTGTTTGATGAAAAATCCAATACAATATATTAAAAATCTCTGTATCTACTTTGAATGCTCATAGCCATCAGATATTATGTTCAAACTGAACACTAAATGATATTGACTGATTGCAATGACTTGATGAAAGTGTTCTATTCATCAAAGTAATATAGACTTTTTCTATTGTTGTGCACTTTAGAATCTCACTTTCATCAAGTTTAACCACAAATCTAGCCACTCCTTGTACCTTTTCTAGTGACAAGTCATAGAATCTGATCATTAAACATTGTAGGGTGGGCAAGTTAAGGAAAATATTGTTGAATTCATAGAATACAACTTCCTTTTTCTTGCCCTTGAAGTTAGCCTTGATATGGAAAGACTCACCTAGAATCTCCATCACTTTGTTATTCACTCTTTGTTTGATAGTTCTAACCACAGATGGCCATAGAAGTATGCAATTGCGTACATGTCCTTCATATTTGATTGTAAAAGCTAGAAAAGTTGCATATAAGCATCTCGGTTGATACCAATACTATCTACTATCTTCTACACTAACTCAATATCCAAAGAATGATCCTTTATAAATGACTCTAAGGATTATATTTTTGCCTTTTTAAAATTTTCTTCTCCAAAACATCTTTTGAAGCTACTAAAGGAAGAAGATAGTAAAAATGAGATTCTTTTAAAGGACCTCTTTCACTTGCATTCAATTGAAGAAGAGACCTAAAGAAATTAACATCACAAATCAATATAATTAATCTTACAAAAAGCTACATTTAATATTTTAAAGTGAAAAAATATAATTGTTGCTTGGATTCTTTTACTACAATCACCTCCTTCTCGTTTGAGACTCTCAATATATTTAAGAGCCCTTTGTCAATTTCAAAGGCCTAAAATAGTTTACTTTCATTGACAAGCTTGCCATCTAACCAAAGATTAAGATTCTTATCTCCTTCAAACCTGAGTATATGTTTTGTAGGCTCTGTAATAGTAATAGATTTTGTTGTCTACTTATTAGTTCATACTCATTATCCAACTCAATATGAAGATGATAGAGAGGTATTTTACTGGAGCTATAGAGATAATTGGATGGTTGATCCATAGCTAAGGATGTGACTAGAAGATTGGATTGAAAAACTATATCAATTAGAAACAAGAAGGAAAACAAAGAAGAAACTAGTAAGGAAGGGAAATAAAGAAGAGAGTGAGAATGGAGGGAAGTAATCAAACGTTGAAAAAAATTCAAATTGGATATTAGTTTTCACTTTAATGAGGATGAGTAAGATCTTCATTATGACAACCTTTGTCACCTTTATGGTGACCTAAATTTCTAAGTTTGATGTGACCATGAGAATATCATGACAATGACTTAATAACGATTTTTTATATATTTACTTACCAAAATATAATTTTTTTAAAATTTAAAAGTGATTTTATTTTTTCTTAAAATTTTCTCTCTCTAGGACCACTTACAAGGCATTTCGAGACCTAAAAACTCTCCTAATGCCTTAGATATGTGACTCAATGTTTAAGCTGCCAAAGGGTAAAAGCTGAGAAGGTCAAACTTCTAAATGAACTACATCCTCTTGATATTCCATAGATAAAGTGGGAATATATTAGTATGGATGTTATAGTTAGCTTACCTAGTATTCAAGGAGGCTATGATTCTATCCTTGTAATAATAGACATGCTTACCAAAGTAGCTCATGCTATGCTAGTTAAGACAACCCATAAAGCCTCTAATACTACAAGGATCTTCATTAATGGTATATTCCACCTTCATGGACTCCCAAAAAGGATTATTAGTGACTATGACACTCTCTTTACCTCTAAGTTCTAGACTAGTCTTTTTCAACCCATTGAAACTTAGTTATGCTTTAGCACAATAGCCTACCATCCACAAATCAATGGGGGGAAATTGAAAGGGTAAACCAAGTGTTGGAGGATATTCTAAGAGCCTATTGTGAGCAAAGAGCCAACAAAGTGTATTTAGTACTTACCATTGGTAGAATATGCCTACAATGCTTCCTTTCAACAAAGCATTAAAATGACTCCCTTTCAAGAAAAATATAGGTAAGAATGCTTATCACGTTTTACTTCTCTGATCCATCCATAAAAGTTGAAGCTCAAAAAAGAATGCTAGACGATATGCAAGAGCAAGTCAAGGCTATTTAGTAAGACATAAAAGTTACATAAGATCAACAAAACACCTACACCGATCCAAAAAGGACTAACTGAGAACCTTAAAGGAAGGCGATATGATTTTCCTAAGGGTCCGCCCTAAGAAAAGCTCCCTATTTCTTAGGAATTTCGAAAAGTTAAGTCTGAGATATTGTGGGTCTTACAGGATCATAAAGTGCTTAGAAACTCATGCATATAAACTCGACTTACCCCTTCATCTTAAGATTCAACATGTATTTCATATTATTTTACTCAAATATTATGTTCCCAACCTCGAACACATCCTTGATGATGAACAAGCTGTAATTCCAACCTAAGGAATCCTAGAAGTTCGGCGCCTGAGAGGATCCTAGAAATCATGAAGTAGCCCTTGAGGGATCCTACTCTACAAGAATTATCAATGCAATAGAAGAACTTCCCAGATGAGGATGCAACTTGGATGGAAGAATCCATCCTTTTAAAAGAACACCCCGAGTTTCTCTCGAGATTCGATTTCTCTAAGGGGAAGGGAATATAACATACTCAATTTTTTCCAAGGAAATATACTTTATTCTCATCCAAAAAATAATTAATATTAATGAGATTAATATACAATTTTAATAAATTGTGTAAGTTTTTAAAGATATTTTATTAAAAATTAATTTTCAATTTTCAAATATTTATCATTGAAATTTCTTATACTAAAAAACCAATGTTTAAATTTATTTTAAACATTTAAAACTTTTATAAATTTATAAATTTTTTTTTCAAAATTTTAAAGAAATTTTTATCAATTATATACATTTTTCATTCAATTTTCTTCATTTAAAAAATTCTCAAAGTTTTTTTTCAAAATATTTATCTATAAAAGAGAAATATATATATTATAATACTACTATAATTATTAATTAACTATTAATTTAATTTAAAAAATTTAAAAAACATGAAAAAAACTAAGATTTACTTACCTTAGGGAGTAAGCGGGGTAAGAAAGAGAGGAAAAGGCAGTGCTTTTTATGCACCAACAACTTTTATGCACCTACGCGAATGGGCAGGTTGAAAGCACCAACAAGCAGCTTTTGGATATCCTATCGAAAGTCGTATCTGAAAAGAAACGCGATTGGGATAAGAAGCTATATGTGGCAGTATGGGCATATAATACCACGTTTAAGCGAGCCACTGGCCACACGCCATTCAAACTAGTTTATGGTGAAGAGTGCGTTTTACCCTTAGAAATTGAGTTACCGACTATTAGATTTGCAATAAACCATTCTTTGGGTAATGAGGACGCCCTATTAGAGCGATTTACGACCTTAGCACACCTAGATGAAATTAAGTTGCAAAGTCTGTTACACCAAGAGGTGGCTAAACGTCGCATGAAACAGTTGCATGATCTAAAAGAGAACAAGTACACCTTTAAGCAGGGACAATTGGTTTTATATTATGATGCACGTAGGGAGCTTTTCCCAGGAAAAGTGGAGCCTAAATGGGATGGACCCTACAAAATCGTTAGGTTAGGGAAGAATAAGTCTACAGCCCTATTAGCTGATTTACAGGGACTGGAGTTTAAGAATAAGGTTAATCTTAATAAGATTAAACCTTACTATTTCTAAGTCTGCTAATACAAAGGAAATGCATTGCAGGTCCATGCTAGGAATGATCTGAGACCTGCGGAAAAGAACTTAAAAGACGGTTAATCCCTTATTTGGAGCACCCATATCTGGAGCAAAGATACCATCAGGGGAGACTCATTTGGTGGAGCAAAGGATATAAGGTGATTGAGCAAGAAGACAGAACCTTTGTGTGGGAGATCAAAGTTTTCTGCCATCACTGTTTACGACTGTTGACGAGTATCCCTGTTGAGTTCAATGAAGAAGGTGGGATGGAGCCATCAGTTCATCCTCTCAACATGCTAAACTTTGATTATCATAACTACGAATAGAGGAGTTCGCGATGGCCGGCTGTATAAACCCATTATGGACGTATACATTGTATTTTGACGGAGCGTCCAGGGGCCCTAATATAAAAGGAAGTGTGGGAGTAGTAATCCGAGACCCCCGACGAAGAGTTACAATGAAGTTAGCTGCTTATCTTGGGGTAGGATTCACTAACAATATGGCGAAGTATAAAGCCTTGATTATGGGACTGTATATTGCCAAGCAAGGTGGTATTCGTCGATTGTTAGTAAAAGGGGATTCCTAGTTGATCCTGAATCAGCTAGATGGGACATACATAGTGCGGAATCCCATTCTTTGTATGTATCATCGGACTGCGATGACCCTACTTGAGGAGTTTGAGAGAGTGTCTTTTCAGCTGATTCCCCGTCTGGAATCAGTTTGCGGATTCATTAGCAAATCTTGCTTATGAGGAAGACCTCTTCTTTAATTGTGGTCCTAGTTTGGATATTGTGATCAATGATGAAACAGGACCCGGTCGCTTGTGGGGTATGTTGTCAGAACATGCAATATATGGTAGACGATGGTTGATATGGGCGATGCAAAGAGTAGCCGAGACTAATCTACCGTTATTATCTGGGACCCATAGGTTGATTAGACATCATATTATGTGTACGCCTCTTGCTATTTATGCAGGAGGGATGGGTCATAACCTTATGCATTTAGTTTAGGGCTACGAGCCTGTTTTTCCTCCTTGGAGGGAGCCTCATATTGTATATCTGTGCTATTCCAGGGAAGGATGTGTAGGTGTTACTTTGTTTTATTTCATTAGGCCAAGAGGGCCGATTAAGTTTTGTAGCGAAGTGTTTTATTACATTAGGCCAAGAGGGCCAGTTGTCTGTTTAGTGCAGGTGCGGTTAATGGTTTTTTGTTTGAGTCCTGTGCTTGATAGATTCCGTGGAGCTGGAGGGAGCCTTTGTCGCAGCATCAACGCTTCTTGTGGCCCTATCCAGGTGATATATTTTCTTTATGAGTACTGTGGTTGTTATGCTGTATGTGTTTGTGTACTTGTTAAGGGGTTTTTCGTTTCTTGTTGGGGACCAGCGTCCAAGGCATGAAGTCCCGAGGTTTAGGTTTAGTATGTTTGAGGGAGGTCTGAGTAGTCATTGCCTCCTGTCAAGACATTGTCAGGCATTGCAAGACCTGCTTTAGAAGGGAGTTCTAGTGACCCTGTTCTGCTAGCCTGCTAGGCAGCCATTCTAGGAGTTCTTATTAGTTGTGAGGCAGTTAGCAAAGCCTGCAGAAAGAAAAATAAAGATAAAACCCTGAATATCTTTAAGAAAATAAATATTTACAAAGGTGTGTAAAACGGGGTTCTAACCCCTATCAAAAGAAGAAAAGAAAAGAAAGAAAAACTTATAAGCAGATGATCATTGCCTTGCAAAGGCCTGGTAGGTTCTTGGGGACGAGGCAGACTCGGGGCCGATGCCTTGTCTTCCTAGGGGTGGCATCTAGCTGAAAAATAACAAAACAAGGAAGGTTGGAGCGAAAATAAAAGTGAGCGTAAAAAAAGGAATAAGTGTCGCCTTGTGAGGGCTTGGTAGGTTCTTGGGTACCGAGACAGGTCCTGAGGCCGATGCCCTGTTCTCCTTGGGTCACTACGCTCAGCTCCCTCCTTTTTACATGCCCGAGTATGGAAAATAAAACCCTAAGAGAAGAAGAAGTGTGCTACAAGAAAATACTTCTTGATCAGGCTATAGGAGTCCTCGCCTAGTAGGAGCTCTTAGTTGTGTTGTCCTTAGTTAGGTAGGTAGTTCAGACCACCACTTAGGGCAACCTCTTTGACAGTTCTTTTTAGTTTGGCCGTGTTGGAGCAGTTGGATAGTGACTCGCTTCGGATCTTCTATTAGATGATGCTAGGCCTACTCCTTGTGGATGTCATGCATTGGTTATGTCAGGGGGTAGGGGGAGCATTGTGCTGAGTTTTATTATATATTTGTTTTGTATCAGCTTGATGCTTCTTTGGTTGTTTATGTGCCGATATGTTCGTGGATTCGACGGGCTGAGTCGCCCTATCCCGTGGTCGCCAATGAGAGCGGAATTTTGGTGCCGAGAAGTGCTTAAAAATAGCTAAAAATTATGAATATCAAGGGAAAAATACTCAACGTCGAAGGCAGCGGCTCGATCTAGGACGATTTTAAGCGCCAAAGTGCTTTAAAGGCGTCCGAGCGACGCTTGTTGATTTTTCATAAAATTTCAGACAGTCGTGCGGGTTGGCAAAAGTTACCGGCCAATGCGAGATGCCAAGCTGGACACCCAGGATTTTTCAGAGCTCGATTCCGAGTCCGGACGGGGAAATGGCCAAGAATTGGTCAAGATTTGAAGAGGTGGACATGAGTTGGGCCAAGTGCTAAGTGACCCTTGGGGTCTTGGAAGCATTTTATGCCAAAGAAAATCGTGGCATGAAAGATGAGTGAAAAAACGTGGAGAAAACGTGGAGGAAGATGACGCCCGAAAAATGCGCCATGAATGGATAGGAGGCATCATGGCTGCTGCAAACAACCCCCCCAATTGATCATGGGGCTTGAATCCCCTCTGTCTGTGGACTCTATCGCCGTGCTTCGCTCCTCCAATGGCGATCTCTATGAAGAATTCTGATTTCAGTCTTTCTCTCTCCTCCCTCTCTCTCCCCTAAAGGCAGATTCATGTGGTGAAGAGGAAGAATAAGAATGGATGATGGATGCTTGTCCAATGAAGATCGGAGGTAAGAAGATTGAAGATTGCTGATTGTGGACTATCATGAGCATTAACGGTGGCTGGAAATCAGTCCCGAGATATGGCAAATAAAAACCCGCAACCCGCAAAGAATGGTAATCTCATTTTTACAAAGGAAAATGGTGTTTTTATGCAATTTGCTTTATGAATTATTGTTCCCATGAGATGATTATGCATTAGAATGTTGTTTGCAATGTCTTTCAACTATTTATGCTCAAAAAATCAGGAAATCATAAGTGTTGTGGATGAAATTAGTAGTGAAAAATCCGTAAATATGCAAAATATGGGAAAATTGGGTGTTTTTGAGATATCGATGAAAAATATAATAAGACACACCAACTAAACTTGTCTTTTACTGAAAATGAACCTAAGGGCCACAGCCCATAACTCATTTTGAATTTTCAGTCATTAAATATTGAAAAAAATACAAGAAAAATAGGGTAAAATGGAAAAAAATAGAGGAAAAATGGATTTTGAGTGCCGAAAATTAAGGAAAAATAAGATTCATGTTTGTGGATGTATGGGGGGTCTGAAGTATGAGGTTTAGCCTCAGGTCAGCCCTACCTCTATGTTTTAGTGGATTTTTATGGCTTTTATGCAATAAAAATGTGAAAAATGAACCCTAAACCTATGCAATATGCACAACTTAAATGGGTGAGGGGGTTGGAGTGTATGAAAAGTGTGTAAACATTGAATGAAATGATGAAAAGCTTGCTGGTTTTTTATGCATACCATATAGATCGATTGATATTTAAAAATTAAGGACCTAGTAGCACGAGGGTTTCTCGGTGCTAGGTTCATGCAACGCCGCATACGAGTGATAGAGAAATCCATTGAAAGAAATGTTTTCCACTAAGCACCAATGCTGATTTTCTTAATTGTTTGAGCACGTGGACATTCACAATTTGCATGAAGCATGAAATTTAAGAAGTATCAGATAATACCTCCTGGATGCATAGCAATTGCTTTTTAGAGGAATATGACCAACGTTGAGTGAGTAAGGTTGTCCTAAGCTGTAGGCTAAGCGTTGGGTCTAGGGGAAAGAAAGTGAGGAAGCATGGTATATATGCTGGAAATACGTGGATCATAAAAGAGAGAAGTTTGTGTGCGTATATTATATATGTTTAGCGACGCATCGAGGGGCCAATGCCCAAGGTGTAGGAGAGTCGCAGTGAGGTAGCGGCAGTCAGCCGTTGGAGGACCTCCTATGTTTGTGCTTCGTGCTATTTGGCAATGTGCTGGGACTCCCTCTGAGGAGTGTTAATTGGGTTAGAGTTGGACTACAAGACGTGATACAAATGCAAGATGTTTAGGAAGATGATGTATGTGTCATCCACGCTCCTGGCCGCGAGGCCGTGGGGTTGTTGAGTGCATGATAGAGGTCCGGCTAGTGCATGAGCCAGTGCCGGCCCGTTTTAGGTCCCATCAGTGGTGCGTCTGTCGGGAGCCGCTTAGAAGTGGCGGTCCTCGAATCCTGGTTGTCAAGGGACTAGTTAGCAGTTTATGCCAAAGGATATTGAGATTGATCCGTTATTTATCGATAAGCATCGTCTAGGAGAAATCCAAAAGCAAGAGAGAGACGAAAGAGCTAGGCGACGTGCTGAAATTTTTAGGAGATATTCCCCTAAGCGTAGCGGTGCTGAACCCTTACGAGGGAGTGGATCTAGTGGTCTTGGTGCCACAAGCAATAAGTTAGGAGAAGGTGGAAGCCCTGGTGCTCCCCTTTCTTCCATAAGCCAGTCTACATCAAGTGCGGGAGGTGTAACCCCACTGTCCCCTATTCCTAGTGCAAATCCAATTTCCGTCATGGCGCAGCCTATTGCAATTCCTGCAGGAACGACGGATTTGCCAGCTCTAGGTTATCCGCTACCCATTTTTAATGGGCTAGTTGAGGAAGATGCGGAACTCCACATTAGGGAGTTTCAAAAGCTGATGTTTGACTATCGCATCCAAGAAGGACATTTAATGATGTTCTTCAACATGACTCTCAAAGGAAGAGCTGCCATATGGTATCATGGTTTAGAAACCGGAACCATATTGAATATTGATTCATTTTATGGAGCTTTTCAAAGGGAGTTTGCCCCTGAAAGGGGTGCGCAATATTGGTTGCGTGTACTCAACGTAACTCGCCAAGAACCACACGAGGATATTCGTGCTTATACGAAGAAAATAAAAGAGGTTTTCCGTAAGTTGGACACCTCTATTCCTATCCCCGCAGCTGCCCAGTTGCAATATTTCCTACATGGTTTGGACTTTAACATCTAATTGCAGTTGAGTAGTGTCCCTTTGGGGGATATAGATACTGCCATTACAAGAGCACAAGAAGTGGAATCCCGACTACAAGCAGCCTATGCCTCTTGAGGTAATTCGAATATGGGTCTAGCATTGGGAAATAATATGGCGACGACCAATGGCAGTAGTAGCCAAGGGATAGCGATGGCTAATCCTAATGGGAGAGGGAACATGATGCAGAATGTGCCTTTATTACCAGCTCCCCCTAGCATGTCGATGCCTACGGGCAGTCAAATGGCTCCAAATGGTGGAAGCCAGGCAGTTAATCCTAATACCATGCATGTGGTTCAACAACCAGTGCCTAATCGAATTGTTAGGCCGATGGAACGACAGGGTAATGATCAAGGCTACGAGTCGAGCACTTCCAATGTTCTTGGCGAGGTTAAGGACATGATGAAGCATTATACCGACATGATTACGGAGCAGTATCGACAAATAGCCGTTGATGTCAGCTTTCTTAAAAAACAACAAAATTTGATAGGAAGTAGATACCCAGATGAGGGTGCACCTTCGCGGTTTAGTTGCAAATGGTGTGGTGGGCAACACTATCCAAGAAATTGCCCAAATGTCAAGTGCGACATCTGTGGAAAATCCGGCCATTTAGCAGCCACTTGTTGGAGTAAGATTAGTTCCCTCTAGCGAGGTAGTCGGCAACTAGGGCCTGTTAATCATCGTGCGCAAGGAAATGATTCCCAGCGAGAAGACGAGCCTAAACAAATACTCCAACGACCAAAGACTATAGTAGAGAAGTTGCCTAGTGGTAGTGGGGTTAGTTTGATTGAGGTTGTGCGCGTTAATGATGCTGAAACCTCTAATCTGCAAGCTGTCCTTACAAGAGGTCAAAAGGGTAGAGAGGCCGACAAGGATAAGCCTGTTGACAGAAACCCTAAACAAGGCGACAAAGGAACGCAAGTTTTGGATCCTGCCATGGAAGGGGGCGCTTTAATGACGCTGAAACCTCTAATCTGCGAGCTGTCCTTACAAGAGGTCAAAAGGGTAGAGAGGCCGACAAGGATAAGCCTGTTGTGAACGGAAACCCTAAACAAGGCGACAAAGGAACACAAGTTTTGGATCCTGCCATGGAAGGGGGACCTTTAAAGCCCGTGGAGAGTAAAGATGATGTTAAGAAGGATAAGGAACCACCAAAGAAGAAGGTGAAAGTTAAAAAAGAGGCAATAAAGCCGGTTCAGCGACGTAAAGAGCAGATGGTTTGGCGTGAAAAGCGAACTCTATCGAACTGTCATGAATTCGATTTGGCGAGCTCTCTTTGCGAAGTCAAGCCGGATGTGAATCTTTTGCAGCTTATTAAGCTTTCTCCAGGAGTACGTAAGGAATTTAGAAAGATCCTGTGTACCGGGTATATCATAGAACCTTTGGGTATTGCGCGAGTTGGTGATGATTAGTTCGAGCATGCTGAGAAGCATTGCCCAAGGGTTGCAGCCTATGTCGATGGGATATTAGTAGATTATGCCATTGTCGACACGGGATCATTTGTTAACATTATGAGTTCTGAACTGATGGAAAGGTTGGGTCTTGCGATCCAGAAAGATACCTCCACAATTCTCAGAATGGCGGATGATAGTTTGAGACAGCCGGAAGGCTGCATTACTAAGGTCCATGTCATTGTTGCAAATGTAGAATGCCTGTTGGACTTTAGGTTGATTCGTTTTGCAGGGCGTTCAAGTTACCAAGTATTACTCGGATGACCTTGGATCTTGCAAGCGGACTGCCAAGTGGATATACCTGCCGGTCGGCTGATATTCGGCAGAGGTGCCTAGCGCGTGGTGATTGATGCTTATCTTGAGTCCCCGCAGAGTGAGAGAGCTCCTCTATCTTCTACAAAATTGGAGACATTAGAGGATTTATCTGCCAGTGAGACATCATCGAGTGATGAGTCCAAAGAGGGATCCACCACAGAAGACATCTATCAGATCACTCTGAACGAGCCAATAAATTTCTTCCAATAAGAACTTACACACTGCACTAGTGGTCTTCGTTCTCAAAGATCTGCCCTCAACATGATTGGTAAGATCTTCTCTAGCCAAAACAATATACCTCATCTGCCATAGACCCATAGGCATAGTAACCAAATCAACTACCCACTTATAATGAATGCATAGCGGATAGGTCGGATGAAGCTCATCTCGATGACGCACTACCAAATACATCTGGCAGTCTCTGCAAGTCTCAACAAAGTGAGAACACCCCCAGCTAGCTGCCAACCCTATCCAAGGGGGTTTTGGATAGCCACGTCGGGAATGTGGACCGAACCCATCATGAGAGGTCTGTTCGTAGAAACATTTGTTCATAGGAGGATGCTCGGGTGCCAGGGGGCTCAGGCTCTGGCTATAAATCTCTTGCCTCTGGGTCCCACTCAGATGGTCTACATGGCTTAGGAAGGAATCTTGAGGCCCTGTTACTAGTGGAAGGGCCGAAACTTGGAGGAAAATAGGACGTCTCCTTACGGATTGCGGGAATCATCCTATGGATGGGTTTTGTATCTTAGTTGAAATTTTAATATAAAGTTTACTTTCAAGGAATTTGTTTGATCTATTTTTGTGTTAGTGCATAGAATTACGTAAAGAAATATATGACTAACGGGTTAATTAAGGAAGCTGCTTGTATGTGTTACCACTAATGTGCCCTTAGGCAAGTGGGAAACTAAATTTATGAAGGGAAGCAGGTGGGGGAACCCCCAATGGGTCCGAGGGTCATGTCAATTTGCAAAGATTGAAGCAAATGCAATCAAGACAGATTAGTCCGTGGCCTACCGCATTTTGGATATGTGAAATTTGATCATTTATGTGAGGCTTGTCAATTTGGCAAGCAGTCTAGATTGCCATTTCCAAAGAGGGGGAGAATAAGCAACTATCCTTTGGAAATGGTACAATTAGATATTTGGGGCCCATGTCAGAATGTTTCCATGAGCGGAAGATGTAGATTCTATATTACTTTCATTGATGATTTTAGCAGAATGACTTGGGTGTACTTTATGCATCATAAAAGTGAAGCATTTGAAAAGTTTTTGGAATTTAAATCTATTGGCTAAAAAGTAGTTTGGATGCTACATAAAATGTTTTAGGTTAGATAATGGTGGAGAGTACATGTCATATGAGTTTTGTGACTTCTTGAGAGATCATGGTATCAAAAGGAAATTGACATGCATGTATACACCTCAGGAAAATGATGTGGTTGAAAGGAAGAATCGGATCATTGCAGAGGTTGCAAGGGAAATGATGAACCAAATGAACATGCCATTGTCATATTGGGCAGAAGCAGTGCATATTGCAGTTCACATTATGAATAGAACACCTACAGCCTTGACTCATAATATGTCACCATATGAGAAAATGTATGGCAGGACACCCAGTGTTGCATACTTTAGAGTCTTTGGATGTGTTTATTATGTTCATGTTTTGGATGATTTGAGAAAGAAGATGGAACCAAAGGATGTAAAATGCATTTTCCTTGGATATCCGGATGAGAAGAAGGGATACAAATGCTATGATCCAGTGAGTAAGGAAGTATACATAAGCAGGGATGTCAGATTCAGTGAATATGAATCATGGTACAAGCCCAAAATTGCAGTGGATGTTGATTCCTATGAAAGCAGTGATGATGATGGCTATGGAATGAAAATTTCAGCAAACAAGAAGGGTGAAAATCAGGATGTGGAAGATGCTTTAGGACCTCAAGAGAATGTGGAAAGCAGTGGCAGTTACAATCCATGTTGTAGGTTGAGAAGTGCACAAAGGAGTGTAGAAGTTGTGAAAGGAAAGAGACCTATGGCTGAAAGTTCAAAAAATGAATCTATAGATGATGAGTATGGCATTCCGCATGTTAAAACACCTAGCATTAGAAGTGCAAGAAAGTATGTTCCACCACATGCTAGATCAATTGAGACACTAATGTCAGAAAGAGTAAGGTATCCAATTGATAGATTGACTTCATGAAGATGCATTATGCATACATGGTTTCTTATGTACAACATGTAGAGCCTACTTGCTTTGAAAAAGTAGCAGAGAGCAAAGAGTGGAGACAAGCAATGGATGAAGAGATGGATGCACTAAGGAAAAACAAGACTTGGGATTTGGTGAAATTACCTCATGGCAAGAAATCCATTGGATGTAAATGGGTTTATAAGGTCAAATGTAAGTTAGATGGTTCCCTTGAGAGGTATAAAGCAAGACTGGTTGCAAAAGGATATGCACAAACTTATGGTTTGGACTATGAAGAATCATTTAGTCCAAGAGCTAAAATGATGACAGTGAGATCGGTGATTGCCTTGGCTTCTATCTATGGTTGGAAGCTTTATCAAATGGATGTGAAAAATACATTTTTGAATGAAAACTTAGAAGAGGAAGTGTATATGGATTAGTCAGAGAGCTATGTAGATCCAAAATACCCACATTTTGTATGCAGGTTGAAGAAGGCTTTATATGGACTGAAGCAAGCACCAAGAGCATGGTGTGATAGAATCAACAAATTCTTATGCAATATGGGATTTCAGCAAATCAAAGCATGTGGATTCACCTCTCTCAATGCATAAAGTACCAATTTGTTCTATGTACAATACTATAAGACTCCCTAGCCTTCTATTTCTAGCATTATATGTCAGCATAGAGCAATATGCATGATTGCACTATCAATTGCATACATGGCATATAAAATTCACACATGACTATGAGGATTCAATCAATGGGTGTTAGAAATCACATTTCCCTCTAGTATTTCTAAATTGAGCATGAGAGAGTGCAAGAAAGGTTGAGCATGACTAGTCTTCTCTTCAATCAACTAAGAGATGAGGATTGAGAGACATTACGACAAATGGAAATGGGTACCATTTTCCTATATACACATGGAACAAGCCTATGCAAACACAACACATCACAATATTGCTATTATGTGAACTTTAGTATAAGGCTCCATGGCTTTCCATCTTGCACCTATGCTAGTTGGGTTGGGCTATATTATTGCACCATCAATTGTCACCTTCGCATAATCCCTTTGAGCCCTTAATCTTTTGATTTTCTAAATTAGGTGTGTGATAATAGTTTATCTTTCTTCTTGAGTGGTGAGAATTTGGGGTGAGCACGTGTTCTATGATTTCAAGTGGAGTGCTTGGTAAGCTAAGTGATGCAAGCTTCACCAATAATAACATGATGGTCTCTAATAATGAATCTACCTCCCTAGGAATTGCCTCATGGTCCCTTCCATAATAGATATATGCACATCTCGGGTCTCCACAGTTTCGTTATCATGTCTTTTGAGAAAAGTTCCCAGCTAACCGGGACCACCCTTCCGTAGGATGGACCAAGTCACGTCCACTGCACTTTCCTAGGGTTGCTTAGTTATCTAATTACCTACCACATTATGTTTGACATGCAAAAGCAGCTTCTTTAATTAACCAATTTAAACATAGGTTCCTTCACGTAACTTAGGCACTGACATAAAAAAAACAATGTCAAGCAAGTTCCTTTTTCAAATATTTGATCTTTATTTATCATAGTCTTGGAATACATCAAGTATCTTGCCCGAAGGCTATCCCAGTACTTTATGTGAGGCATACAGAAGATGGTATGGTTGTTGTTGTCATCTATGTTGATGATCTCATTATTACATGTACACTTGAGAAGGAGATCACTAAAGTCAAGCATGGATTACATAAAGAGTTTGATATAAAGGACCTTGGTTTGTTGAGATACTTCTTGGGTATTGAGGTTATTGACACCCCTCATGGTATATGGCTGATACAAAGGCAATATGCATTGGAGATGTTGGAAAAATATGGCATAACAGAATGCAAACCAGTTGATACACCATTGGATCAAAATGCTAAGTTGATGGATGATGAACCTTATGTTGAGGATGTAACTATGTTTAGAAAGATGGTTGGTAGTCTTATCTACTTGACCATTACAAGACCAGACTTGAGTTATGCTGTTGGATTGATAAGTTAGTTTATGCAGAAACCATGCAAATCACATTTGGATGTAGTGAGAAGAGTTTTTAGGTATGTGAAGAAGAAAGTTGGCTATGACTTGTTTTATGAAAAAGGAATCAAGCCTACATTGTTTGGATACTCAGATGCAGACTAGGCAGGCATCTCTATGGATAGAAGATCTACTAGTGGCTATGCATTCTCATTTGGTTCAGCCATGGTAAGTTGGAGAAATAAGAAGCAACCTACAGTTGCTCTATCAAGCATTGAAGTAGAGTATAGAGGCATGGCATTGGTTGCATGTGAGAAGACATGGCTGAGATTGATCTAATATGACATGGGGATAGAGATCGATGGCGGAGTCATTATGTATTGTGACAATGTTAGTAGCATTATATTGGTGGCAAAGAACCCAGTCTATCATGAAAGGAAAAAACATATAGAAGTGCACTATCACTTCATTAGAGAAAAAGTCATTGATGGAGAGATTGACTTGGTCCATGTGAAAACAAATGACCAAGTTGTTGATATCTTTACCAAAGCATTTGGTAAATATAAGTTTGAGTACTTCAGGAGTGCACTTGGAGTCTTATGTGTGAAAGCTCATTTTGAGCTTGAGGGGGAGTGTTGATAAATATGACATATCCTAAGTCATATCTTAGGATGTATGTGTCTAAAGTAGAAGCACATGTGAAGTGTCCTTAAGTTGGGGGTATCTATCACTTTGAGGATAGCACTTGTTGTAGACTCTAAGAATGGAAGAAGGATAATGAAGGAGAAGATAGCATGTAGCCCGTGACCATCACTACCTGCTCCATCCTGGTCTTCCTCTACTTTAAGTTTATCAGAGGAGGAAGATGGCATGATAACAAGAAAGGGAGAAGATGATATGGAAGGGGGGAGGAAGCAAACGACGTGGAGGAGATGACGACGATGAAGAAGATGATGATTTCAAGGAGGGAGGCCACGAGCCTACCACCTCCAGTCCACAACAATGCTGCCACGTAGTCCGATAGGTGGTGGGTAGGGAAAACCACCACCACTCCACTCGGGCCCACCCCCCACCCCAAAAGCAGGCCGCATGATGGTGGTGGGAAAATTTGTTCGCCCAAATGAGTTGAGGGCTCTATATCATGGCGTTCACCCCCCAATAATACCCCTCCAACCCCTATACCCCCCTCCCCCCCAATCGCAAGGGGCATAGAAGGACTTAGGAAGAGGCTTAACAGCCTGAGCACTGGAGAGAGAGAGAGAGAGAGAGAGAGAGAGAGAGAGAATAATCCAAGGGATCTCCTTTCCTTCCCCTCCTTAGAGGGTGACCACACATGTTGCTCTTCTCCTCTTTCCCCTGCAAGTTTAACTCCCATCTCCCCGCAAGTTTAACCCCCATCACAATCAAGAAAAGTCACCCTGACACACTACCTCTCCGACGAAAAAGAGAGAGAGAGAGATTTATAAGCTGAAAGTATGGCCCAAAACGGAGGGAGACACGCATCAACAGTAATCCCGCATCCAAAAATGGAGCCACTGGCCAGGGCCTTTCTGCGAATATGAATACAACGTCGGGTTTGGATAATTCATATCCGAATATCCAGGTACTAATTTCCATCTCCGCTATTCATTGAGACATAGGTTATACCACCTTGGCATGTATATGAGTTCATTTTAATAAGTAACCTGATTGTAACGTGTTTGCTTGTCCACTTGTGGGACACGTCTTAGCAGCCCATTGGGAAGAGAGTCTAGAAAGCACTTCCTGGCACTCGCAAGGAATGTCACAGGGTTTGCGATCTAGGTCTTCCCGAGTCTGCCCCGAAGCAGAAGTATCCGGCTGTTCCCACTTAGGACTGACCTGAAGTCAGGGTTTTTTTTTCCCCTACCAGCCAAGTCTCTAGGAAGTAGCTAGCATCGAGCTCCAGATGAACCACTTTGAGTAGGAACCATGGGATCAAAGCAGATTTATGCTGCACTTGGTTCATGGAGAATGGGAAACGAGAGGGATGCGAAGCTCAACCTTTGTGCCCATAAGGCATAGTCCCATTCCGCTCCCCTAAAACATCATAAATCGGGATTCTAACTCTAATCAGGATTGTTGCTCCGCCAAGTTTTGCCCTAGACTAGTACACCGGCCTCGAGATCCCATCTCGAGTCATGTCGGCCTCTTGACTGCAAGCAACATCCACGGAGAGACCTCTCGCGGCAGGTTCGGTCCATGTTCCCGGTGTAGCTAACAACCCCCTTGGATAGGGCCAGGCAGACAGTCGGAGGTAACTGAACTTGCCTCTCCCTCCAAGCTATTAACTTGAAGTATTAAGTGTTTGGTCTTGAATTAGTTCCTTGAGCAAAGAAGTTCAAACAATGTACCTACGTGTACAATCACGATCATTTCTGTGGTCGTTCGTATGACCAATTGCTAAGGTGTGATTCCTTCTTCCCGAATACTCCCAGCATTTGATCCTGGATCGTTCACGACTTGGCAAGATTCCAAGGGCTTGGCAAGCTAGGTTGCTTGTTTACCCTTTTTCTTTGCGTTAGGGTTTGTACCCTACTGACCCCAATTATCATTACCTTAGGTCTCCTTGTACTATAGTCAAATAGATCTTGGACAACCCCGTCGTCCTTGGTTGGTCAATTTGCTTCTTGGCAATTCACAATTTCCCTAAGTTTGACAAATCGGTCCCCAAGAGAGAGTTGTATTAGGGCGACTACTCGAATCTAACTTGTAATTAGATCTCACCTTCCTTGACCTAAACACCTATCTTGAGGAATTACATCTCCTGTCATTTGGCATTCTTTGTCTAAGAATACCTGTGATCAATGTATAGGATTTGGGAGTTCCATGGACCCCAATCCAAAACCCTGGTCCCACTAGGTTGAAGATTGATTTGGCTCTAGGATTTCTTGTGAGATCTTAATGTTTGGTCCTTTGATCTTTAAGATGAGAACCTTAAGATCACGTCCTTTTCCCTTATGGACCGCTTGTCCCTAGTAAGATTGTCTAATCAGACAATTCGATGATTGTCTGAAATTATCCTCTCCGAATATCCAAGGCATAGGCCTTGATCGATAATCCAACCTAGAGTTTAACCTATTGATTTATCTTGGACTAGGGAAACGTCCTTGTTCCGTAGTCTAAGGTCGTAATGACAGTTTGCAAGAAACTCACTTGGTCGCTTAACATCCTTTGTTTGTCGATATTACTAGTATTCATGTCCTAAGGCCTAGTACCCTCTCTTACTCGCAACATAGAACGATCTAAGTACGAGAACGCTGGATTAACTTTGCAAGCGCAATACTAAGCAACATTTTAACTTAACTTAACCTATCTTTTCATATTGAATGTAACTATCATTTCATACTATTGCATCCTATATGCTTTTCATCAAATGAAATATAACCCTTTTTCTTTTCATACATCTACTTATGCATGCAAGTTATGCTATGTAAATTTACAATACTATAAAAACATAATCTTTTCTTTTCCCATGCAAGTCACGTAAATAAGAATGCAGTTGCTTATGCGAATTCTAAATAAAATATAACTCTTTTATTCCTCTCCATAGCAACTATCTATTCTTTAATTAAACATCCGGTCATCACAAGGGATTTTTATTGCAAAAAATGCATTGTATACAACATAATTCATTCTTTCCAACGTAAATTATCCAATGCAAACCTTCCAATGCACAAGAACATCGCAATTTATATTTAAGCTATATGCGAGATGCAACTGGGATATTATTGCATAAGTGCATCTTTTAACACATGAACCATATATTCAAAAATGCAACAACCTGAACATCTGCAGGAGGGGTATTATCGATTCTTGCACTTCGGGTGGGGACTTCTGCATGTGCTCCTCTTGTGTGGAACTTTGGGGCCATCGCAATTGGGATTTGGGAATAAGTCGGGCATGTGGAGGGTGTGCTGAAATTTTCTGCAAGTTGGCAGTCCTTCCTTCACGCAAGGGAACTCCCTTCACAAACGAATTGTGTCCTTCACGCGATCTGCGGGTGAAGCACCCCTAAGAAGGCTTTAGTGGAAGCTTCTTAAGAAGCTTCTTTAGTTTCTTCCTTTCTGTCAGTCAGGCCTAATAGCATCTCCTCCTCCTCAATGATGCTGCGAATGGTGATGATGACGAAAATGATGGTGATGAAGGTATGTGGCGGCGTTCGGCAGCCTGGCAGTAAGAGTGGAAGAGGGGGGTGCATGTCCCCTCTTCCACTCTTACTTCCTCTCTCTCTCTCTCCCTGACATGCTGTCGGTATGGGGAGAGAGAGAGGTAAAAAAATTTGAACTAATTTTAAAATTTAAAAAAAAGGGGGGGTTTTTATGGGAGAGGCACGGGAAATGTTACACCGATTCACACTAAGTACAAACTAAGTCTAAAGTCACAGACTTATTTAATGTCCACATGTAGTATAGCTGGACATCTAAGTGTTGGGTACACACAACCGAAAGATAGTAGAGTTGAGCTTGAAGTCTTAACAATCAGTTCATGATGATTCTTCACAAAGGACATATGCTGAAAAATGGAATGTAAGACACTACTATTGCTACTGGATCTGTGCATGATGTATCTGCCAATGTGAGTCCTTGGATAGGTAGATTACATTGTCATGGATCACAATCCACTAACATGAATATGTCAGTGAGGGTGAGATTGGACATGGATAAAGGCAAAGGGAAGGCACTTGATGTTGTAATAGGTCTATTGACATTAGGATATGATTCCATTGATAGTCTAGATAGTGAGTTTGGAATACTTGCAGTTATTACACTTGGTGTTAAGCAGAGGTATGTACCGCCCCATGAGAGAGAACAATCACATAGTGCACCTAAGCTATGAAGATTGTAGAGAGAAAAAAACCTGTTGATAGATTTATTTATAGTGGGTACTTATCTAGACACTATGTTTACATGATAGAAGTGATGAAGTACAAAGAACCCACATCATTTGTAGAAGCAGAAGGACGAGAATTGGTGTAAAGAAATGGATGAAGAGTATGATGCTTTGCTAAAAAATGGAACTCGGGATTTAGTTAAGTTTCCTGAAGGCAAGATGTCTATTGGATGCAAGTGGGTTTACAAAATCAAATGTAAACTAGATGGCTCGCTTGAGAGATACAAAGCCATGTTGGTTGTGAAGGGTTATGCTCAATAGTATGGGCTAGACTATGAAAAGGCTTTTAGTCATGTTGCAAAGATGGCAATTGTATAGATTGTCATTGCATTAGCTGCATCCAAAGGTTGGAATCTATATCAGATGGATGTAAAGAATGCTTTCCTAAATGGTAACTTAATCGAAGAACTCTATATGGATCAGCCACCAAAAGGATATGTACATGTTGAATATCCATCTTATGTTTGTAGATTGATGAAAGAATTGTATGTATTGAAATAAGCACTACGGGCATGGAATGCAAAAATCAACTCATTCTTATAGAACCTTGGATTTTAGATGGGTAAAATTGATCGTATCTTGTTTACCAAGAAGACAGAGAATGGCTATGTGATTTTGGTGGTTTATGTAGATGACATGGTCATTACAGGTGATGACATACAAGGCATTGATGAGATCAAATCTATGTTGGAGGAAAAATTTCAGATAAAAGATATGGGAGAGCTGAACTTTTTTGTTGGTATTGAGGCCCAATTGCCCAAGTAGCTCCCTACCTTTCCACCCACATGAACTCAAACTTTACCACCAAACTAATGAATGAAAAAAATTGTATTGTAATTTTAATTGGCTAAAAAGGTTACAACATTTTGCAAGATTGTCACTAAATGGGGGTGGGGTGTGCCTTTTGCTTTTTGGGTTTTTGTCACTTTATTGGCCCCTTTACCCTATGGAATATCTTTTTTGGACATTTTGAGTTCTTGATACATTCCTTTTGCAAGGTGATAATAGTTATAATCCATACTATACATTATTTTAGCTACGGCTAAGGAAGCTCTCAAAACCTCTGCATAGGTACTTAAGTCTATGACTTTATTCCAAACCTATTCACATGCTATTTAACATGCAAAAATTTGGTAGGCACATTTTGGTATCTGAATTTGGCTAGTTTGCTACACTTTTACAAAATCTAACATCATGTGTATGTCTAAAGAATTTAATGCATTTTTGGATGAATGTGAGATAAAACACAAATGTCCGATGCCATTATGAGGAAAAAAAAATAACACCTAGAGTAAAACCAAATAGCATTGCCAATTGATAATTACTCATATCCAATATGAGACATACACCGCAACAGCTCTTACTAATGACTCAAAGGGTTTTATGCTCATTTAATTAAAAAACATACAAGCTTAGGCCACAATATAGTGAAGCACAATATGTAGGGGCATTCTCATGGCACAACTCATTTAGAGATGATTTGATGTCCTTGACACCATGAGGAAAGGCCTTAGGGAGGGGTGAAAAATAGGGCACTGTATAGACAAATCAACATTCATCCTTTGATATAGTATCTCCTTCATGTAGTATAAACTCATTATTAATAGGAAGACACTTTACATCTAGGGCTCACACGTCATATGGACACCTCAAGAAATCTAGATGTTGCAAAAGTAGTATGCATATAATATGTTGGAAAGTATGGTATGCAAGAATGCAAGCCCATGGATACTCCATAACAATTGATATAGGAAATGAGATTGAGAATGTGACTATGTATAAACAAATGATTGGTAGCTTGATTTATCTTACTATCACTGGACCAAATCTCAATAATTCAGTTGGGTTGATCAATTAGTTCATGGAATAGCCAAGGAAGCCTCATTTAGATGTAATGAGAAGGATTATGAGGTATATGAAGGCAACATTACACTATGGGTTGTTCTATGAGCATGGCAAGAATCTTGAATTGACAGGTTACAGTGATGCGGATTGGGTTGGATGTGCTTACGATAGAAGATTGAGAAGTGGATATGGATTTTGACTTGACAACATCATCATTAGCTGGAGTAGGAAAAGGTAACCCATTGTGGCTCTCACAAGTAGAAGAAAAATATAGAGGTGCTAGTTTTTGTATATGTGGAGAGAGAGAGAGAGAGAAAGAAAGAAAGAAAGAAAGAAAGTTATATTAACGTCTTCTAAAGACCAAAACTGGCCTATGAGACAAACTGTGATACAACTGATGAGGTCCAGCTATCCAAAATAAAAGTGCTGAATGAAAAGCTAAAAACTGGAAACTGAAAATACGGTGCTGTGAGTGTGATAAGTGTCGTATATGTGTATCTGCGTATGTAGCTCTGGTACTCCAGATAATGGCTACAAAAGGGGAACAAATGTCGGCTGTAATAGGGGAACAACTGTCGGCTGTGATAAAGTGGTGCGATGTGTATATGTAACAGATGCAGGGAGATATACTATCCTGGGATGTAGTAGCAGTCGTCGAAGTCGCTAATAGCAGGTGATCCCTCCTGGATGCAGGATGTGGTACATCGGCGGTGGAGAAAGAGCAACCTGGAGATCTGAGATCCAATGTGTCGAGTGTCGTCGGATCTCAGTCTGCTGTCGATGTAGATCAAGAATCCTCCGGATCTCCTGTCGGTGTGGCTGTGGGGATCGAAACCCCCGGATCCTCGTGCGACGTCGGGTACGCTGGTCCTCAGCCTATTGTAGTGTGAGCCCGGAGGTCTGGCTGGAGGCTGGTATAGTAGCTCTCACTCTGTCTGTCTGAAAGAACTGTGTAATAATCGTCTGGGTGGGCCCCTCTCTGACTGGGACCCGCTGTGTGCTCTGCTCTCTGATGTGCCATGCCTCTCCCAGAAAATGGCCAAATGATCTCTGATCCATATCAGTCATACATCCCTGAAGTGAGCTGCTCAATGTGTATCTAGATCTCAACTCTGAGTATGCCGGGCATCTGAGAACAAAATGCTCCTCACTCTCCACCTCTGATCTGCAAAGGGGGCATATCCTCTCCTCCCGTGGGATGCCACTGGCTCTGCCACTCTGAATCATAAGCTGATGTGATGATACCCTGAGCTGTCCAATAAGAACTCTCAATCGATGTGGCATATAGATCTGCATATATCTCGGAATCTCTATGAATCCCTGCTCTGATATGGTCAAGAACTGTGTATAATAATGTGCCATCTTCGATGGCAGTGGCTGTGCAGGGCTGACCCATGTCCTCTGTATATAAATATGCCATATCTCCTGTCTGATGACTCTGTTCCTCTCAGAGAGAGAGAGGGTATAAGTGGGAGCCTGAGTATCATATAGAAGAGGTGGGAGTCTATCAATGTCCAGTCCATGTCTGTCAAACCAAGCTCTAGTCTGTGCATACCATGATGTGGTATCCCCCGCTCGAGCCATCTCCTGAGATGCCATATATGCTCTATATGCAATGCGATCTCTGTCCATATCCTGAAATCTGTGTAGGAAACAGACTGTCTGAAATAATGCCTCGACTAGCATGGGCGGTGTGGCAAGCTCTGCTTGCACAATGTCATGTGGGACTGAGGCCTTGCTGCGAATCAATCTAGATATCATGATCACTTGAGGTCTCTCCATCAATGTCCATACATAATCGGTAAGGCCTGGCCCCCATATAGCTGCTCCATATATCAGTGCTGGAGTGACTAGAGTATCAAAGAGCCACCCCTTGGTGCGGGGCTCCTGGAAGTGTGCCTGATAACATTGTCGCTCCATAAGAGCCAATGCTGAGTATCCTCTAGTGAGGCGGTCACGAGCTGCCTGTGTCATCGAGAAAGTCCCTGAAGCTGCTGTAAAGGTGACTCCCAAATATACATATGATCCAGTGACCTCAATACTCCCTCCTGCTGCCATGAAAATACTCTGTCTGCGTATCTGAGCTGATGTATGGAATATAAGAACCTTGGTTTTACCAAGGTTCACTGTCATGCCTCTCTGTATGCAAAAATCATCCAATGCTAATAAATGCTGCTGTAATCCCTGAGCTGAGTCTGAGACCAACACAATGTCATCTGCATATAGTAAGATATGAACTGTGGCTCCACTGAGATCTATACCTCCACCGGCTCGCTGTTGAATAAACTCTGCTATCTCATCAATGTATAGCCCAAATAGAGTCGGTGAGAGTGGGCATCCTTGTTTCACACCAATGGTGCTCACAAGGGGATCTGATATACCTCCCGGACATCTGACTCTGCCAGTAACCCGCTCATATAGTGCATAAATACCCCATATCATGTCATCATCCACCCCCAGATCAAGTAGGCGTCTGAAAAGCCTCTCTCTCGGAACTATGTCAAAGGCTTTGCGGAAATCCACAAAGCAACAGTACAATCTCTGTTTCTTCACTCTGTCTGGTCGATCAGACAACGGAGAGTGAAGATGTGGTCTATGGTAGAAAATGCCCGTCTGAACCCTGCCTGTCCGGGTGTGCGCATGCACTCTCTCTCTGCTAGCGTGCTGAGCTCCTCCTCCATCACCGTGCCATAAAGTATGGACAAAACTGGCCCAATCATGATGGTCCTATATGTGTTAGGATCCATAGGATCCCCTGACTTGTGGATAGGTACAATGATGTGCTCTGTCCACGAGTCAGGGAACCCCTCCGACAATGCACGGTTGAAGAGGTGAGCAATGAGTGGAGCCAATGTGTCTCTGCCATATATAATATGCTCTGCCTGAAGATCAAACTGGTCTCGAGCGCGGCCATACTGTAACCGTGAGATAGCATGTTTCACCATACTAGTGGTGAAAAAGGATGAAATACCCGGTCTTGGTGTACATGGTGTGGGTATCAGCGGCTGTGCGGGTACATGATATAAACTCTGTGTGTATCCATGCCATACTGTAGGGTCATGTATCGGTGTGGGTGAGCGTGGTTCTCTGATCTGCTTCCATGCCTCTGCACAATCTCTGCTCATAAGAAGGTGGTATATATCCCAATATCTCTCCTCCTCCCATTCTTGCTTTTTACGGCGGGTCAAGCGGTGCATGCGTCTCTGCGCCTGTCTGTGTGTGATCTCTCCGCTGGCCTCCAAATCGCGTAGCTGTCGACGTAGATCTCTGCACTCATCATCATACCACCTGTTCTGTGGCATGGTACCGGTCCGAGGGGGGTGCGTGTATGTGTGATGTGGAAAACTGAGTGTAGCAGAATCATGCAGAATGCGTGTGATATCAGTGGTCAGTGTGTCAAGGGGTGCGTATGGATCAAGTGACGTGATGTGCTCCTCCAGATGCTGTGAGTAAATATGTGAGAGCTTATGAGTGAAGTGTATGGTAGTATGCATGTGGGGTATGATATCTGCAGGTGGTGATGGTAATGAGGTGAGGAGTGAGAAACTGAGAAAAGTGTGATCGGCACCGAGTGGAAGTCTCCCAAGGCCGAAGGACTCGATAGTATGCATCCCATCGATCGGTCCGAGCAAATAATCTACAGTACTCTCGCCCCCCCCATGTGGGAAGCATGTAAGACCTCCTGAATATGGCCATCGTGCCATCCCATTATAAATAACGAGATGATGTCTACTACCAAGCTCAAGTAAATGCCCTCCATACCCTGTGGCGTCTGGCCCAGTATCTGCTGACTCCCTACTGATCCCCAACTCCTCAGGGTCTAATGCTCTCATGATCTCTGGCTGCTCCATATCAAAACTCTCACACTGTCGGCTCTGTGTGCGCCCGTTGAAGTCCCCCATAAGGAAGACCTCACCCAAACTAGAATACAGAATAATGTCCTCTGAGAGCTGTGAATAAGGGGAGGGGGAATCTCTGGCCTGAATATCACCCTGCGTAGTAGCATATCTGGACCCTCGTGGTGAAAAGTAGCATACTGCCATATAGATCCATCTCTCATCTGATATCTGCACTCTGATCCATATGTAACTGGCCTCCTCATCTCGTCTCACTAACTGGATATGTCTCTGTATCCCCTGACGGAATAGAACTGCCACCCCTCCTGAGCCCCTAGATGTGCTCTGCCTAGTAGTAGCCCGGTATGCAGATACCCACTCAAATCCTGTAATGCATGGAAGCCCTCTCTCTGGGCTCTCATGTGTCTCTGTGAGACATATAACATCATGGTCGGGTAAAATCTCCTCAAGTCTGTCCGGTCGTGACCATAGGGAGCCGTTGCAGTTCCAAACTGCCACACGTATCGGGGTTTTCTGTACAGTCCTCTGCCCCGTCTCATAGGCCGCGCCCCCTATTTGGTGGGGCGTCCATCTATAAAAATCCGGCCATCTCGATAGAAGGCCTTACGGCCTTCTCTACGTGCTTGGAGTATCTGTGGCATGCATGCTCGTCTGTGTGCAATCTGCATCTGAGTCAGGTCCTCATCCATGAAGATGGAAGCCCCAGTCATCCCTCGGAGCGAAATCCGCTTCCGAAAGAAAGCGGCTCTATCCTCCGGTGTGCTCATATGTAATATCAGAGCTTTGACCCTGGTAGTATCTCGTCTTGCACGCCATGCCTGAGTAAAGGGCATGCTCGTGTACCCTAGTCGGGTGCATAGCCCGCGTGCGTCCTCCTCCGAAGAGGCCCCTTCGGGGAGCCTGGTAATACGCACGTTCAATCTGCGCGCGTTCCTGAGCCTCTCCTCCTCTAAGGTCTCCTGAACCCGGACTACCTCCTCCTTTTTATTTTCTTCTTGGACCTCCTTCTTAATGTTCTTCTTCACTACCTCAATCCACCCCTCCTTATTCCCTTCTAATTCTTCCTTCATGTTTGCTTTGATTTTTTCCTCCCATCCCTCTCTCGAAGCCTCAACTTCGGTTTTAATGCATACCTGGAGGTCCTCTCGGCATTCCTTCGTGATAGCCTCTCGGAGGTCCGCTTTGAAATCCGCGTCCTCTCTTGCCTCCCATAGATGTGACACTTCCGTTTGTAGCTTGTCCAGGTCGGTTTTGAGATCCCTCTTCTCTTCCGTGAGTGTCTTCACCATCTCCTCTAGTCGCCGGATCCTCTCATGGAGCCGGTGGGTTTCTTGGTTCAAGGCATTATCTGCATCCTTCTTGAAATCTTTCTTCGCCTCCTTGATAGCCTGGCTGATTAGAAGCTCCACGTTATGGAGCTCGAGTGGCATGTCGCCTCACGAGGAAAAAGCCCCCTCGATAGACCTGTTGAATGTCAGAGAGACCACCTTCAATGAAGAAAGTTTCCCACTTTTCACCTCCTCCTAAAACTGCACATCCACAAATGCTGTCCCAGCTTGCACGTTCCAAGAGCCTTCCTTCTGCGAAGAGAGATAAGCTCGGCTGCAACTGGCCATCCTATTCAGGATGTTATTCAAACAGATGCTGCTATCAACCCTGGCAACAGCGGGGGCCCCTTGCTTGACAGCTCTGGGTATCTGATTGGCATCAATACGGCAATCTATTCTCCATCTGGTGCATCAGCTGGTGTTGGTTTTTCAATCCCGATCTTATTTACAAGTTCTGCAATTTTTTGAAGTTCCTCTGGACAGTTATCAGGACATGATGTATAGCCAAAATACAACAGTGTCCACTTGCCAACAAAATCACGATCTGTAACCACCTCGCCTTTGTGATTTATTAGTTTGAAAGGTCCTCCAATTGTTGATTTATGATGGGCAGAAGCTATTCCAACTGGCTCATTCTTTCTGGAGAAAACTTTGAATATCCCGAGACAACATTAGTGATCTTCAGCAACCTGGTCTCTTCGAACTTGCTTCTTTTAGCATCTCCAGAGCAGAAACGATTATGAGAAGCGAATCCCTGGGAAGCGATGCATCTCGGAGCTTCACATGAGAGGGCAGTATTCCTTCGCGATGCAAGGTAGCTGACGGCTTTGCGACAAAGAGAGAGAGAGAGAGGAACCTGGTCTCTTCGAACTTGAGAGAGAGAGAGAGAGAGAGAGAGAGAGAGAGAGAGAGAGAGAGAGAGAGAGAGAGAGAGAGAGAGAGAGGAATTACATATGCCCAAGTGATCCAACATCTTAACCAGCCATACAACTTCACATGATGTATGGTAAGTGATCCAACATCATTGTGGAGAGAGAGAGAGAGAGAGAGAGAGAGAGAGAGAGAGGAATTACATTGGTAAGTTATGTGCTAGTTTTTGTATATGTAGGATGAATAATTGTTACTTGTAGGCTCTCTGCTTTAGGCATGCAATCGAGAGCGTGCATAGTGGAATGAGTTGAGAGGCTAGTGTAGAGAAAGTAGACCATGAGATCTTATTAATGATGCACTTTATTTATCATTGGGCCTCATTGTTTGTGTTGGTGGAGGATGGCATCATAAGGTACTCCTCGTGCCTATGGTGGTGCTTTCCAAGGTACGTTTCCTTCTAGAATGGCATCCATTCTCAAATATGGTCCAATGCGTGGTTAGAGAATCAACATTAGAAGTGACATATTACTGCATGTTGTATGAAGCATCCCTCTACACTTGATAGCACATGTATGAAGTAATTTGAGGACATTTTGGAGTTGGATAAATTTGGTTTGACAGAGTATTAGCTAATTGCAACCTACAAGCAAGGTATTTGACACATGTACTTGATGTATATGCACTGAATTGTGCGGGGTAGATCATGTATGGACTCCTACATGTACTAGCAGATGTCCGAGAGTTTTTTGGAGCATGTATGACATGTATGCATCTCAATTTTGGCCTTGAAAGAGCTATTGGTCATTGACAGTCTGCAGATTTTAGACTGCGTGTTTGGTTGACTACAATAAGGTTGCATGATACAGAGTTACAACAACTACATGGTTTATGTGTTGACTGATGTACCTACAGGTTATGCCACATGTTTGTGGATGGTTTTGAGATGTTGATGGACTGAAATACCCTAATTATAGCAGACAGTTAATTGTAGAAAAATATCATAAATAGTCAAAGATTGCAGTAGGTCAATTAGACTTGTTGGCTTACAAGAAGTTAGGCAAACTGATAAGCCATTGTCTGTTACAATAGGGCAAATGCAGACAGGACCAACAACATAACCCAGATAGTGGGGGAAAAGCTTGATAGCAATAATTATGCCATATGGAAGTTTCACATGGAGAACTTATTGATAGGTAAGGATACTCGGACTTGTTGATAGGTGTTGAAGCTGAACTTGAAATCCCAAAGAGGAATCCTACAGCTGGAGCACATCGATCTTGGTTTGAAAGAGCTTGCAGGGAGGGTGCTACACTAGCTATCTTTGTGTATCTCGGATGCTATGGTAATGCAGATCATGAACTGCAAGTCACCAACAGATGCATGGAACATATTGATCAGGTATTATGGCACAACTACCAATGCCAGGAAGATACAATACACAAAAATTCAACAACATGGAGAGAAAAGATACTTCTATACATGATTATGGCACAGAGATTAAGACTATTGCAGATTAGCTAGCATCCATTGGCACATAGGTTGAGGATGAAGACATGGTTGCAGTGACATTAAATGGTTTGGGATCTGAATATAAGTCATTTGATACTTCCATCTTTGTGTAGGTTGAAATGCCAAATTTCAATGAGCTTGTTGTATTGCTCATTCATGAAGAGGTTAAACTGGGATTGGCTACATGCTCTAGTAGTTCCAAGAGCAAGGATGTTGTCTTCTATTTGAATCAATGCGGCCGTCATGGTAGACGTTATGGTTTTGGTAGAGGAGGCCAACAAAATGTATCTTATGGTCATAATAACCAATAGGGTTCAAAGGAAAGAGGAGGTGAAAACTTTAGAGGCAAGGGGAGATCTAGCTCTAGAGGCAGATGCTCCTGCAGTAGCAGCGCCGCCCATCTAAAAATCCTAATAAGGATAAGGATTGTCACTACTATGGAAAGTACAGTCATATTGTCAAGGATTGCTGGAAGATTAGGGCAATCAAAAGGGCAAGCAGCATTGACATTATGCATCGTCTAGTTAGACAGATGATGCTTCCAGGGATAGACTATTTGCCATGACATATGTGAAAGACAGGACTACTAAGAAGTCTACTGAGGATGATGTTTGGTATATTGATTCGAGGGCATTGAATCATATGACGGCTCATGCTGATTGGTTTATTGACATGATTCCTGAGAGGAATGGCTATGTATGCACAGGGGATGACACGTAGCATAGCATTGAACATAAAGGCAAAGTGCCTTTGGTAATCCATGATGGCAAGAAGAAGAACTTACATGATGTACTACATGTCCTGTCAATTACTAAAAAATTATTATCTATGGGCCAGATGATTGAGAAAAATTTGCAAGTTAGGTTTAATAAGCATGGTTGCTTCATTGAGGAGTTTGTTAATGGCTACAAATTGATTGTTCATGGACATAGGAATGGCAGGATGTTTACTCTTGATGCCACTTTGCCACAGCTAAAATCAACCATGTTTGCCCATGGCTCTGGCACAGTTAGAGATTTAGAATAAAAGAGTGGGGCATGTTAATCTTCAGCGGCTACAAATGATGCAAAAAAAAAAGCTTGTTATAGGTCTACCCAAGTTTGCTTACATGAATATTGGTCATGTCTACGATGCTTGTCAGTTTTAATAGTCAAGGTTGCCATTTGTTAAGCACGTAAGAAATAGTACGTGATCATTGTAGTTGGTTCACTTTGATGTGTGGGGGCCATCCCATAATGCATCTATGGGAGGCTCTAAGCATTATGTGACATTCATTGATGACTTTAGTCACTATACTTGGGTTTATATATACTGAAAAAAAAGGATGAGGTCTTTGCTTTTTTTCAACAATTTAAGCAGCAGGTTGAAAAGTAATTTTATTGCTATATCTCTTGTTTGAGATCTGATAGTGGTGGGGAGTATGTGTCAAATGAGATTGACAGTTTTTTGGCTGAAAATGTCATACGTAGGTAGCTTAGATGCAGCTACACTCCACAGCAGAATGGGGTAGCTGAACAAAAGAACATGGTCTTAATGGAAGCTGGGCATGCAATGATGAATGAGAAGAAGATGCCACTCTATTATTGGGCTGGTGCTGTTATGGCATCCATGTATATCTTGAACATAACTCCCACTGTAGGTATTCATGATATGACACCACTTGAGAAGCTGTATGGCTACAAGCCTGATATCAGCCACATGAAAGTATTTGACTGCCTTGCTTATGTGCACATCCCTGTGATGAGAAGAGGAAGAAGCTGGATTTGAAAGCACATAAGTGTGTATTTATTTATTATCCCCGCAGGAGAAAAAGGCATATAAATGCTATGATCCCTCTACTCGAGCTACACTAGTTAGCAGAGATGTTATCTTTGATGAAATAGCCTCTTGGTATGTATCACTGGCTGCAGTGCCATCGGATATGTCTTCTGCATAGGCTTCTACAATTGATTCACAGCAAAGTACTGCATTGATAGGTCCTAGTGGTATGATAGTATCTCCTTGGATAGGGAGGTTGCAGAGCTTTGGCTCACCATCCACTGACACTAGTATGTCAATGAGGGGATATATGATGTGGTGGAAAACAAAGGAAAAGAACAAGATTTTGATGATACATCTGGTGTGATGACACATGGTAGGATGACTTCAGGCTGCTGATAGGTCTAGACAGTGAGCTTGGTATTTTGACTATGTATATGCTTGGTACTAGGCAGAATAGGCACATTTTGACTCATGAGAGAGGGGAATCGAGTAGTGCACCACAACTTAGATGCTCAAAGAGAGTCAGGTACCTTGTGGATACGTTGACTTACAATGGTTATTTTGTGAAGCATTATGCTTATATGACAAAGGTGATAGAGGTCAAAGAACCTCGTACATATGCTAAATCAATGATGGATAAAAAATGGTGCACAGCTATGGATGAGGAAATATCTGCTTAAAGGGTATGTACACCATGATTTTCAACATTATGTATACAAGCTGAAAAATGTGCTGTATGGGCTGAAGCAGGCTCCAAGAGCCTGGCATGCAAGGATCAGTAGTTACTTGTAGAGTTTGGGATTCACTGTTGGCAGGGCTGATCATAGTCTGCTTATGAAAAAGACAAACAAAAGGTAGTACTGGTTATCTATGTTGATGATTTGATAATCACAGATGATGATGACTTAGGGATACAACATGTTATGCATACGTTGAAATTTGAATTTGATATGAAAGACTTAGGTGAATTGAAGTATTTTTAGGGTATTGAGGAGATCAAGACTAAAAATGGTTTATGGCTAATGCAAAAACGCTATGCCATGGAAATGCTAAAGAAATATGGCATGGCTGAATGTAAACCACTGGATACACCTCTTGATCAGAATGTCAAGTTGGACATTAGCATTGGAGATGAAATTGATGATGTGACTATGTACATGCAGATGGTTCGAAGTCGTGGTTCGAAGTCTAATCTACTTGACCATCACCCAAGCTTGTCTTGAGTTATGTTGTTGGGCTCATAAGTCAGTTCATGCAGAAGCCCAGAAAGCCACACTTGGATGCTGTTAGGCGGATTATGAGATATGTAAAGTCCATTGTAGATTAAGGGCTATTTTATGTGAAAGATAAGCCCTTAACAATGGTTGGATACATGGATGCAGATTGGGCAGGATGATCATATGATCACAAGTCTATGAGTGGTTATGCCTTCAGCTTTGGAAGTGGAATGATTAGCTAGAGCAGTAAGAAGCAACCCACAGTTTCATTGTCTAGAAATGAGGCAGAGTACATCTAGCAATGAGGCAGAGTACAGGGATGCTGCATTGGCAACATGTGAGATTGCATGGCTGCTCAAGCTTATGGCTAATTTGGACATACAGGTGGATGCTCCGGTGACTTTATTATGCAACAATCTCAGTAGTGTACTCCTGGAAATGAATCCAGTATACCATGCCAGGACTAAACACATTGAGGTACACTACCATTTTATTAGAGAGATGGTTCTTGTAGGGAGAGTAGATCTTATGCATGTGAAGATTGATGAACAGGTTGTAGATATCTTTACCAAGTATTTGGGTAAAGATAAGTTCAGTGTTTTTTGATAGCTACTTGGTGTACAAAGGCTGTCTTGAGCTTGAGGGGGAGTGTTGAGACTTCAAGCTCTTTTATATTTAGTATGTGTGTAACCGACACTCTGTCTCTCTGTCATATGTCCAGTAGTATCAACAGTGTGGGACATTAGATAAGTCGGTGAATTTAGGCTGTGTGTGAATGGTGTGTAGACCTTAGAGTGTTGTATTCACTTAAGTTATGTGTGATATGGAATAATAAAGGAAATGAGATGAGAGCATACTGCTCCTCTTTATTGCTCCAACCCTTCTCTCTGTCGTCTCTCTCAACAATTTTCACCACAATACACACATTGGATGTGAGGGCGTGTTGGTTGTCTCATCATTTCTTGTAATTTAGCTAGCTCCATCTTTATCTCCACTAGCTCTTGACTTGCATCTGTGCCCTTTCCTTTATCCTGAGTACTTCGGCCTAATATTTCACTTAATGTTGAAACTCTTTCAAATTTTCTAGCATTAGTCTCCTCTCTGGGTTGAGCTCTTGGAGCTTCTCTCTTTGAGATTGTCATCCACTTTGATTGCCTCGTCAAAGACCCTAGCTAGCACGTCTCACTGCAAGCTTGAATTGCTTACCAAAGCCTTGTAGAGTTCCTCACTTCATATCCCATTGATGAAGACTATGGAGACCGCTCTTTCAGTAGGTCGCTCACTAGCTCGAATCCTCTTGAAGAGACTCTGTATGTGGGTGATGTAGTCTCTGTCCTCCTTGTCTTTCTACTTGATGTTCATCAATTGCACTAGAAGTTTATTAAAGTACCCAGGCTTAGAGAATCTCTTAATGAAGAGACTCTTGAGGTTGTTGAAGTTAGTCCGCTCAACAATGTCCAGACTCGTATACCATGTCCTACCCTTATCTCCTAAGCATAGACCAAAAGCTTGTGAGCGTTGAGTAAGATCAGTGAGGTCATTGGCCTCACAAAATTGCTCGAACTGCTCTACGAAGATATATGGGTAATTGTTTGATTGGTACTTTTCTAGTTGCTTAGCCATGACAGAGATTCTTAATTGGCCCTTAGAGCCCTAGTTAACCCCTAATTCTATAAGCAATGAGGTTGCCATTGCAGTGGCACTCTACTCTGTAGATGAGTTGTCTAACAGTTGCTTCGTAAGAAGCCCGCTCAACATGAGATCACCTTCTAGTGCTCTTTCCCTTTCTGCGTCAGGTCTTGTCCTATTTCTGCTTGCTAGGGCTAGCACTTGTTGTTGAATCTCACACATTTCTATGTTCTGTTGCAATCTTCTAGCTTGCTATTCCTGGTTGTAGGCCACTATGCCTTGCAGAGCTTCCCACACTAGTCTCCTCTCTTCTTTGAGGTCTCCTATGATATCCTCGAATGTCCTACCGTGGTGATCTATAGGTAATTGGTGACTAGCTAGTGGATTTCTGTCTAGAAACCGCCCAAGTCAAGCTCTTTGTCACGTCCATGGTTAGTGCCTGACTTTGCCATGTTTGCAGTCTCGTACTCCATTAGATTGTCAATGAGATTGGTCAAGTCGGGCATATCCACTCCTCCAATGGTGTCGGTCCTTGCTTGGTCCTATGCTTGGGGCTCATGATCACCGGACTACATTTTAGGGTCTTCTTCTACTAGTGGGTTTGTTCAGATTGTTAGGTTTGAGTGAGTTCCTTATTATTTACAAGTGGTCCTAAACTTACACTCACTCGGTGTGTGTGGACTCTCTTCCACATGCACTGTGCAAAATCAGGTTTTTATCTTTTCTTAGGTGCACTTCAAGTGTTGAAAAACAATGTGAGTGTGAATAAAAAGTGATAATTGCAGCTCTCACACTCTCATCTATGTACTCAGTTGAATAGGGCTTTACGCTCAGTTTTACTGGCCTCTTCCTTTGGTGTTTAGGGTTTGTGCTACATCATTCAACTTGCTCAGGGTTAAATGGGGTTTGCTGGTTAGTATGGCTCTAAATGTGTCGAAGATGTTGAAATGAGTGTCAGCACTATGCCAAGCCGTTCGACTATGATTTCTAAGGTCAGTGAATTTTCCTATTGCAGGTGGTACTTTTTGTCACCCCAAACATGCCAAATTTGTCAATTTTGATGTGTCAAGATCTGGTCGATTCTACAGAGTCCGATTCTATAGTGTCTGATTTCAGGAATCGGATGTTCGATTTGTTGAGATGGCAAGCTCAACACGTGCGGACATTGATGATGGACCCCCTGGCTAGATGAGTTTGCATATCTACACTTAGCATGTTGGTGGTCATTATGACACTTACATGGCCACTGACTTATCACTTATTATATTTAGGTTGTTACACCTACCTACAGATGGCAAAGATATAACACTAGTCGATTAGTGTAGTCGGTTATGCACTGTTTGACTTAGAAGGCCACTTTCCTTTATGTTGTATCTTATCTACACTTTGTGTATATTGTATAGTGTGTGGAAGGAGAAGAAAAATCAGCAAGAAAACGTTTTGGCTTCCATCTCTCTTCTTGTGTTCTTGAGTGAGCTTCCTCTTGTGTCTACAGTGTGTGTTTGGCGCAGCAGCTGAAGCAAATCCCCCCATCACACGATTCTTGATATGGTATCAGAGCCGCGCCAGTGAGAGAGGCTGATTTTGAAGGTTGAAGTAAAGGAGAAGAAGCAAGGTTTGAGCGAGCAAGCAATGGGTAAGAAGCTCTCCATTTCTTCCACTCTCTGTCTTGGATAGTGCCTGTGGAGGCATCGGAAGTAGGGTCGAGCAAAAATATCAGATTGCTGTGAGATTTGGTGTGTGAGCAGAGCACTGTATATTTTGCAGATAGGCCCTTTAGGGCCTGCCCACATTTATTTTGGGCGTCTGAGGCCATTTCAAGCCCCGTTTTAGAGACACAAGGTTGCAGACAGTAGTTTCAAGGTACACTGTGATTTCAGTTGTATTGACCGAAAGTGGGTGCACATGTTACAGATTGCGAATCTGTAATTTTTGAGGTGTTTTTAGGAAGCAAACATAAGGTTTATCTGCAAACTGGTTGCAGATTACATATATTATCGAGCAATCAGTGAAAAAGGTTGCTTGGTGTAGTGCTATACACGTGTTGTGAAAGATTGCAGAAGACTAGCTTGCTGTGTTGTATCCTTGTTTGTGATAATGATAGAGAATAGTGGAAATCCTATTATGTGAAGCTTGACAAGAACAACTACCCTTTATGGAAGTTTCATGTGACGAACTTCCTAATTGGAAAGGGCCTTTATGAGTTTGTTTTAGGTGAAGAAAATGAACTAGAGCTGGGTATCCCTCCGACTGCAGATGAATTAAAAGCATGGAAAGAATGGAATGCAAAAGACAAAAAGGTAATGTACTGGTTATCTGCAGTCATTGATAATACAATGTTGGGACATATCAGGAATGCAAAAACTTCACATGCAGCTTGGACAGTTTTTGAGAACATGTTTTTAGTAAATATAAAGGCACGAAAGATTAAACTTAAGCAAGAGTTGAGTGCCTTGAAGAAAGGGAAAATATTTGTCAATGAGTATGTGTTGAAGGTGAGGAGCATTGCATATGCTTTAGCAGCGATTGATGCAATGCCTGATGATGATGATTTGGTTTCATCCACTCTAAGTGGCCTTAACAATGAGAAGGCATGGAAATCATTTGTTACTTCAGTATATGTACGGAAGCCATTTCCAGATTTTGATGAGCTGACCTCTCTTATGATTACTGAAGAGATCAATATGCAGGGTGATTTGTCTGAAAGAAATGGTGAATAGGTCCAAGAATTTTACTTGAGTTCAAGAAGGGGACGTGGTAGATCCTCTTCGAGAGGCCGTGGTATGGGACATGCCCGCGATAATCAACAAAACAGGTTCAATCAGCAATTTGGTGAAATGCAGGTTTCAGGAGGCCGAGGAAACTTTAGATATAGGGGGAGCTCTAGAGGAAGAGGTGGATGACAGAATAGAGGTTTTGGAAATTTTGCTATTGTTTGCCATTATTGTGGCAAAATAGGCCATATTGCAGCCCATTGCTATGCAAAGAAGGATGATATTTGGAGTGGTAAATTGCATCAAGGAAACTATGCATCGTCTTCATGACAGAATGAAGACAAAAATGAGTGTTTATTTGTTATGCAGCATATAATGAATGCAATTATAGGAAAGGGGACACATGATGATGTATGGTATGTCGATTCAGGTGCATCTAATCATATGACCAGTCATGTTGAATGGTTTGGAGAGATGCAGGACTTACAAAATCTAGGTTATGTGCAGACGGGTGATGATTCATGCCACCCAATTTCATACATTGGGTGAAAGGTTCCCTTGTCCTTGTATGATGGCCAAACAAAGAGCTTGATAGATGTATTACATGTGCCATCAATTACAAAGAATCTCATGTCTGTTGGCCAAATGGTAGAGTAGGGGTTGCAGGTTCGATTCAATGCAAAAGGTTGTTTTATAGAAGACTTTAATGATAAGTGCAGGTTGGTAGCAAAAGGAAGCAGAGTTGGTCGCATGTTCACTTTAGATGCTAGAATTCTTATGATGGATGCTGCTATGTATGCTAAAGGAAAAGGAGTAGTTGCAGATATTGAAATATGGCATAAACATATTGGACATGCAAATGTTCCAAGATTGAAATTAATGCAGTCTAGAAGATTGGTTACAGGGTTGCCTTCTTTTAGAGTTACCGAATTGCATAAAGTTTGTGAAGCATGCCAGTTTGGTAAGCAGGCAAATCAACCCTTCTCACATGACAAGGAAGTGAGTAGAAAAATACTTGATGTAGTGCATACAGATGTTTGGGGGCCTACACAGAATGCATCTCTTGGTGGAAGCAAATACTTTGTCACATTTATTGATGACTGTTCAAGGAAGTTATGGGTATACTTCATGAAGGAAAAGAGTGATGTGTTTGAGCACTTCAACTCTTTTAAGGCAGCTGTTGAAATAGAAACAGGATTAAAGTGAAGTGCTTGAGATCAGATGGAGGGGGAGAGTACCTCTCTAATGAGTTTACTGGCTTCTTGAGGACTCATGGGATAAAGAGGCAATTTACTTGCAGGTATATCCCATAGCAAATTGGGGTTATAGAAAGAAAAAATAGGCATATTGTAGAAGTCGCACGGGCATTAATGGCTGAAAAGAATATGCCCAAAAAAATTTGGTATGAGGATGTCCATACTACTATCTACATTATGAACAGAACTCCCACAGTTGCAGTTCATGGGATGACTCCTGAAGAGTGCTTTATTGGCAAGAAGCCCGATGTATCGCACTTGAAGGTATTTGGGTGTGTTGCATATGTTCATGTGCCAGATGAGATACAGAAGAAGCTTGATCCAAAGGCTGAAAAATGTATTTTTATTGGGTACTCTTTAGAGCAAAAAGGGTATCGATGTTATAACCCTGTTAGAGGTGAGTTCAGAGTGAGCAGGGATGTTATCTTCGATGAGATGGGCAGCTAGTATGCACCTGTTTGTGATGTTTTGGATGATAATAATGATTAGGACAGCTATGTGCAGAAAGATAAACAAGAATCACAGAGTCTTAGTGGACCAGAAACATCATCTGGTATTATACCTACAATGAGCCCTTGGTCTGGGTGACTAAGAAGTAGCCCCATATCTTCAGGTGGATCTATAAGTGTTGCAGGGAAGGACAAAGGAAAGAAGAAAGTGCGAGATGGTAATGATGCATCTACCAGTCATTTGGGATTTGATGGAGATTCTAGTGGTTCAGAGAGTTTGGATGATGAGCTTGGTATTCCTTCAGTCATGACACCAGGTGTACAGAGAGCTCATAGTGATGTAAAGGCTCCATTGAGTGATCCGGTGGTACGCAGATCTAGCAGGGTTAGATATCCTGTTAAAAGAATTTGGTTTTTAACATTATGCAGCTCACCATTATGCTTATATGGTGAAACTAGTTGAGGATGTTGAACCCACTTGTTTTGAGGATGCTGTTGGCCATGCTCATTGGGATGCAGCAATGGATGAGGAGATGGCTGCATTAGAAGCCAATAAGACTTGGGATTTGGTACCCTTACCTAAGGGTAAGAAAGCTATTAGCTATAAGTGGGTTTACAAAGTCAAGCATAACGCAGATGGTTCTGTTAGTAGGTATAAGGCTAGGCTGGTTGCAAAAGGCTATGCTTAAACATATGGCATAGATTATGATGAGACATTCAGTTCAGTTGCTAGGATAGCAACTGTTACATGTGTGATTGCCTTGGCAACAGCCAAAGGTTGGATTTTGCAGCAAATGGATGTTAAGAATGCCTTCTTGCGTGGTGAATTGCAAGAAGAATGTATACGGAGCAGCCAGCAAGTTATGAGGATTTAGAGCATCCCACATATGTGTGCAAGTTAAAGAAGGTGCTCTATGGGCTGAAGCAAGCACCTAGAGCATGGTCTGACAAGATTGGAGAGTATCTTGTCAATATTGGATTTTGTATTTTTGATGCTGATCACTCACTTTATGTGAGAAAGGGAGATGCAAGTTTGGTCATCATAGTCATCTATGTGGATGACTTGATTATTACAGGAGACAGCGTCAATGGGATTGCTAAAGTTAAGGAATTCTTGAAGAAGAAGTTTGAGATGAAAGATTTGGGTGAGCTGAGATACTTTCTTGGTATTGAGGTGATCAGATGTGATGATGGTATATGCTCGGTATATGGCTATCCCAAAGGCAGTATGGCTTGGATATGTTATCCAAGTATGGTATGACAGCATGTAAGCCTCTTTCAGTACCATTGGAGCAAAAAGTAAAGTTGAGTGCTGACGTTGGGGATGAGATAGAAGACCCTACTATGTTCAGGAGGATAGTAGGGAGTTTGATTTACATGACTATCACAAGGCCAAACTTGAGCTATTATGTTGGCTTTATCAGTCAGTTTATACAGATGCCTAGAAAGCCTCATTTAGATGCAGTTAGGCATATATTGAGGTATGTGAAGTCCACTTTACATTATGGAATTTTTTATGAGGTAGGTAAGGACGTACAGGTCTTTGGATACATAGATGCAGATTGGGCTGGTAGCATGTCAGATAGAAGATCTACAAGTGGATTCATGTTTTCCCTTGGTAGTTCATCAGTTACATGGAGCAGCAAAAAGCAACCTATAGTTGCTTTATCGAGTACATAGGCTGAGTATAGAGGTGCTACTATGGCAGCATGTGAGGTGATATGGCTAAAAAATTATTAGGTGATTTGGACGTGCAGGGACATGGTCCAGTTGTCATTCATTGTGACAACATGAGCACTATATAGCTAGCTAGGAATCCAGTGTTCCATGCTAGGACAAAACATATTGAGGTGTACTACCACTTTGTGAGAGAGAAGGTACTTGTAGGAGAGATTGACTTGGTATATGTCAGCACACAGGATCAGATAGCTGACATTTTCACAAAGGCATTGGGTGCAGAGAAGCTTCGAAAGTTCCAAAGCTTACTTGGAGTTATAGAGATAGAATTGAGCTTGAGGGGGAGTTTTGAGATGGCAAGCTCAACACGTGCAGACATTGATGATGGACTTCCTAGCTAGATGAGTCCGCACGTCTACACTTAGCATGTTGGTGGTCATTATGACACTCACATGGCCCCACTGACTTATCACTTATTATATTTAGGTTGTTACACCTACCTACAGCTGGCAAAGATATAACCTAGTCGATTAGTGTAGTCGGTTATGCACTGTTTGACTTAGAAGGCCACTTTTCTTTGTGTTGTATTTTATCTATACTTTGTGTATATTGTATAGTGTGTGGAAGGAGAAGAAAAATCAACAAGAAAATGTTTTGGCCTCTATCTCTCTTCTTGTGTTCTTGAGTGAGCTTCCTCTTGTGTCTACATTGTGTGTTTGGCGCAGGAGCTGAAGCAAATCCCTGCATCACGTGATTCTTGACACGATTTGATAGGTGTCCGATTTTAGCTGTCTGATTTTCTTTATCTGATTTTGGGATTGTTAGATTATGGGATGTCGGATTCTAGGAATCGGACAGGGTGTGTCCAATTTGAGCGTGTTTGATTTCCAAAATCGGACATGATGGTTTGAGAGTCTGATTTTCAAAATTGGACAAGGTTAGGTCCGAGTGTCTTATCCTCAGGATATCAGATATGTGGTATTGGTTTGATTATCGGGGTGTTCGAGTGCCCGAGTCCAATTTGCTGGGTCCGATTAGATTGGTCAAGTTGGTCCGAGTGTCGGCTATCTGATTCTCAGAATTAGATAGATGTAGGCCATTCGAGCATCCGATTCTGGGAATCAAACACCTATGGATGTTGCGATTTTTCCGGCACATAAACAACAGGGAAGAAAATCTCTTCATGACAACAATTTTTGGCCATGCACGGTAGCAAGGTTCACCAAAATCTAAGGTTAGATGCACAGAAAGGTTTCTACACACTTGATCCAAGCAATAAACTCTAGTGGCCTTTGATCGATTCGCTAGAAGCACCAAGTCTTGCACAAGCTCTCAAGCTCTCTCTCTCTCTCTCTCTCTCTCTCTCTCTCTCTCTCTCTCTCTCTCTCTCTCTCTCTCTCTCTCTCTCTCTCTCTCTCTCCTATGTAGAACCTGAAAATAAGGTCTCCCTTTGCCTCTCAAGGTCTTAAACCCTTGTTGGGCTTAGCCTTAATCTACTTCAACACTCCCCATGCAATTCTAACACTCCAAGCACTCTTTTTTCCCATTTTTCTTCCTGTTTGTGCCCCATTTGGGCCCATTCAATAGCATAAACCCTAAAGTTTTCTTCTTTGATTTATTGGTCCTAACGTACTCTAAATGCAACAAAAATCATAAGCAAAATATTGAAATGATTTCTCCTACTTGCCTAATCATCGAAAAACCAAAATACTTACTTGTTGTAGAGATTAAAACCAGAAACCTCCCACCTATCTCAAGCTTCGGTGTGGGGATGAAACCCTTACTTTGTTGCATGATTTGAGGCGCATAAGTGCTCAAGCTTGAATCTGTTGGTCCCGAAAATAGAACCAAAACGTAGACGCAAGCAATCATCAAGACCCACAGACCGATTATTGTTTCAAGCATTTCAAGCAATTACCTATGGCTATCTCTCACCTAGTTGATGCACCTTTAATCATACTGGGGTGTAGTGAGCTTATCTTGATGCCCAAAAAAGTTGCCTCCTCCCTCAAGCACATCGGTAGTTCCAGATTCATGATGCGAGCTCAAACAACCTCAAGCCTCCACCTTCAAGCTCCATCCTCCATAGCCACGTGTGAGAGAAGAGAAGAGAAGAGAAGAGAAGAGAAGAGAAGAAGAGAGGATATGATGGAGAGCTTCTTCTCCTTGATCCCTCACCCTTATACACTCACTCCCTTACACTCTCACACTCCCTCTCTCAAGCACATACAAGCAATCAAGAAGGAGAGAATAAGAGAAGAAGATGAGTCCACTTTGCCACACACCAAATAATGAGCTCCTCATTCACTTTTCAACTTTATATACAAAACCCTAAATCCCTTTTCGGCGATCATCCCCTTATCCCCTTTTTTACATGGCCAGCCATGGAAAAAGGGCCGTGGCCTAGGCTCTTTTTCCCATTGTCCTCCTATCTTCCTAGTCCTTCCTATTGCCTATCTACTTTTACAATTTGTATAGGAGGGAGCCTGACACTCTTTTACAAGAAGTTTTGGGGGTGCCTTGCATTTAAAGATGCAAATTTGCCTTTGCCTTAGCTTTTGAGATCACCCTTGCGCTTTCGGCTGTTTCCCTTCTTGCTTCTTCCATTGGGTCCTGGGCAGTCTCTTTTAGGTCTCAACTTGCACTTTTTTACTTTTTCCACTTTTTATTGTGTTGCAGTTAACAGAGTGTGTGAACGAAAAGGAGAAGTTAGTGAAGAGAGGAAGAGAAGGAAGGAGAGGAGAAGAAGGGGAATAGAAGAGAAGGGGAGAAAGAGAAGATAGAATTAAAGAGGAATATAGGAGGAGAAGAGAGAAGAAGATGGAAGAAGAAGGGGAGAATAGATAAGATAGAGGAGAAGTAGAGAAGGAGAATAAGATAGAAGAACAAAAGAATAGAGAAGATAAAGGAGGAGAAGTAGAGAATGAGAAGATAAAAGATAGAGTAAGAAAATAATAAGATAGAGGGAAAGAGAGAAAAAAAAGGATAGACATGCAAACCTATCATCTCAAAAGTCCCATCATCTCGTAGCTCTTGAAGGTCCTACCACCTATTGTAATGGTCCTAGCATCCCGCTTGCAAAGGCCCTATCTCATGGAGGCTCTATCATTCCCATACTATCTGGCCAAGCTAGATGAGATATCATCAATACCACCAAAGTTAGGGGCATCGTGCATAAGAAGCTATCCATCCACAATGGCCACAAAGAAGCAAAGCTCTAGAGCTAGAACTATGATTGGAAATGGAGTTGCAAGCATGGATAATGCCAACAATCAATCCTAGGTTCTTCCCTCATAGAGTTTAAATCAATTAGAGGAAAATGCAAATATAATAATATTATCCTTTGCATAATAAGATTGCTTCATGATTTAGGGAATATTTTAATGCATGAAAAGAATAGAGGAATAATCTAGGATTCAATTTTAGGAAATTATTAGTTGAAAAAAAGAAAACTTAGAAATTTTGCATAAAGTCTTGTCTTAGCTAAAATAAATATGTCAAAAATTTATAGCATCTTAAATCATTTAGAGATTGGGAAGGAAAGGTTACATTCAATAAAAAATCAACTCATTACTTTGTGAAAATATAAGTTTAGTTAGAAAAGTTTCCTTCTTGATGAGATAAATTGTGCATGTTGTTGAAGCAAAATTGAATGAGTTAAATTCTTCATTAAAAATTGATATTTTTGCTTTAATCCATTAGAAGACCTTAAATTAGTTAGGATAAATCTACCTAGGGCATGAATGTATGATCCTTACCAAGAGGGAATAAATAAATGGATCATTGATCCTCCACTTGAAACATTAGGGACTTAAGCTCCTTTAGGAAATAAGACATGCATTTGATAAATTATTTAATGACAACCTCTAGGTGAGTTCACATTAGGAGATCTCCAAGGTCTTGTAATAGATTAGTCACCCAACCTTTGACAAGGAACTTAAGTAGAAAGAGGTTGCTAATCAAAATCCTAAACATTGAATGAATTAATTATTCACGTTTCTAACAAGATAGGGGAAATATGATTAACTAGAGAACCCTAGTAAATCCCAAGGGAAAGCAAAGACCCAAGAAATGTTGAAAGATTTCCTACTAGGTTAAATCCTCATGATTTCAATCCTATTTGTGATTTCGATCGTGCATATATAAAGGACTACTTGATGCACTCAGAAAGATATGTTTGTGTTATAAAGTTTTAAGATTTTGATTAAATCAAATTGCAATAGGTTAAAAGGAAGGATTGCACTAGACCTCCCCAAGGCTAATTGCAACTGCTTTGACTTTAGTTCCTTATATATATATATATATATATAAATACATAAAAGCATGTGACAGAAGGGGTCCATGCTTGTAAGCTTTTGTGTAAGATCCAAATGATGCCATGATGTGGATATTGACTTGTGTACTAGGGTGAGGTGTCCTCTAATGATGGTGATAGATTCCAAATCTTAGTGATGCAGGCGGAACCCACGTGTAGTTGGAGGCTAGTCCTTTGAAAAATCTATGCACTCATTCAACTCGTAGGTGTAATCCATTTCCATCTTCACTAAGATAACCATCCCTTTTACCCTTTACATTGACATCCCTCCTAAGAACTTATTCCCCCCATTTGCTAGAGTTATCATAATCGAGAAGCAATGTAGCATACCTAGTGCTTGAAGAGTAAACCCAAAGTGATATGGTAAGGCTCTTGATAGGGATTTTGGTCAAATTTTGTGGTAGAAATCCGGTTTGTAAAAAACCCGGATCAGTGGTCAAATTCTACAATGTATTGAATCAACCCCTTTACACTCATCTAGAATCCCTAAGGTCAGTTGACTTGCAAGATGCTCTTATACAAGCCAAACAGGCCTAATGGAGACCAAATTCTTGAAGATGACTACATCCTAGTAGACATTGAAGAATACTATGATGATTCAAAGGACCAAAGAAAGAAATGGCATAAATGCGGTGAGATAGGGCTCATCTGAAAGTGATGTCCCAATCACTTATGCTTCCTTTGTAATGAGCTCAAATATATCTAAGCTGATCATTGGATCAAGAAGATGAGGAACCAATAACAAAGCAAAGCTGTACAAGTTTAGTATCAGCATCTCTCCAAAATTGGATAGTGACAAAGATCTAGAACCCTGTTATGGCCTTTCAACATGCCATAATAGCTACGAAACATTATTCTTCCTAAATACATAATAGTGCTGTAAAGGAACTTCCTAAATGTATATCTAGCCATAAACACTACATTATGTTCAAGAAAAAAATTCAAACCCAATGCAAACATCATACTCAGCAACATAGAATTGCTGTTCATCGATTGCGATACTGTTTTCTATCACCATAATCATTATTGATTAAACAAGGTGAAAGAGAATAACACCAACACACAAGAGACAATCAGAAGATAATGGGATCAAAGATCAGCAACCATTTTTGGGCGCTGCACACAGTCATATTCCATTCTTGATCAAGAACCAACTGCCTGACATTTTTGACCTGCGCCTTGACTTTCAGGCGACACATCATATGAAGTATAAGGACTATTTTACATATGCTGATCCAGAAGACTACATGCATACTAATGCTAAGGTATGAAATAGTACTAAATAGACGGTGACGTTCAAGTCCTAACAGCTGGCACAGCCCCGTGGATGACTAGGCTAGTCATGACTCGAACCCACAAGCATGTAGATAGCTAACTGAACATATGGAAACTAAACATGATGAAGAACTACTCAGAGAACACAATTATGCCTTGCACCCCTTGACAAGCCACACTGAGCTATCAAGAGTAGAGCCCCTCTAGGATACTCATAATCCTCTTATGCAGTTGCATAATTGGTTCTAAGAGTCAGTGGGATGAACAAAATATATCATGAACAAAACAAAACTACATCCAAAGTAATAGCTAGAAAGATTTAGGAGTATAGGGAATGATATCTGTGCATTAAGATATCTGACATGCCACATCACCAACATCATGAGTCTGAACTATCCCATGATCCATGATAGAAAAATCCTGATAAAGTGTATGAACCACCTCCTGAATGACAGAATCATGCTCATCAGACCAAAAATCTCTATGCTGCAACAAAGAAGCTACACGCTCTTCACTTGCTCTCTTTGCATCCAAAGCCTTCTCTAATTTTGTATTGAAATCCATGCATTTTGTCTCCAATTCCTCCACTTTCAATTTCAAAGCATCTCTCTCATGCATGACATCCTCATAATCTGCAGACACAAAGACATTCTTAAGCATATGATAAGGTCGAGAAATCATGCCTTCAAACCTATCTGCAACCATTTGCCATGGAATTTTGACATCATTCACCAATGCATTTCTAATATCCTCAAAGTCAAATTTCAATATCACTGAAGCATCCACTTCAACTTCAACATTGTTCAAAATTTACTTTTCAACTTCCTTCAATGGCTGAAATCTCTCCAACAACATTTGATAATCAACCTGAAGTTGAACATGTTTCCCCATGAAAGACTGCATCTCCTCCAAGCATTTAATCTTAAGTTCACTAGTCCATTTTTCAAAAAGTGCAGTAGACATTTTGTTTTCATCCAACATCTCTTGCATATCTGCAATTTTACCCTTAAGATCCAATTCTAATGCATCATACGCTGACTGCTTGTGTTGCAGCTTCTGACCTAAGTCCACAATTGCCTTCTACCTAGCAGCCAACTGAACCTACATAGCAGTAATCCGAACAGCAGTCCAGGAAGTCTGCTTATCATAATCCTGAAAGTATGCCATGAGTTTCTGCATAACTCCAATAGCATCAGAAAGACTATCAAACTGATCATCATGCATCCTAGAACCAGGTAAAACCAAAGGTATTTCTGCTGAACCTTCATTCACTTGCTGATCACCAAAGACATTGTCAAGATGATTCCGAGCCGAGCATCAAGATTAGCATCTTGCTTCTTCTCTTGTGATGCAGACCTACTCCTCAACCATATTTTTTGAAATTTTTTCTTTTTCTTTGCATAAAGATTGCCATCCACTTTAAAAGCATCCCCATCACCCTACTTACCAACATGAAGTGCATCTTTAGTACCTACATCTTCATGATCTCCCTTAACAAATTCGGAAGCAACCTGCTTGGCATATGCCTCATCATATCCAACCTGTTTCAAGTCACAATAAATAGCCTGTTTTGCAGCGTCACCATCAAACATATCATGAGCATCATTGCCATTTTTAATCTCATGAGAAACATCAACCTTATGATTAGTTTCCATTGCATCTTTGGCCAATGAAGTAACATCCATTTTTAGCAAATACTCAGCCATAAGCTCTGGATACAAGACTCGTGCATGCTCATACAAACCTGCTAGAAAGCAACCCATCAGATTTCTAAAAGATCTTCTTAGTTTTGGAGATCTTTATCTCAGCCTTTAGCCTATCAAACATAAGGCTTGCCCAATTTGGCATCCCCAAATGCTCTGCATAGTAAAGAATGCCATAAGTATCTCAAGTAACACTATCGGTCTTAATGAACATCATGAAGCGCTCCATGAACCAACGCAACTGCAATTTCTTGACACCATCAATGCACTTCAGCACATAAAAATTCATGAGTCCAGCTGGTTCACCGAAAACATATTGCATCTGATCTTCCATACATTGATATGCAATCAGATTATCATTCATAGGGAGTGCAAACACTTGACTGAAAATGGCAGGAGTTAACTCAAGACAACCTCCAATTTTACAATTTGAGTGCCTCAAAATATCCATCTGTATGGAGGCATGCACACTCGATGCCCAACGATCCCATGGCAAACGAGCGTAATCATACAACTCGATTTTTTGCAACCATAACCGGTGAACTTCTGCCTCTTACCCTTATTTATCCAATCCTATCCTTACCAGGAGCAGGTCCCGAGAAATCACGAAGGATTTGGCAAGACAGTGACAACAGGTTGCAGGGCTGGATGATAGGGGTGGATCAGAAGGTTTGGACACGCTGGATGAGGAGTAGTTTATTGATGCTGGGCAGACTTCTTTGGCAGGGGGTACCTTTGCAGGTACCTCAACAGTCTATCATTCTCCCCACTTCATCAGACTCTCCAAATTTGTCAAATGATGAGGGAATATTACTTGTTGACCACCAGCAAGATACTCCTCCTATGCAAGCATTTGAGAGGCTACAGCATGCAATGCTTGGGAGAACATTTTTGTTAAGAAGTGCGAGATTTCACCTCAAAGGGTTCTGAATTTTAATCCATTGCCACCTCCAAGGAAGCCCAAGAAGAGACCCAAAATGAATCTGAATCAGTTGGTTAATCCAAATATTTGTGCATCTAAATTTTCAGGCAAGAAGAAAGAAGACCTTGATTTCCATGTGGCACAATTTGAGACCAGATGGACAGCAAGTGGTTTCAATCAAATGTACGGGGATCAGGTTAAAATGCAATAGTTTGCTGCCACCTTCCAGGGAAAGTCTATGGATTGGTTTGCCAATTTTAGTATGGTAGCCTTTAATTCATATGATGCTTTAAAAATAGCATTTTTGGGTAGGTTTCGTAAAGATAAAACTCTGGGAGACATTCTCAAGAAGATCAAGCAAAAGGCTATGTTGGTGGAGGACTATGCCCAAAATTTTAGGAATCTGTTAAATAGGCTGCATGTTGATGATATACCTTCAGTTGAAATGGAGATTACCTACTTTATGAAGGGCTTGAGAGGTAAGATTCGGAATCCCATTGCCGATGTTGATAGAGTTACCTGATCAAGATGAGAAAGGGCAGACTCATGAAGATACAGTAACTGTTGGCTGTATGGAAATTCAACAAGAGAAGGTTCATGAAGAGGCAAAGGAGGTGTTAGGTAACACTAATGTTGTAAGTATGCATGTTCATTGGGATTGTTCTAATTGTATTGAAGTAGAGGAACGTCAAGAGGGACCAATGGTATTAGCAGTAACTAGAAGCCAAGCTTGTAAGAAGCTTGATTGGCATGAACAAGAAAAGACAAGAAGAAAGGCAACAAAACAGGTTAGAAAGTTGCAAAAACTTGCTGAAGAATTTGAATTTGATCAAGTTGATGATGTAGGGACTTCAGGCATACAGTAGCCTAAATTGCAGGACCAACTTCTTAAACATCAGGAGTATGTTCCTAAATAGCAAAATCAGTTTCTTGATAGTAGAATTGATGGACAATTACAGCAAGGAGGTTTAGAAGAGCTTTTTCAAGCTTTGGCCAAGTGTTCTTTGCAGTTGACCTTGGAGCAAATTTTGGATTTGATACCAGGATTTAAGGAGAAGTTACTCCTGAAGATCAGGCAGAAGCAATAGGAAGTCCTTGAAAGTACAACAGTTCACAATCAAGCAATTCCAGATTGTCAGATAGTCATACCAACTCAACATGAAGTTGTGGATTACCAAGTACCCACCATTCAAGTTGAGTATGTAGGAAGAAAACATGATGATGTCATGTTGGATGGGGGTTCAAGAGTTAATATACTTCTTGAACATACATATTTGGCAACTAAGCAAGAGGAGCTTTTACCAGCCCCATTTTAGATCCGGATGGCATATCAAAGGAGGTTACAGCCTTTGGGTATCTTAATGAATCAAAAAATTTTAATGGCTGTGGTCTAAAGTTCAGGGTGAGCTTTGTTGTGCTGAGAATCTCAAAAATTGGAGACTCTTATGCAATGCTTTTGGGGAGACCGTGGTTTAGATTGGCCAAACTCAACCAGGATTGGGGAAATGATTATGTGTGTATTCCAAGAGGACTCAAGGAAATTAGATTATCTACAGTTAATAAGGTTATCTTGAAAAGTTCAGCTAGACTTGTAGTAGCTCAGACTATTAACCTTGCAGATGAAGTAGAAGATGAGGAGGAGGAATTATTTCTTCAGGCAAATCCTTCTATGGTTCCAGTTTTTGAGATAGATGTTGATGGTATTATACAAGGGTATCAAGAGCAGCCCAATGTGGCTGGAAATGTACTTTTGGAGCATTAACCTATTGAAACTACAGGTCAAAATCACTCTAGACAGCAATCAGAGGGTCTTCCTAAAGGTCAGGAGCATCCTAAATTTCAGGACAGGTCAGGAAATGAACATGATAAATTATTTCAAGACCAAGGCACTACTCATCCTAAAGTTTTGCAGCAAGAAGGACCTGAAAAACAACAAACTGGTATGGACAGTTACATTAACCCTGGAGAAGATCTTGGATTTAATACCAAGGTTCAAGGATAAGTTGTTCCTAAAGATTAGGCAAAAGCAATGGGAAGTTCTTGAATATATAGTAGTTCAAGATCAAACAATTATTGATTGTTAGGCAGTCATACAAACCCAACAAGAAGTTGTGGATTATCAAGTGCCTACCATTCAAGTTGAGTATGTAGGAAGAAAGCATGATGATGTCCTATTGGATGGGGGTTCAGGAGTCAATATACTTCTTGAACATACATATTTGGCAACCGTGTAGGAGGAGCTACTACCAGCCCCATTTCAGGTTAGGATGGCAGACTAGAGGAGGTTACAGCCCTTGGGTATTCTTAGGAATCAACAAATTAGAGTGGCAAGCCCGAAATTTAGGGTGAGTTTTGTTGTGTTAAGAATGTTAGAAATAGGGGATTCTTATACAATGCTCTTGGGTAGACCATGGTTTAAATTGGCCAAATTGAAATAGGACTAGAGGAATGATTATGTATGTCTCCCTAGAGGCTTCAAGGAGATCGTATTGTCAATAGTTAATAAGGTAATCTGAAGAGCTCCTCTAGACTTGTAGTAGCTCAGACTATCAACCTTGCATATATATGGACGATGATGAGGAGCAATAATTTCTTCAGGAAAATCCTTATGTGGTTCCAATATTTGAAATAGATGTTGATAGTATTATTCAAGAGTATCAAGATCCTCCTATAAGTGCAAGAAATGAAGTTCTAGAACACCAAGCTATTCAAACTGGAATCCAAAACCAATCAGGACAACATCCCAAAGGCTTTCTTGAAGGTCAGGAGCAGCCTAAATTTTAGGAGAAGTCAAGGAGGAATGAGAAATATAAACTGGTTCAGGACTAGGGAATTGGTCATCCTGAAGTTTCTTAGCAAGAAATACCTGAAAATCAGCAAACTAGTGTGGACAATTCTATGGACAGTTCTTATGTATTGGATGTAGAAGGACAAAAAGCCATTATTCAAGCTGACCTGAGATATGAGCACACAATGAGAAGATCTACAAGGGTAGTTGAAGATGAGGTTCATGAGGTTAATTTGAATATGGAAGGGGAGGCCAAACCCATTAAGATCGGTATTTTTGTGGAAGAAAATTTCAATCAAGATCTTGTCAAGCTGTGCAAAGAGTTTCAAGACATTTTTGCTTGGGATTATACAGCAGACATGAAAGGATTTGATCTAGCTATGTGTCAGGATAGGATAAATTTAAAGAAAGATGCTAAGTCAATCATTCAGAAATGTTATAGAATGAACCCTAACAATGCCAAACAAGTCAAAGAAGAAATTGACAAGATTTTGAGGGTTGGGTTCATCAAACCGATTAATGAAGTCACTTGGTTATCCCCTATAGTGATGGTGCCCAAGTAAAATGGAAAGATCAAAGTTTGTGTGGATTACAGGAAATTAAATGCATCTACGATTATTGATCCATTCCCAATTCCTTTTACCGACTCTCTCCTTGATGATGTGGTAGGCCACAAAGTGTACAATTTTCTGGATGGGTTTTCAAGTTACAATCAAATTAGGATGCATCTAGAAGATAGCATAAGACAACATTCATCACTCAGTGGGGAGCATATGTTTGCACAATCACACATGAACTTTGGACTGAAGAATGGGCCACTTGAGTTTCAAGGAGTTTCCCATAAGACATTTGAGCCATATCTAACAACTTTTATGAGGACATTTATTGATGATTTCTATGTTTTTGGCAGCAGGAGAGAGCATTTAAGACATCTCATGTTGTGTTTTGAGAGATGCAAAAGATTCAGAATGTCCTTCGACCCTTTCAAGTCAGTGTTTGCAGTAAAAAGGGGTGTGATTTTAGGCCACATCTTGTCTGAAGAATGCATGAGCATAAATCTAAGAAAGATTACAGTTGTTCAGAAAGCTAAGACTCTAACTAATGTGCAGGAAGTTATGAGGTTTGTGGGGCAAGTGAAGTGGCATAGCAAGTATTTAAGGTGCATGTCACATATATGTTCTCTTCTTACAACTTTAACTAAAAAAGAGATGCGATTTATTTGGAGGGAAGATCAAGATAGAGCCTTCAATATTCTCAAGAAGATGTTAGTTGTAGCTCCAATACTGCAACCTCCAATATGGGATTTACATTTCCATATCTTTGTTTATGCTTCTACCTAGTTGTGGGAGTTGTACTTGTGCAAGATAAGGTAGCCAGCTGGTATGGACAAATTTATTATGCAAGTAGGAGATTGAGTGTTGTTGAAAAGAATAATTCAATAATTGAAAGAGAAGCACTTGGAATGGTTTATTCAATGCAAGAATTCAGGCATTATTTACTAAGAAATCAAGAGATATTCCATGTGGATCATCAAGCACTCTGATCAGTAAACCTCAGTTGACAAGTAGACTAGCAAGATGGATGTTGTTGTTACAAGATTTTGACTTCAAGGTTATCCATACTCCAAGGAAAGAACATGCTATAGCTGATTATCTGAGAAAGTTGGAGAATGATGATGTGGAAGAAGTAGGAGTTCCTGAGATAAGCTCCCTAATGTTGAACTCTTTGAGGTTCAGGTAATAGACTCTAATTTATACTATGATTAGTTGTTGCATTTCCTATAGGAAGAGGTTATGCCTGCACATCTTACAGCAGATCAATGAAGAAGATTGGCACTGAAGAGCAAAGCATTTCAAGTTATTATGAACACACTATAGGAGGGGAGTTGATAATATACTGAGAAGGTCTGTGCCTAAATACGAGCAAACTGCAATGCTTCATGAAGCTCATGCCAAACTATAAAGTGGTCATTTTTCATGAGAGATTACAAGCAAAAAAATATTGCATGCAGGTCTATGGTGGCCTACTATCTTAAGGGATGCTCATCAATATTCTAAAGAGTGTTTGCAATGTCTGAAGGAAGGTCATCTCTTGACAAGGACAAGATGCAGGATCATCCTATACTACCACTTGAGCCATTTCAGAAGTGGGGGATTAATTTTTTTGGACCCATTAAGCTAGCTGCAAAGAGGACATGCAATCAGTATATCTTGGTTTGCACTAATTATGCTACAAAGTAGATAGAGGCTTAGGCCCTGAAGGATAATAAAGCAGTTAGTGTGGCCAAATTTCTGTATTCTAACATTATGGCCAAGTTTGGCTACCCTATAGAGTTGGTCAGTGATCGGAAAAAACATTTTTTGAATTAGATTATTCATGAGCTAACTATCAGGCACATGATCCTACATAAGAGGTCTACCCCCTATCATCCTCAGACTAATGGTCAAGCAAAGAGTTCCAACATCTTACTCTACATCTTGAAGAAAATAGTTGAGGACAACATGAAAGATTGGGATGCTAAGCTAGATTCTGCACTATGGGCTTTCACAGGAGTGCATATAAGGTGACAACTGGACTTACACCTTTCCGGCTGGTATATGAATTAGAGGTTATGGTGCCTATGGAGTTTGTGGTTCCAAACTTGAGAGTTGCTATTGAACATAAGTTGGATCTTGAAGATTCAATATAGTATAGGTTGGAACAACTCCTGAAACTAGAGGAAGATAGGGTGTTAGCTACCTATGTTTCAGGAATTACGTAGCAACGTAGACAAGCTTGGGTGAACAGACACATTAAAAAGAAAAATTTTGAGGAAGGAGACTGGGTGTTGGTTTGTAATTCTCGACTTGGCAAATTTCCTGGTAAGCTGAAAGCTTTAGTATGCATGGCCATTTATAATTTTTAAGGATATCGGTCAATGTACATTTATGTTGAAAGATTTGCAGGGTAATATTTTGAAGCCTGTAGTCAATGACTTTAGGCTTAAAAGGCTGGTCCAACCATATCATTCAGTTGTTCATTTAATCATTCCAAATTGGACAAAATAATTAGTCAGTAATGGTTATATGTCTGAAAGGTCACATGCACATGATCGTGAAGTGACATCTCACACAAACAGGGTTGGACTCAAAGAAAACTTGGACTTCTGTATTCGAATGGAATAAAGCATCGAGTTTTTTGCTTTCTCATCCGTCTCTCCATCTTTTTATTCGTCTCAACCTGCAGCAATTGCCGCCATGACCCACACAAGGCGTTCTTCAACCAATAAGCTATCTTTGTAGAAGCATGCTCGATTGTTGGAGGAGGAGAACGAAGAGTAGTATGATGCCATAGATGATGACAAGTCTGAGCAGTCGATGGATGAAGAGGCTACACAGACGCATGCTACTCACCTCTTAAGTCCGAGTGCTCTCGATACACCTTTTGTTGATTCAACTTTGTATCTTAATGTTGAAGCAGAGGTTCAAAACTTATGGTTGGAGAAGATAGGCTTGTATACATATGCCCATTACCTTGGGATCAATGGGCTGCAAATGTGCATGCTTCATTGCAAATGGATGTTTTGAGGCAATCAAATGGGAAAATTGTTGCTCATGTTGAGTTGACTACAGTAATAGTCTGCCATGTTTTTTCTCTTCCCATGAATACTAACCTGACATCATGGCAGTATTCAGAAGAACAAATGAAGCAGGCATTTGGGGACCTACTGGAGCGAGGAATGTATATGTGCTGAAGCGCATTGATGGGGTTCGCAAATTGCAGTTAAGATGGTTGATAGAGCATTTCGTGATGTTTATCAAGACCGACAATATTGCCAGGGAGACTTATGGTATTATTCATTATGATGAGCATTTGGGGATGCCATATTGGGCTGGTCTCATGTATAACAGGTTAATGGTTGAGATCAAGGTCTCAAAATCTAAGAAAGCTTTCCACAAATCCAAGATGGGTTGGCTTTTGGAAGGATTGTATGAATATGCTTGGTCTATCTATCTTGAGGTGACTGCTGAATATTTGCTTAAGTTGGATCTCACTTCTTTGTCAGATAATGCAGGGAAGGCATATGCCAAAATTGATGGTTCTCATCATGTTAAAGATGTCAATGATGCTGATGTTTTGTTTGCCGGTGATCTAGATAAGCAAGCCATTTATCAGGATTTGGCGCAAGTGGGATATGTTGAGGCATATGCAAAACAGGTTGCTTTAACATTTGTCAAAGGGAAGAATAAAGATGCATGTCTTGATGATGCACTCAATGTTGGAAAACAGGGTAATGTTGATGCCTCTGAATTTGCAGATAACATCTATGCAAAGAAGAAGCAAAAGACTAGGAAATATGGGCTTTGTGATAGGCGTCACCCATCAAAAGATAAGTCACAAAATGTTTCGGTTGATGCTCAAGTTCATATGAGGGATACATTGACGAAAGATCATGGAGCTACTCATGTGGTAGATGCTCCATCTACTTCTGTGCATTTAGGAGGAGATGGATTGATTGTTAGTAATGTTGTAAATGCTATGGCTGTTATGCAGAAAGTCATGTTGTATTTTAAGCAATATGATCACGCAAATTCAAGGATTGCAGCAAAGGCTCAAAAATTGCAAGATCAAGCATGCTGAGCAGATGAATTCTGAAGTGTTGTCTCGGGAATTGCAACAGATATAGACCAATTATGATTCTTTGCTTTCACAACATCAAGCTAAAATTGCATAGATGCAACAGATTATGGACAATAATAAGATGTATGTGGTTTTGTTTCAAAGATGGACTAATGAGCTTAGGTCCAAATGCTTGGATGAATTGTAGAAATTTGTGGACATGCATGGGAAGTTATAGATTGAGCATAAATTGTTGTTGGAAAGATTTCATCCCTTACATGTAGTTGAGCATCAAATATTACAGAATTTAGAGATGGATGTTGATGCCTCTATGATTCGTAAATCTAAATTTTAGGATATTCATGATGCCTTGATGCTTGAGGTGAAAAATGCATGGCAAATTTTTGCACAGAACTTGGATGTCATGATCTCTAGGCCTTATAACATGTTTAAGAATGTTTTTGCTTCAGTGGAGTAGGATGCTGAGATTCATAAAAAAGAGGCATTGACTTAGCAGGTATCTATGATGGAAACTAAATGTAGGGATTTGGAGTTAAAATTACAAGATGCATTGAAGGCAAAGAGACACAATGAGTATTATGTAGCTACTTTGCTGCAGTAGAAGCATTTTAATGTGGTTAATGATAGTGATGTGATTCAAGAAGTGATTCAAGAAGTTCATGAGGGGTTCTGTGCTATGGGTCATGACCCTATGGTAGTTCATGGTGCTGATGATTCAGTTGTGCAGATGTCTACTTGCATGGATATTGTCCTTTATGTTTCTAGAGCCTCTTAGGTTTATCCTTGATGTACTTTTTTGTTTTCTCCATAACATATCTTTGTGCATTTCACTGACTCTTAGAGTCAATTATGCAACTACACCAAACATTTGTATCCTAGAGAGACTCTATCACTATTGCTAGTGTGACTTGTCAAGGGGTGCAAGGCCTCTGGCAAGGCATAACTATGTTCTCTGAGTTACTCTTCATCATAGTCAATTTTCATGCTTTCAGATAGTTAATTGCATGCTTGTGGCTTCAGGTCTGTCCCAGTCATCCACCGGGCTGTGCCAGGTGTTAGGGCTCAAATTCCATTGTCTATTTAGTACTATTTCATACCTTAGTACTTGTATGCATGTAGGCTTTTAGGATCAACATGTGTAAAGTGACTTTTGCTTTCATATGATGTTTCACCTGAAAGTCAAGCACAAGTCCTGGAACGTCGAGAAGTTATATTCGATCATATGCTCTATGATCAGGAATGAAATATTCTTCAAGATAACACCATGAGATGGTCGCTAATGTTGATCCTACTTATCTATGTTTGTTTCCTGAATATCTATGTTGTCTACTTTGAGTTATGTAATCAATAGTCATGATGGTTGTAAAATGTCATTTATCTTTCACAAGAATGGTGTCACTTGAATAATCATAATATGTACTTCTTGTCTGTGTAGTGTTCCTAAATATTAAATTATGGTAATGGTTGTAGATGGATTCAACAAGTTAGTTGTTGTTGTGGGATTGTTTTCAAGAAGATTGATGTATCATGTATTCATATTGTGGTCTTGAGAGGCCATAACAACTATAATTCATAAGAAGGGTGATATATTTGGAACATTTTAAAAGTACTTGGGATTGCATTCAAAATCAGTTTGGCAAGAAGCTTTGATGCTTTAGGACCAGTAATGGTGAGGAGTATACTTCTCATGTATTCTAAAACTTTTGTTATATGTGTGGTATTAAGAGGAATTGACGACTACTAAAAACCTAGCTCAAAATGGAGTGGCTAAAAAGATGAATAGAATCATACAAGAGAGATCTTGAAGTATGTTCATTGTTGGCTAATGCAAGTCTTACTTATGGTTTTTGGGAAGCTATTAAGACAAATATTCACTTAATTACTCAGTCACCTAGCAAGCCATTGGATGGCAAGATTCCTAATGAGGTGTGGCCTAGTAAGAAACCTTCTTATGATCACTTACATGTGTTTGGCTATGAGGCTTATATACATATGTGAAAGGACAAGCAAAACAAGCTCGATCCTAAGTCCCAGAAATGCATTTTCTTAGATATGGAGATTCAAGTGAGGTAGGGTACCATCTTTGGGATGCGAAAGCTAAGAAGATAGTTTGTAGCCATGATGTTATCTTCAATGAGGAGAAGATGTATATACAATCCATCAAGATAGCTGAGATATGTAGCATAATAGTCCAAGAGGATGGACAATCATCGTATGAGAAGCATGTATAAGTTGTTCCACATGATGCAAGGCTTGGATAGCCAAGAAATATTAATCACCATATGAGAAGCATGTATGACTTGTCTCACATGTGCAAGGCTTGGCAATGAGGCTTATGTGCATATCTCAAAGGAAAAGCAAAATAAGCTTTATCCCAAGTCCAAATGTATTTTCTTGGATATGGAAGTGAGATGGGGTACATCGAATCCTGAAGCTAAGAAGATAGCATAGCCATAATGTTGTCTTCAATAGGAGGAGATGTATAAACAACCCCTCAAGATAGTTGAGGTATGCAGGATAGTATTCTAGGAGAATAGATAATCACCACATAGAAGTGTGTATGACCTATCCCACATGGTGTTAAGCTTAGATAGCCAAGAAATGGTGAGGTAAATGTACCACATACAAGTAGGAAGCCTCATATACAATAGGATAAACAATGGGAATAGTCAAATGCCCAGGTTGAGCAAGTATTGAGACAAACTACAAGCGTCTCTAAACAACCAGAGAGGTACGCATCGTCTCTTGCTTATGTCATGGTAACAAATTATAGAGGGCCTTTATATAATAGTTGGTTTCTTTGCCTAAGGCCAAGTATGCACTACCATGTAAATGAATTTACAAGTTAAAGATGTCTCCATTTAATGTGTTACTTGAGTACAAGGCAAGATTGATTACCAAGGGCTTTAAGCAAGAGAAAGGCATAGATTTTTATGAGATCCTCACCAATAGACAAGATGATCGCCCTTCATATGATCCTTGCATTAATTGCCAAGGAGAATATGCAAGTTATACATATAGGTGTTAAGATAGCTTTTTTGCATGGGGGATGAGGATATTGATATGCAAAAACCAAAAGGGTTGTGTTATGCAAGGTAAGAGTAATATGTAAGCTCCACAAGAGTTTATATAGATTGAAGCAAGATCCCAAGGAATGGTATCATAAGTTCAATGCTTTCACGAGGTCTCACGACTAAATAAGGAGCAAGACATATTAATGCTTTATGAGGTCTCGAGGCTAAATAAGAAGTGAGATATTAATGCTTATACATACGAAAGGATATGGATAATAGCCTTATAATCTTGATCCTTTGTGTATGACATGCTTATTGTTGAAAAGTCACTTATGGATATAGATGCATTGAACAAAATGTTTGCATGAAACCTTTGACATGAAAGCCTTAAGAAATGGAGGTCACATTCTTAGCATGCGGATTATAAGGAACAAAGCTCAAAAGGTTCTCTCTCCCAAAAAGAGTATATTGGGAATATACTTGAGTGTTTATGATATGGAGAGGCAAAAGGCTATCAATGTTCCATTGCCTCCATATTTGAAACTTAGCCAAGAGACAAGCCCCAAGTTAGATAAGCAAGAGGTTGAAATGGCCAAGAGACATCATGCACCCACAATTGGTAGCTTAATGTTTACCAACATTGCCACATGTTCGAACATTACTTCTACAATGGAATTGATTAGCTAGTTTATGTCAAATCCTAGCAGGAACATTAGAAGCAATGAAAAGTACCATGAGATACTTAAATGGCACTAGAGCTATGTACATTTGCTTTGAAAGGGAAAACACATCTATCCTTGAGTTTGCCAGTGCTGATTTTGCAAGTAATATGGACTCTAGAAAGTCTCTACATCAAGTTTTGCCTCCACATTCACAACAGGTGCAATCTCATGGATCTCTATATTGCACATGTATAGCCTTATCTACCAGTAAGGGTGAATATGTTGCAACCCACTAATGGATGCAAGTTATATGGCTTACCTAGTGAAAGATCTAAGCATTGTTGGATAGGGGTCCATTTTGCATTGTGATAGTCAAAAGTGTCGTCCAATCGACACAATCCAATCTTTCATGCACAATCAAAGCACATTGGGGTGAAATATCACATCATCATCAAGATCCTTGAGAACAAGCACATTGAGCTTGTCAAGATCCACACAAACCTTAACTATGAAGAGAATCTTCTAAGCACTATACACTACAAAGTGTTGACATGCATTGTATAGTATCTAAACATTGGATTAAATCAAAGCCTTTGTTCCTATTGAAGAGGTAGAGATCAATTGTATGTAAAACACATTGGAAGAAAGGCGCTCATTTTGCCATTGCCTACATGATCACCTTCCTTTGTTGAGTGTTGTCTTCTCTTCTCAGTATCTTCTTGTTTTGATGACACTAACCTATGAAAATTATGACTTCAAAGTCATGGAGAGCACCTATGATTAAGGTGCCCCCTCTATTGATCAAATGCCAACTCTCCCCTAGTCTCAAAAGCCTGGTTGTCATGTCCCTAGAATGTTGATGTGCCAACTTATTGCAATAACAACCATCCTCTATCAGCTATCATTGCTCTTAAATCTCCAAAAAATCTCTTGCTTCATTTGTAACACACCATTTGTAATAACACAAGAAAGAAATATCGGCATCATAGGCGATAATCACTTCATGCAAGCTCAAGTAAAGCTTCAACTGGGCTTTTGCATGTTCTTGCAATCCTCCATTCATCTAGACAGCTCAGACCATTTAACTTCTTGCAACCCCCTGCCAAAGGCTACCATGCAAGGTTAGTTGACTCTGATATCCTAAATGACAAGTTCTCACCAGATACAGTTTATGGAAATGAGTTGACTCTGATACTTAAATAACAAGTCCTCACCAGACATGGTTTTATGGAAATGAGTACCAAAGTTCAGGAGTCTCATTTTTAGCTGAAAGCGAAAATGTCTACATTTTTCAGTTGCACTAGTACATAATTTCACAGAACAGCAGTGGCCTAGATGCAAAAGCCCACATAGTAAACAATTCAGCTCGTACTAACTAAACCATGACAAGAGTGAGCGACCTTTCTGCAGTTCCTTTTTAAGCATTTGCAACAAATCATAAGGGCAGCAGTTACCCAAAATGCACAATGGCAGCAATTAACATCTTAATTGCATTTCAGAACGATGAAAACAAAAACTATAACATGATGTCAAGGCCACCTCTGACAAGAAAACATCAACATTATCTTCTTAGGCAATGTTCTTGAATTAAATAAAAGTCCAATTATGCAATATGGACAGTTAAGCAGTCTTTCAAGATAAAAGTGCTGCACAAATACTCCAGCCATCACCAATTCCTCCACTGAAAGAAGTCTCCATTACTATGCACAAAAAACCACTAATATTGATATAACCTCGTAAGGAGACTGCCAACAAGAAACACCTAAAACTGCAGTCAACTAACCACAGACACCTAAACTGATGTACGATTTCAAAAATCAAGAAATCAGGATAAATGAGCTTGGTTTCTCAGATAAATGAGCCTACCCATTTCTTAAACAACAATCAAATCTGATTAACAGTCAATGTGACTCTCAGCCCACATCATTCCAATGTGGAATGTGGGTCACAAGCAAAGAAACAACCCAAAATTTTTGAGTTACATAATTAGGGCAAGTCAGAACAGGAGAGTCCACAAACAGCATGAACAATTTGTAAGTCCATAATTACGGTCATGTGCAAAAGCAATTAAGCTGCTTATGAACTGCTTAATCTGCTTCACAGCACTCAGCAATGATGGACACTATATAGAATGGATTCTTATTGCAAGTAATACTGGTTCAGAGTGGTAGATAAATCATCCACAAAATAATAAAACCTTGTTTTACAGATGATCGAAGATCAGTGCTCAACCTAAAAGACTATAACTAGTCACGAAGCCACCTTGTCAAATTGAGAAAACCAAGGCTTAAGGTGCTCAATTCCAACATATATTGGAGACCGTCATATCCTTAAGCCTATGTGGGGTGCATTAAATAAGTTCAGCATGCACTTTACAGCATGCATGCAGTTCACTGTACAGCCACCTTGCCTCATATGAACCAAGACCTGAATAAAAATTGTGAATTGTTGAAACTTTGACGGTTTTTTACATACACTGCAACCCAGCCATGCAAACAGATGTTTTTCTTCCACCAACCTGGCCAAGTAGCCATGAAACAAGAACAAAAACCATGACAGCCAAACTACTGCTAAAAACGTCGGTAACAAAGCTCATATTAGCCAGGGTTACCAAGCAGCCGCTCCACAGCTGCATGAACATTTCCACCAGTTGCTCTCAATGCTTGTATATTGGCCTGTGTATCAATGAATCCCATATCCTGCAGCTGGGATAGCTGTGAAGCATAAAGTTGTTCTGGAGGGACCGTGTTCACTGCAGAACAAGAAGAACACAATCCATTATGCCTATATTCCTGACTGAAGATAATGAAAAAACCAATTGATGCTTGTTCAATCAACCAACCTTCTGGAATAGTAGTGGGAACACCACCACCAAGAGTCCCAAACAAGCTTAGCAACGAGTTCATGTCCAGTGTTCCAGTGCCAGTTCCAGGCGTCGCTCCAGTTCTGCACAACAAAAACACAAAAACATTAATGACATCGTGATATGACACCTTCAATATCTATAACTTTTAAAACTGAGGAGGTTCAGCTTGTCACTGACTGGACTGGTGTCGGTTGACCCGCCTGCTGTCCAGACTGCAATGAGAACATTTGCTGATATAGAAAAAATAATTCATCAGCTGCCAGATTTCAGGGCTAATAAAAACACTACACTAAATCTACTTATTCGCTTCCTTACCTGCAAAATTTCAGGACTACTAATTTGTCTGAGAAAATCCGGATTCTGCAGCATTTCTCTAAACTGAGGGTTTGCATTTAATATAGCCCGTAAATGAGGCTGCATATTCATAATCTGAGAAACGATTGCAACAAAGAATATTAGAATGCTCGGGTACCGTTTACCTTCCACTATCAACCACAAAGCTCACAACACTGCTGTACCTGGTTGATATACTGAGGATTTGAAAGCAAGCTCTGCATCATCTGCATTACTGCAGGATTTTGCATCATTTGCTGTATGGATGAAGGATCGATCATCCCCATTCCACCAAGGGTTCCAAAATCTGGGAAACCTAACCCAGAGAGCCCACCAAGATTTCCCACGCCCAATGTATTTCTGGCTGTATTGGCCTGCCCAGTTGCTGTACCATTCCCTGTATTGGCAGCAGTCTCTGCGAACCCAAAACAGCAGCAAACATTTAGTATCAAGATTTAAGAAACTGGTTGCTGAATGTCAGTTGCCTTTAGGCACTAGAAACCTACGAGTTGGATTCCAAGGATTGGGAAGTGGTGCTGTATTTGGAGCAACGGTTCCAGCTGCTGTCGTCGTGGGGTTAGCTCCAGTTTGAGGAGTTTGGGCTTGTACTGTTCCAAGAGCTTGTGGACCCAATAAAGCTGCAAAAGGGTTTGATGCCAGGTCATTCCTACCATCAGCTCCCACTGCTGCTGCATTGAGTAAAGGCTCCTCCACTGTCTCATACATGCGCCTTAGCATATTGAATCCTTCAGGTGTTGCTTCAATGTTGCTCATTGCACGATCTGTGTTTCTCATCATCTCACGCATGAGCTCAGGGTTCCTGGCTGCATCAAGTGTCTGACGTAATGTACCTGGATCATTGAGGATGTGGGCCAAATCAGGATTCCTATCAATAATGTCCCTCATCTGTGGATTGCTCATGATCAAATTTCGCATGAGCTCAGGGTTGTTGATCAGACTTTGAACAGCTGGCATGTTCATCATGTCCCGCATCAGATTAGGATTCTGCATTAACTGCTGTTGTACCTGCTGAAATTCTGGAAAACCCATACCTAAGCCTACACCACCCCCTGTACCTCCCAAACCAGGGAAGGCAAAGCTTCCGAGTCCATTCATTCCTCCAAGGCCTCCAATGTTGTTGGCTGTTGGAGTATTCCCAGTCACAGGTACAGTTGGGCTATTAGTTGAATTTGTAGAGGCTCCACTTGCAGCAGCTGTAACTGCTGCAGCAGAAGATGACGGAGCTGCTCGCACCAAATGTACAGTGTGATCACTTTGGAGCCCTGTACACAAAGCAATCAGCTTAATAGCAAAAAGGAAACTTCAAAATCACCTTGGATCATTGGTAGGTACAGTCAAAGTAAGGTATTTTTTTACTCCATGAGCCACAGAAAAATACCTCCATGAGCCACAACATCCGCTCTAAGTAACGCTAGAAACACAAGGATGGCAACAGCACAAGCAAACAACTATCAAGATGAGATGGATGATGGGATTTTCTCTGGATGATAAAAGAACTCCATTGATGGTTATAATACTACACAAATAGAATATTGAAGTCTGAAGATCCATCAAAAGACATATGCAATATATATACACCTTCAGTGACTGGCTCACTTGCACAAAATGTCTACAGAATAGTAGGATTAATTTCATTCCGAATAGCAGGTTCATTTTGACTTGCAATTTTGGCAGCACATCCAACTTTGCCTCAAAGCTTATATTTAAGTGGAGAATGATACATTGATAACATGATCACGACCATGGAAGATACTATAACGTCTGCAGAAGGATTAACCACACATCCACAAGTTTAATATCTCTCGTTGACGTATTACAAACTCTTCAATACACAAAAAACCAGGCACTTGAAAAACATAGGCTTCAGCCAACTGATGCTCGCAAGTTTCCTACTACCGTTAAATTTCTGGTGGTTTTGATAGAAATGTACGGAGAGGTGAGGTGCTAGGTTGCCCCAGAACTCCATCAAAGCACCAAGGTGACTCGGTAGTACACAACTACAAACCCTGGTGACGAGCAACACAACTCTGCGGAATCAAACTGCAGACCTGTAGCCCTACGTAATCCCTCTACTATTGATTTGCGTGACTTAGGGTTTCAGGCATTCCTCCACAACTAGTGAATTCACACAAATCCAATACACTTCTAGAGCATCTGAGATGCAGACTATGAGCGGAGCATTTACCATAACTTTCGAGGGTACTGTCGTCCTTCAACACGCGGCCTTTATAGATAAGGCGCTGCTGGTCAGCAGCGATGCCCGATTTCTCTGTGAGCAAAGACTTGAAGGCGGCGATCGTGATGGCGAGATCTGTGTGGACGGAGAACTTGCTTCCGTTGGTGCAGCGGACATGCACGAGGGCGTTAGCATCGGCGACATCATCCAGGGACGGGGGAGCAGGCGCAGCCGGGGGCATGGCGTCGGAGGCCTCGCCTGCCATGGCGGTTCTGCGCAGGTGATCTCCCTTTTTCCTAGGCTGCAGGTGGTGACTGCACCTCCTCCTCCTGTTCGCAGGATTTCTTGACCTAAGACAGGCGAGACGGCACGAATCTGCCGATATAAGGTAAAAATAGTATAGTCGCGCAGAGAAAGAAAAGAAAGGGGAAGAGGGAGGGGGAGGGGCCTGATGAAAGCAGCAGCAGGAGAGAGAGAGAGGGTTCCCTTGGCTTAGGTCGTTCGTCTTCTTTCTCTTCTTTTTTTCCCTTGTCCTTGTGCGCAGATAGAGAGAGAGAGAAAGAGAGAGAGAGAGCTAATTGAGTGTAACGCTCTCTACACCCTTTAATGCATAATCAACATAGTCGGTTTACACTAACATTGATCCATCACAACTCCTCCCAACAAAATATGTGTGGCCAACAGGATCTTGGTACTATTCAACTAGTGGGTGCTAAGGACCCGCGTCTGCTCAAACCTACATCTGTTGCGCTTTGGGCGTGTGCCTCTTGGCACGACTTGACTGCCATGGCGTGCCCCTATTGGGGTGGGACCCCATAGCCGCCTTCGTGCATGCTATTGGAGTCGAGAAGCGAGCGGGGGACGAGCTCACAGTGGAGCAGTCGGTGAAGGCCCCTCACTGGAGTGCGACTATCTCCATGGTGTTGAAAATGACCAAGTTAATATGGAAGAGGTGGAGAAAGAGGTTAGAGAGAAAATCAAACTCATCACTAAAGACAAAAAGAATGAAGCCTCAACCAAAGGTGGTAAGGTATTCAAAGCCTCGATCGCTCTCTCACTACAGAGGATCGAGTAGGTATGTTGATCTCTCTACTTGTGGCCTGTTTTTCTATTTTATGGGGAAGGTTCCAAACGAAGATGAGTTCCCCAAGAGGTTTGCTCTTACTTATCATGGGAGAGCCATCATCATGCAGTATAAGCTTCTATGGGTAGAGGATTCTTTCTGGCCGTGGTTAGCTCTAAGCAAGAGCATGAGTGGGTTGTGGCCTCTACGATCGGTTTCAAAGGAAATTATGTCTATGCAATGCCCTGGAGCCCTGGCTTTAACCCTAATGATTCATTGTTGCATGAATGTGCGGTGTGGATTACTTTTCCTAATCTACCTGACTGGTTGGATGGTGAGCTCAGTGTCCTTGTAGAAACCTTGGGAAGGGTGCTTTACATTCTAGCCATGCATGATGGAAAACTCAGGGCGGAACAGAAAGCATGTATACTTTGGGATCGCAGAAAAGAGGTACCAGAATATTTGGAAGTCTTCAACCCGCATGGTCTGGAACTATGCATTGAAGTCAAGTTTAGCTCCTTTCCAGATGTGTGTTATATTTGCACGAAGACTGGGCACTTTTGCGTGAGATTGCACATCAAAGGAAGCTATAGGCAATCAACCTGCTAAGGAACCCGCTGCAGAGAAGAAGGGTGAACAAAAGAATAAAGAGGTTGAAAAAATGCAAGGGGCCACATGGCAAGCTGGTAATACAGAGAAAAAAAACAATGCTGGTCTGTCTAACAGTAAGGACAACGGATCCCAATGGAAGCAAGTGGTAGAGACAAAGGTAAGGGAATTGTTGCGAATGATAAAGAAAATATCAAACCTGGCAGCAAGGATCTTGCAAAGAGTAAGATTGCTAAACTAAATAACCTCATGGCTTACAAAAAAGAAGCTCGACAGCCTTTGGTGGATCGCAATGTTTATGCTACACTACATGATGATGAAGATGATATGGTTGAGTTATATGGTGAATTTTATGATGGTTGACACATCCAGGAAAATCACTCTAATCTCCTGGAACGTCAGGGGACTATGCTCAGAAGGTAGAAAGAGTACATGCAGAAGGTTGCTTGCTATGAGGAAGCCTGATATTCTTGCTCTACAAGAGGTTAAATTTGGCAACACTGATATGGAATGTATTCAGTTTAATGGTTACAAATGCTTTGTAAGAGCATACTACAGAGGGAAGGGTGGCACCTTGATAATGGCAAATGAGACATTCAAACTTGTGTTGATCTCTTCTGCTACCAGCAATGCATTCTTGGGCATTCGGGTCGTCTTTGATGGGTCTTGCTTTGACATTTGGTTTGTTTATGGTCCCGATGATTCTCATGGTAGAGCTGATGTTTGGGAGGAACTTACCAATGCGCTTTCACAGCAGCATGCCATCTTAGTAGGGGATTGGAACATGACTCTACATGAGTCTGATAGATCTCACAAGGCCAACACGATGCTTGCTAAAGAAAGAAATGCATGGGATGCTCTTCATAGAGACTTCGATATTGCAGACTTGGCATTGATGTCGGCAGGTGGTGGGAATGCACCCTTTACATGGCACAATAAACAAGAAGGCAATAACTAGCGCATTGCCATGCTTGATAGAGCCTATGTGACGCATGGGGGGTGGTGGCTTGCACCCAAACCGAGGGTCCAGACCATCAATGGATTTACTACATCAGATCATCTACCTATTCAGGTGACTGTGAAGTTGATAGTGACCAATGAGGCTAGGCACGATCCTCCCCCTTTTCGCTTCACTTGCTCTTTTCTTGAAGACAAAAGGTTTGTGGAAAATATGCATGCACATTGGAGCACTGCCACTAAAGAGGCTGAGGACTCGATTGTCAGAGTCAAGAGTGGCATTAATACTATTACTAGTCTGGCCAAAAGCCATGGTAGGAGGATAGCAAGGGAAAGACACGGGCAATATGAACCAGCAGTTAAAGCAAGGGAGTGTGTTAGCAATGCATTGCAAGTGTCACATGGTGACCATTACATGGTTGTGATATTGCAAGAATTTGAGAGTTATTTGAGGAATGAGGAAAGCAAGAAAAGGAATGCTATCAAGATACAATTAAAGGTCAAGGCTATGATAGAGGATGATGCTCCCATGCCTACATTGTTCCATGCGCCAAAACAAAAACAATGTAGAGAGACTATTTGCTCGGTGGTGGATGCCGAGGGAAAGGAGCACAACGATGATGTATCCATTGCTGGTGTCTTTGTTAGACATCTCTCAAGTACTGTTAGGCTTCAGCCAGTGGTGGACCCTGAGTATGAGCATAATCTGCACTTAATGTTGGAGCCTATTGAGCCTGTTGTGCTTGTTGAATCTGCTACTTTGTTAGCTAGACCATTTTCAGTTGAGGAGTTAAAATTTGCTTTGTAAAAAATGAAGAGGGGTAAGTCCCCAGGTACTGATGGAATTCCTACGGAAGTGTTCCAAACTTTGTGGCCTGTCTGTGGAAATGATCTATGTGCATTAGCAAATAAATGCATCAAGGATGGTCAGATTCCTGTTGAGTTCAATGAGGGTCTAATTAAGCTTGTTCCTAAGAATGTAGCTAGAACTAAACCCAAGCATTGGAGGCCACTAACAATGTTAAATGTAACCTACAAGGTCATTGCCAAAGCTCTGGCTATCAGGGTCAAGTTCATGCTAAAAGATGTATTGCATAGGGCTCAATATGGATTTGTGTGGGGGAGAAATATTCAGGATGCTATCCTCAACATTGTTGTGGCTATGGAGCATGATGTGAGCACCAAGGGAAATTGTCTTAGTTAATATGGATCTTGATAAAGCTTATGACAGGTTGAGATGGGACTTCCTACTGGCTGTTATGCATAAACTTGGATTTGGAATTGGGTTTGTTAGTATGCTTGCAACCTTGTTCACTAATGCTTCTGCTAAAGTCTCTGTGAATGGCTTTATGTCTCATGCTTTCCATCTCAAGAGGTTTGTTAGACAAGGGTGCCCCATTGCCCCCTTGTTTTTCGCTATTGCCACAGATGCTTTACTCAAGATGTTGGATTGGAAGGTTCAGAAGGGTCTCTTGAAAGGCCTTCCCCTGCTAGATGGGAAATAGTTCTATATGCAGCTCTTTGCAGATGACAATTCTTCCATCATAGAAACTTGCAAGGAGAATGTAGAAGAGTTTTTGAGCACCATAGAGTTGTTTGCCAATGCCTCAAGTGAGTTGATCAGCCAACACAAATATGAGATCCTACTTCTTGGAGGGGAGGACCCCCTGGATTGGATTGAAGGAGTGGGTTGTAAACTGATCAAGCCTGGGCAAGTGTTTAGATACTTGGGGGCCCCTCTTACCTTAGGTGCTTCCACCAGGGATAAATTTAGTTGATCGGTATCTAAAGTTGAAAACAAGATATCCAAGTATGCATATCTACCTTTAAGTTTTAGTACCAAGCTTGTGGTGCTCGACAGAATACTTTCACCAGCGGTGATGTTTGTTGCTTCTATCACCCCATTTGCAAAATCTCAGTGGAAAAAGGTGGACATGATGTTGAGGGAACTTCTATAGAGATTTGGGGGGAAAGAGAGAATGCATAGTATCTCTTGGGAGTGTATTACCACTGAAATTACTGATGAGGGCCTTGGTCTTGAACCCATAAAGGACAAGGGGGAAAGGATGCTCTTCAAATTGCTTCTATGGTTAGAATCTAACGAGCCTCGGGCCATTATCATCAAAGGTGTTATTATGATGGCTAGAATTGATGGTGACAAGGGATCGAATCTTGGCTGGGAAGATAGGATTCTTGCAGTAGGGTATAAGATGAAGTTCAAAGGCTACCCCATTGTCCACAAATTGCTTGAGGTGTGGAGAAAGCAGCTTAGATTGCTTAATTGGCAGGAAGGTGACTCAAGAAAAGGTGACACAGTGTTGTTGCAATCCATTTGGACTTGTCCTTATGCCTACAAAAACAAGGAAATCCTAGAGGGGATCACAGATAGAACAAAGAAGGCTTTGACCTCTAAAGTTGTGGTTAGATGGGAACACATCTGGAACCAACAGGAGTGCAAAGTCATGGACAAGGAGGACATACAGCTAAAGTTCAATGTCACCCAATATGAATTTGATTTGCTCTAGTACATGATTGATGAAGTTAAAGACTGCTGGTTGATAGGTGCTAAGGTTGGCCCCAAAAAGGCTTTGATGTGCCTTGGTAACCACAAAGGGAAACCAACATGGAAGATGAGGAAGAGGAGGGATTTTGTCAAAGCCAACAGGACCATTGCCCAAGGTTGCAAAGGAGTGGAAGGATCAATATCCTTACCCCTCCCCCAAGTGTGGAAGTTCAGATTGAAGAGGGGTCTAAAGGCCTCTCTTAGTAGAAGGCTGAACCTACTGTTATGGGGGATTGTTGCAAAGAAACTCCCTACAAGAGATAAAGTGGTAGAGTTCAAGGATTGTAGCTCACTTTGTGCTCTATGCTACACTCATATTAAGACGAGAACAACCATCTCTTTTGGTTCTGCAGAGCTACCTGGAAAAGCATGAAAGAATGGATGAAGCTAGCACAATTCAACGAGGGCATAGGAATGAGAGCTGCACTCCTAGGCAATCCAGGGAAAATTGATGAAGAGACTATCAAAGTGTGGAATATCATAAGGACTGCTGTTATGTCCACACTTTGGAAGAATAGAAATAGAGTGGTGATGAAGAAGGAAGGGCCTCTTAGCAAAGAAGTTCTAGTCAATATGTGTAAAGAGGATACGCTTGCTTTATTAGGTAGACTTAGAAAAAAGGGACATGTGTATAAGGTAGCTTTTCATAGGCTAACTAAGTGTAGATAAGCATGTGGTAGTGCATGTCCATCTCTAGATGTTTTATTTCATTCTCAATTTAAAAAAACTGTGCATTAAAAAAAAAAAACAGGGTCGATCATTTGGCTATGGATTGATTAACATAGGTACATGAGTTTGATCACTATGCCCCACTTCCCTCATGGCATATTTATAACCGTCTTACAAAAGACAATTGTCTACATGGAAATAACATAACACACTTGTCATATATCATGATGCTAAGGCCATGGTGGTAACTAGTCTTGTTAGGGCTTGAAAACATGGTGTAATCCTACTCATTCCATGGGGAGGGCAAAGCATGGTGCCTTTGTTGTCTAGCCTTATGTTTGCAACATATATAGACCAAGATATTGCCTTCAAAACTACATGATTTCACAAGGAATAGTTGAGACACTACCAACAACTATGCGTTTTGAATTTGTTCAAGGGCTTGGAAAATGCCTACCAAGTAAAGATTTTTAGGTTATTGGACTCTTAATGGGATTGTGTACACAAAATCATGTAATCTGACTTGTCTAACTTGGATACTCCTATGGGTTGTTTGGTTCATAGATATGGTTTTTCTTATACTATTCTTAGGCAAACACAACACAAGAACCTTAAAAAACAACTCATAAAAAACACAAAAAGCCAAACAAAACTCATAAAACACAAAAACTCAAACAAAAAAAAAACCCTTGCCTTCATGAAGAAGCCCGATGGCCTAAGGTTGGTAAAGAAAAAGGTGAGAAGTATAATGTGAAGGGTGGAAGACCTTCATAAAAAATGTGAGAAGAAGAAAGTGATGAGATGAAAAGAGTCAGAGTGGAGGAGAGAACCATAAAGAAGGGGCAAGATATAGAAGGTTGTAGGGGAAGTAGAGAAAAAGGCAAACTCAAGTGATAAGAGAAATAAGAACCTTGTGAATGGGAAGAAAAACAATTTGTTGTTATAGGCTAAGGCTTGATAAAAGGGGCTAAGGTAATAAAGTAATAGCATTATTGCCCATCACACAAAAAGTTAAGTTGGTCAAATTCAAGATCATGCCTCTATTTGAATAGGAATGTGGTTGACATTTGTTTGTGTTGATTGGCATTAATCGCCAATTGGCCTTGTGTTTGGCATTTGGAGCGGAGGATTAACAATTTGCAAAATCTAAGGTTGACAACATGTTCCTACGGCCTAGTGTGTAGTAGAAGTGCCTTGGGTTTGGCATTTAGCATGGAGTGCATGTGGCCTCCTTGGCATTAAGTGTGGAGTGTGTAGGTGGCAACTTGCATTCCAATTTGCGATGTTTTTTGGGGCTTGATGCCGTTTGGCTTGGTGGCAAGTTTTGTTGCCCGATTACAAATTTATAGCTACTATCTTGGCTATTTGTTTTATTGTGAATTTTGGGACCAATTCTTCATTGATTAGCACACACTACTTGCACTCTTGTCACCTCTCACACTCACACTCACACATCCAAATACTATTTACTTCCACAACCCTTTTTCATATCAACACGCCCAATCTTTCAACCATTCACTTGTATCCATCCCCCTAATTGTATCAACTTGCACATTGTAGAGGCGAGCGCGAGCTCTACCACCAAGACCCACAAACCACTTATTGTTCAAGTGTTTCAAGAGAACACTAATGGCTACCTCTCACATAGCCAATGCGCTATCCCTCTCTATGAGTGTAGTGAGTGTACCTTGATGCCCGATTGAGTTGCTTCCTCTCTTAAGCACTCTGATAGCTCCATGATTCTTGATGCAAGCTCAAGCATCCTCAAGCCTCCACCTCCAAGCTCCATCCTCCATAGCCACACGTGAACCAAGAGAAGAGAAGAGAAGAGAGAGGATGGTGGAGAGCTTCACCTCCTTGATCCCTCACCCTCACACACTCACTCCTTCACACTCACACTCCCTCCCTCAAGCACACGCAAGCAAGAAAAGAGAAGAGAAGGAGAGAAGAAGAAGAGTCCACTTTGCCACACACCAAAGAATGAGCACTCATTCACTTTTTGAACTTTATATACAAAGCCCTAAATCCCATTTGGGTGGTCATCTATAACATTTCCCCTCCCTCCTGCCATATGAACTCTCCCCTAATTTAAAGGATTTTTTAATTGGAAAAGGAAAAATAAGGGAATAATCCCTCCCCCTACTCACGCCGCCAAATGGCGGACAGCGAGAGGGGGGGCTCTCGTGTATCAACAAGGCGACAGGGGGGCTGCCATGTGTCAACGAGGCAGGAGGGAACTCCAGGGAGGGGGGATGACGTGGTCAAGAGGGAGCAAACTAGCTGGCTTCCGCCATGCAAGTGATTTTGGGGGGGGGGGGGAGTAGAGGGGGAGGGCCTCCATACCCTACCCAAGCTTCCCCCCCTCTATAAAAGGGCCTTGGGCATTAAAGAAAGAAAAGAAAGGAAAAAGGAGGTTCGTTGTTGCCCATCTGGTGATTGGAGGGAGAGTAAGAGAAAAGAGAAATAAAGAAGAGAGGGGGAGAGAGAGGGAAAGGGAGAGTAAGAGAAAAGAGGAAGAGTAAGAGAGGAGAGAGAGAGAGAGGGAAAGGGAGAGTAAGAGAAAAGAGGAAGAGTAAGAGAGAGAGAGAGAGAGAGAGAGAGAGAGAGAGAGAGAGAGAGAGAGGGAGAGTAAGAGAAAAGAGAAAGAAAGAGAAAGAGAGGGGGAATTTCTCTCTCTTTGAAGACTTCCGAGCTTGCCATCTTTATTTTCCCCCCTCCTTAAGAAGGTTCTCACGGACAATTCCCTTCATGAGGAGTCATCTCTCTCATAACTTGGGCGTGTAGCCACGAAGGAAAAACCAAAATTATACGATGCCTCCCAAGCGAAGTAAAGTCTAGTCGAACGTAAATCCCGCTTCAACCGATGGAGCTATGGGTCAAGGAACCACGTCACTTGGTAATTAGGTACATCCCATAAATCCTACCCTGATGGGAGGCCTTAAGAACATAGGCTGACTTCCTTGGAAAGGGAGAAGGATTCGACGAAAGTTTGTGGTAACTAACCACCATTTAGGTTGCATCATTCTATCATGTTGGAAATTGTGTTTATTTGCACTTTGGCATGTTTTGAATGAATAAATTGCACGAAAGATTTTGCATTCAGGGATGCTAAAAAAATCAAGGACCTTATTGATTGTGCTCGTAAGGCTTTAGATTATGCACTAACATTGGCATGCTTGAAGGTACGGAAAAATGGGTTGTTAGGACACTTATGCATATTCGTCATTAAGCGGAAATCGTTTTTTTTTTTTTTGCATCACGAAATTGGTTAAACTAAAAAGGTAGGGGTAAAAGCTTGAATCAAGTCCATGAGAATCGTGAGTGCTACAATAGTTGGGTTAAGTATGTTTAGGTCATTGCAACAATAAGCCGGGTTTTGGGCTCCTATAATCCTTTAGAGAGATGTAGCTCGCACATGCATTAGGCCTGATGACTTCGTGTTCCTCGTACAAAAGAAAAATACAAGCCTTTATTTATAAATTGCATAAGTGCATTGAAAAGAAATTCCCAATAGTTGTGTCATTCTGCATCCACTTGTCACTTCGTGAGAGTATATACTCACTTGCGTTAAGTACATCAAACCAATGCAATCCTGTTAAGACATAATTTTTCTGAATGCTATGATGCCTATCTCATTACTTGTTAAGATCGCATAGATTAACGGTAGGTGAAGGAAGTGTGTACAAGTGGGGATCTTGCCCCTTTACTCATCAAGAACAAAAAGTTATGGCATGATGACTTGTGAAGCTTCTTGTACATCATAGTGGCTTAGTCGATAGGTACTAGGCGGGGTGAGTCCGGTTGGCTAGGCGATTAGGCCGATGCTAGTGCGGGGCTCCTGTGAGGTTGGGCAGGAAACATGTCGGCCGGGACATGAATGGTGTAGTCCCGGGTCACGACCGTTCCAAAATGTCTTTAAACAGTTCATTAAATTCTTCCCTGTCCCGAGCCGCCTTTTGTGCCCTTGAGCATATGGTGTCTGAGCGTACATTGGGGGTTTGTGCCACTGGCGTTGCCACATGCTGTGCATGTCTTCGAGTCTCGACTTTCTTGGCCTTTGGGTTCTTCGGCCTTCGTCCGGGACGGTGTCACTTAGGGCCTCGCTTCTCCGCATACCTCTTGAGGGTGGGCACGTAGCGCACCGATGGAGAGCGTCTTTGCAAGCCAGCTACCCTAGGCTCTCCATGTTTTCCTTGTAGGGGGACCTGCAAGGTGCGAACCAAGGGTTGGACCTTGATACAGGATACAACTGTTCGCATGGAAGGGATTTTAGTATGGTTTATCAAGCGCATATGACAAGAAGGGGAGGGGTGAGGCATGCAATGTTTGTTGTAGAGGGATGGCCCCCATGATGATGTTTGTTTTGCCTCCAGCCATTAGCAGATATTGGCTTATGCTAAGTTGTGTGGACTGGTTGTCATGGAGTGGGACAGGGCACATCCTCGAAAGGATAGACCAAAAAGGGAAGAAGGTGTATAGAAAGGGACTACACCCTGTCTACACCATCAGAGTTGTTGGTCAAGGCTTCCTATGGTGGTAATGTGGGTTGCATGCCCTTCACTTGGAGGTGGGGATGGTCACACGGCTTTTAAATGCATGATGAGAGGAGGACTTGAGGAGCTTAGTTTGTCAGACCCAACTCTTCTCCCTGCGCTTGACTATCATTGCTTGTGTGTGTTGACATTGTTTATACACGGTGACACAAAAATCAGTGTTTATTTATATACATATTTATGAATCCATGTCACTTCATGAGGATAAGAACCAAGTGTAGAATTCGGGGTTGTACTGGAGGATGGCACATGCATCCAGCACTCGTGGCAGCTTACTTAGTACCGATAGATATTTTGCCACATCGAGCAGCATGGACCCTTGTCCGAGTCTACTGGCAACATGTAACTCCTCCTCAGTGAGAACCTTATCAACCAGAGATTTTTCCTTATCAACCAGAGATTTTTCTTGGCTAGGTTCAGCCAAGTCCGTACCCCGAATGGCAGTCAGCACTCGAAGGGAAGTTGGTGCCACATAGGTTGGGTCCCTTTGGGATCGCCGTTTGGCCAATTGCTCCTCAGAAACTGTCATGATTTGAGCCCCTAGTTCGGCCATTGCAACGCGGCGTTCGCACCAACGCTACTCAAATTGACTCTGGCCTGCTGACAGTCGCTTTAGTTGCTCTATGTTTACGAGATTCGGTCGGCAGAGCACTTCATTGAACGTGATGGTTAAGCGCAGTTCGTCAGCCTCCTTGTCAGAGATGAGTCGCATGCGTTCATGCAGGAGCCTGTCATAGTGCTCGTTAAGATGTTCTTGCTCTTCCCAGGATAGAGGAAAGGACAAGTAATCTCCAAGCTGCTCCTTGGGGATTGTGCCCACGTCTGCAAGGACGTAAACTCGTGCGAACACCTTGAGCTTAGCATCCAACTCAGCTAAGCATTCTGCGATACTTCTATGTTCAACGAGGGCTTGCTTAATTGCCATATCATGCAAGGTTCTAGGAGTTTGCCTGGGTTTTAGTGTAGCCGGGGGCTTAGGCCTAGATGAGCAAGCTTGGTCAATGCTAGGATTGCTCATGCTCTTGGGGTTTCCATGTTTCTCTAGAGGCTTCGTTATTGCGCTATGATTCTCCTTGGATGTGACTGGTGTGAGTTCGTCACCTTGTTGCGACAGTGTTGTATCCACTCTTGATTTGTCATTGCGAGTCCTATTGTCAGTGGATAGAGTGTTGCAAGCAGCCATTGATGGTAACGACTGCTTTGATTTGTCAGAGCACATGGATGTGTCTGCGGTTTCACCGCTATTAGGAGAGATATCAATGGATTCACTGGTGGGTGGACTTGATGCTTTATTCCCCAGCTCTCCAGCGCTCTTGGTGTCAATGTTCTTGGGATCCCCAACCACCTGTGATTGTTGTTGTCTTCGTTGTTTTCTCCTCTTTTTCTTGGTCAATGAAGGTGCATCTCTCAACGAATCAGGACCCTGGACTAGGTCAACCGTTGATGTGCTTGGTTGGGCCTCAACATTCTCTTTCTCTAGTGTGTCCTTATGGGACATGGCCGTGGCCTGTTGAATAGCCTCGCTAGGTTGTGAGAGCACAACTGCCTCCCTTTTCGGAGAGTCTAGCTCTTCAGCCAAGTCCCTTGTGCGTAACTCCTCCAGCCTAGGGTTTAGGCACTTTGAAAGTGCTGGAGTTGTCGAGGAAGTTGGTTGTGACACCTCCTCCACAGGTAAACTTCCAAGGACACTTTCCACAAGGGGCATTGTCACGGCCAAGGGCTGTGACTGTTGTGATCCCTGATTGGAAGTTGTAGTAGCTAGTTTAGTGGGCTGGCTACCCTGGGTGGATTGCGGTGTCAGGTCCCTAGGGCGATCTGAAGTGGTCGCATCCTCTGTTGCCCTCTGAGCATTCATCTGTGTAGATTGAGCATGAGTTGATCTGGTCACATTGGGTTGCACAGGCATATTCTTGGGCCGAGAGATACGGCTAGTGTCATGTCCCCCCTCTTGGATATTTGGAAACCTCGATGGAGATAGAGATTGGGAGTGAGCAGCCACCATTGACGACCACTGTTGTGCTTCCTGTGTCCGTTTGGAAAAAGAGGATGTAGGAGATCTAGGACTCTTGGGTGGACTTGGCACCGGCTGAATGATTTGCTTGAGGCTATTAGACGATTGTGCCATTTTCTTTGTTGAGTGATCAGCCTTGCCATGAGCAATGTTGTGCCTATGATGCCTGTTATCCTCTTGGGAAGTCAAAGGCTCTTTGGGCACTAATGACTTTTGCATATCCTCAATGATTACACCTGATGTCTGCTTGTCAAGCACGCTAGGCTGAGGATCTACCCTCCAATTGGTCCTGTTGGGTTTCTTGATTTTGACCATGAGGGGCTCGGTCACTCCACTGTTTTTGACTTGAGCCTTGGTTGTTCATTTAGATCTCCTCCTACGCTTCTTTGCTCTTGATACTATCTGGCCTTCAGTCGACAAAGGAGGTTTAACAGGGGGTTTTGGTACCCAAATCCATCGATTACCTGCATAATACCCTTGAGCACGTAGCAACGCTTTGGATATCCATCGCGGCATTGCATTGACTCTCCATCGATGCCTGTGTCTATAAGGCTTGGGCTTCTTTCGTGGTCTTCTACGATATTTGTAAGTCCAAACCCTATCCATGGCCTTGTCTCCTGACCTTTTTGTTTCAAGTATGGCCTCACTCACTGCTTCTCTTTGTTCAATCTACGCTTGCATCAACTCTTTCAACAACTCCTTGATCTCATTACTAGGCTTGCTTGGTATGTCAGAATGTTCCTTTCCCTTCCCTCGAGGTTTGGTGAGGTCACCCTTGCTAAAAGTCGCGATTATCCTCACACCTGGTAGTGTTAGGTGCATCCTCTGTGCTATATAGTCGGCTTCACACTTCGTTGCATTTTTGAAAGGCCTTCCTAGGAGGATTTCCTTTCCACAATTCTCGCTATTTGGAGGAACATAGAACAGGACTGGCAAGCTTTATGTTTCAATAGTTACAAGGATTCTGCACTTCCCTAGAAGTGCTTGTGGATGTTCCCTGTAAGGCTTAAGAGTTGCATCAGTCGGTTTGAGCTCTGGTTGACCTAGTAGAGTCCATGCTTCGTAAGTCAAGATATTGAAATCCGCTCCTTCATCAATGAGAGCATCAACACTATGCTCTCTTTCTGCGGTGAGTTTGACCCTAAGATAAGCAAGTGGTACTATGTCTTCATCTTCTGGGTCTTGGCTTGTAAATTTAAGCCTTCTGACAAATGCCCTTGAGTCCCCAACTGTACGACCAGATGTGGATTCTCCACTGGTGCCTTGGATCGTCAGTGTAGTGCTATTCAAGGAGCATCTATCATTAGGACTGTCATATCTAGTCATTCTCGCTATTGTAGCTTGATGTTGTTGCTTTCCGCTTTGACTAGATGCAGTCCGAATGTAACATCTATGTGTTTTTGCAGTGTGGCCTTTTTGCCCTTGTTGGCTAGATGGGCCCATTGAGGTTCTAGGGTCTCTGTTTGTCTCTATTCGGGTATGGGATTTTGGCTGCTCTTTTGCAAGTGAGAATCCATGCTCATGTAGAGCCATTACTTCACTAGGGTCCAATTTGGAAGACCTGTCACGGTGCGTGTTTTCTCTCCAACCTACTTAGGGGAGGTGCGGAGGGGGCAGAGCCGCCTCTGCGGGGGTCCGGGGGGGGAGTCCCCCCCGGCCCACATGGCCGTTACGATAAACACCATGCGCAATTTGGAGGACCGTTTATAGCCAAATTTTGAACTACTTGCTCTAAGTTTCAACCCAGTGATCGATCTATGATATGGTTTCGGCTCTGTATGGTTTCTCAGTTAATTTCATTGTCTTCAGGTTAAAATTTGAGAAAATCTAAATTCGGCCCAACAGGTCTGAATTACAGGGGGTCGAATGCCCAACTCGGACCGTCCAGGGCCGAGTAGAGGAGCTTTCACTCAACCGCCAAGTCCCACGGACCACTTATTGTTCAAGCGTTCCAAGCTGAGCACTAATGGCTACCTCTCACATAGCCGACACGCCATCCATATCTACGGGTGTAGTGAGCTTACTTCCGTGCCGTTCGAGTTACCTCCTCTCTCGTGCACTCCGATAGCTCCACGATCCAAGTGCAAGCTTCAAGAAAGCTCCATCCTCAAGCTCCATGCTCCAAGCTCCATTGCCGCGAGCAAGACAAGAGAAGAGAAGAGAAGAGAAGAAGAGAGAAGAAGATGGAGAGCTTCTCCTCCTCGGTCCCTCACCCTCACACACTCACTCCCTCACACTCTCACACTCCCTCTCTCAAGCACAAGCTCAAGCAAGCAAGAACAAGAAGAAAAAGAAGAAGAAGAGGAGGAGAGCTACTTTTGGCTACACACAAGAATGAGCTTCTCATTCACTTTTCAACTTTATATACAAAACCCTAAATCCCTTTTGGGCGGTCATCCCCTTTTCTCCTTTTTTACATGGCCGGCTGTAGCCTAGGCCCTTTTTCCCATTGTCCTTCTATCTTCGTAGCTTCCTTTCCACCGCCCGTCTACATTTACAAATTGCATGGGTGAGAGCCCGGCGCTCCTTGGATTAAACCATGATGCGCTTGCGCTCTTTTACAATAGTTTGACTTGCGCTTTTCCTCGTGTGCCTTTGTCTTCCGTTTCTCTTTGCCTTGTCTTTTATCTTTATCTTCTGTTTTAGCTTTCCGGATTTTCCACCGCCTGGCACTCTTTTACAAGATTTCAGGGTGCGCCTTTGTATTTTAAAATGCGCCTTTCCCCTTTTGCATTTCCCTTGGACTTTTAAGGTTGCCCTTGCACTTTTGGCCTTTTCTCCTCTTCTTTCTTCAGTCGGGCTATCTTTTTTCTGCATTTGACCTGCGTCTTTTTTATTTCCTTTTGCTTTCTTCGTGTTGGGATTAACAGACCACGACTACGACCACGACCACGACCACGACCACGACTACGACTACGACTACGACTACGACTACGACTACGACTACGACTACAACTACGACTACTTATATAGAGATGAAGAGAAAGACAAGAGTTGAGAGGAGAGAGGAGAAAGAGAGAGAGATCCGACTAGAGCATTTGGCGCCCATAGTCAACACACCGTGGAAAACACAAGCACAAATTGACATTGAATTATGGCAAGAAAATCCACCACAAAACAATAGTTATAATACTCGAGGTAGGATTTCAAAGTCTTATTGATTTCAATCGGTCATGGATACCATACTATGGGTAGGTTGCACTCACTAAGAATAGGATTGGCGATTCACCTCATCTTCTCTCCATCATCAATAGAATTCTCCTTTACCATTTACAACTCACCCACCTTCTCTCCACACTATTGCACACTACAATCCCTATGAGGGCATGAGATTGGGATCTCCATAGATACCAAAGCATGATCTCTAGCTTGATGGTTGCATATATACTACTACTACTCATGGAATAAACCTTAAAATAGTTATTATGCTCAAATATATGCTTGTTAGAGCAAAAATTTGTTCCTAAGACTATTCTGAGGAAGAAAGAGGGTTAATGATAAAAGAGTGTCCTTCCTTGCAAGTGATTTTATATTATATTTATTAATTAAAATTGATAGTTGAAGATGAGTTTCCTAAGAGATCTTGTGGTGATGCTGTTTTAGTTTTGTGAAGCATATGAATGATGCTGTTTTAGTTTTTTTATATTTGTCTTTTTAAGAAGAGATTGATTTTTATGAAATATCCAAAGTTATTTTTGGATTTACGTTATGAAAAATGAATGTTTTTCATATTGATAGGCCGATTGCCTTCATTGTATACCTGTGTGGTGGAGGCTAGGACAAGCCCCATGTATAAGAGGTCTCTTTGCAGGAAGAACATTATGCTAGGAGGCACAAGTATGCTAAGGCTCTCTAGCCATATATCCCTTAGGTTTGTTGAGGATCGGCCTAACCCTTATGAGCCTAGGATGAGCTTATTGTAAGGTCCTATTTACTTTTCTCTCTTTCTCTCCCTCTCTCATTTCCTTCTCCCTCCCTCACCCTGACCCTCTCTTTCTCTCTTTCCCTATTGGGTTTAATGATTTTTCTCTCTTCTCTCTCTCTCATTTCTTTTTCTCTCTCCTCTCCCTCTCTCATTTCCTCTCCCTCCCCCACCCTGACCCTCTATTTCTCTCTTTCCCTATTAGGTTTAATGATTTTTCTCTTTTTCTCTCTCCTCTCTCTCTCTCTCTCATTTCTTTTTCTCTCTCCTCTCCCTCTCTCATTTCCTTTTCTCTCTTCCTCTCCCTCTCTCATTTCCTCTCCCTCCCTCACCCTCACCCTCACCCACACCCTCTCTTTCTCTCTTTTCCTATTATGTTTAACATCTTTTATCTCTTTTTCTCTCTCCTCTCATTCTCTCATTTTCTCTCTCTCCTCTCCCTCTCTCATTTCCTTTTGCTCTCTTCCTCTCCTTCTCTCATTTCTTCTCCCTCCCTCTCCCTCTCTCATTTCCCTATTATGTTTAATGTCTCCCTCCCTCTCCCTCTCCCTCTCCCTCTCTCATTTCCCTATTATGTTTAATGTCTCCCTCTCCCTCCCTCTCCGTCCCCCTCTCTCTCTCTCCCTCTCCCTCCCTCTTCCTTTCCCATTTCCTCCCCCTCCCCCTCTCCCTCGCTTTCTCTCTCTCTCCCTCCCTCTCCCTCTCCCTCTCTCATTTCCTCTCCCTCCCCCTCTCTTTCTCTCTCCCTCCCTCTCCCTCTCCCTCTCTCATTTCCTCTCCCTCCCCCTCTCTTTCTCTCTCCCTCCCTCTTCCTTTCCCATTTCCTCCCCCTCTCCCTCTCCCTCTCTTTCTCTCTCTCTCCCTTTCCCTCCCTCTCTCATTTCCTCCCCCTCTCCCTCTCTCTCTCTTTCCCTCTCTTTCCCTCTCTCTCCCTCCCTCTCCCTCTCTCAATATACACAAATTATATAAAAAAAAGTAAAAGAGAGAGAGAATGCACTCTCCCTCCCTCTCCCTCTTTCATTTCCTCCCCCTCCCTCTCCCATTTCCTCCCTCTCCCTCTCCCTCTCTTTCTCTTTTTCTTTCTCTCCCTCCCTCTCCCTCTCTCATTTCCTCCCCCTCTCTCTCCCTCTCCCTCTCTTTCTCTCTCATTTCCTCTGCCTCTCTCAATATACACAAATTAAACCCTAAACAAGTAAAAGAGAGAGAGAATGGACTTACCGTAAAGATTTGAAGGAGGGTTTGACAGCTCCTCTTCACGACGGTGGCTCCTCCTCTTCTTCGCGAACGGCGGCGGCGGCGGCAGTGGTGAGAAGCCTTCTTTCTCTCTTTCTCTCCCTCTAAGCAAAACGGTTTCTCTCTCTCTCTCTCTCTCTCTCTCTCTCTCTCTCTCTCTCTCAAACTTTCACGAATGTGTGAAATGAAATACGCTCGGGTTTTGACCCGCTTTTTTTTCTCTGTGGAGCATCGCTATTTGCATCGCAAATGCGACGCTACTATTTATCGTCGCTAATCGGCATTGCTATGGCCTGATATCCTTGTAGTGTTCGTTGATCTTTGTCTTTATCTTGTGTATCTCTTGTCTATTCTTTTTCTTCCCTTCTATCTTCTATTTTCTACTTCCTCTCTTTGATCCCCAGTGGATACAACCTTTTGACTAAAACCCCTATGACAACATTTGTGCCATATTTTAATGTTTAAAACCCCTCCTTTGACTTTACCATACATAACAATATTCATAACAAGAATTCCAACATCTAAGGTGAACACGTAACCAACTCTACTTCCTTTTACCGACCAATCTACACTTAAAATCAAAGTCTTCTACAAAACAACCTTTTGTATCAAATTGAGCTTGCAAACCTTGCTCTACCATTTGGCCAATAGACACTTAATTCTTTGGATTGATAGCCCATGTAATACATACGGCATATTCTTTGTTTTATTATTATGCAAGGACAAGGGAACATTTTCAATGTGCGAAATTGGATGGTATGAATTATCACCCATTTGCACATATCTTGGATTTTGTAAATCTTGCATCTCTTCAAACCATTCATCATGATTGGTCATATGATTAGATGCACCTGAATCAATATACCATACATCATCATGTATCCCCTTTCCTATAATAGCATTCATTATATGTTGCATAACAAACAGACACTCGTTTTTGTCTTTACTTTATTGTGAAGACAATACATACTTTCCTTGCTGCAATTTACCACGGCGGATATTATCATTCTTAGCATAACAATGGACTTGACCTGTTTTGCCATAATAATGATAAACGATACTAGATTTGCTAGAACATCCACCTCTTCCTCTAGAGCTTCCTTTACTTCTAAAGTTTCCATGGCCACTTGAAACTTGCATTTGACTAAACTGCCAATTTAACTTATTTTGCTAGTTATCACCAACACGTTCCGTACCACGTCCTCTTGAAGAAGAACTCTTATATCCCTCCCTAAACTTGAGTAAAAATCTTGGACTTATTCACCACACCTTTCAGATCATTCACCTTGCATGTTGATCTCTTCATTGATCATGAGAGAGATCAACTCATCAAAAATTGGAAATAACTTCTGTACATACATAGAAGTGACAAAGGATTTTCAAGCCTTTCATTATTAAGGCCACCCAAAGTAGATGAAACTAAATCATCATCATCAAGCTTGCATCAATAGTTACTAAGGTATCTGCAATGCTTCTTACTTTCAAAACATATTCATGTATGTCTAGACATCTTCTCTTTCTTCGAGGTATTCAACTCTTGCTTGAGAGCTAAATCTTTTGTGCATTCGTCTATACTAAAAACACGTTCTCAAAAATTATCCAAGCTTTATGTGAAGTTTTTGCATTTTTTATATGTCCCAACATAGTGTTATCAATGACTATAGATAGCCAATACATCATCTTTTTGTCTTTTACATTTTATTCTTTCCACGCCTTTAAATCTTCTGCATTTACCATAGGGTCACTCAACTGTGGCTTCTTTTCTTCACCTAAAACCTTTGCCTTCTTCCACCAGGGGTGGTATGTTGTGTGGCACTTGGGCACTAGTTCTTGGGTATTCTTTTCTAAGAGGGCTCATGGCAACCAACTCCTCTTCCTTGGAGGGCTGCTCTACTGACATAGGATGGCCCTGGCTATGTCCTCATCTTCTCTCCTTCTAAGCTCCTCAGCCTCTTCATCTGCCTTTCTCTTTCTCTCCTCTTCAGCCTTCTTGGAATCCTTTTGTGCCTTGAGAAAGTCAGCTCGTTCTTTCTTCCTTCTCTCTTCTTCTGCCTTCTTTTAGAGAGAGAGAGAGAGAGAGAGAGAGAGAGAGAGAGAGAGAGAGAGAGAGAGAGAGAGAGAGAGAGAGAGTAATGTCAGTGCGAGAGAAAAAGATATTCGTATTATCTAGAGTTGCTATTTTGAATGGATTGCAAGTTGAGGTGTTCCCTCGAAGAAAAGATAGATTTTGAAAAAGAAAGTTGTATTTTTGTCTCAAGTTCTCTGACATTGTACCACATAAGATCTTGCGAGGTTTAGTGATAGGTTTGATAGATTGTCAAATTATTTGTGTATGTGTGTGTGTGTGTGTGTGTAATGTGTATATCTTTTTTTGCCGAATGAAGACCTACTTTGATAGATTGTCCAATTATGTGTGTGTGTGTAATGTGTATATATTTTTTAGTTAAATGAAGTCCTACTTCATGGTCGAATTCAACTCAAGGCCCTTGTGGTTGTTTCACATCCATATATACATATGTATACATTAATATTAAATTTATCGCCTAAATTGGCCAAAATCAAGTGCCTCATAACCGATTTTTTTCCTATGACCTATTTAGCCAAATTCTTCATCGAGTAGGCATGTTCGGCTGATTTGCCTAGCATGAGGCCTATAGGATTAGTACAAAAAAAGCCTTATGGCTCATTTGAAAGCCATTTCAGCATAATGTTTTTGTGCTCTATAAAGGCTAAGCCTTACTTGGGTCATTCGATCGAGACCAGTAAAAGTAAAACAAAATAAGACCCATTCAACCTTCTTGGCTGAGTGTCAACAATCAAGGCTTCTTGACTTGCTCAAGCTTGTTCGGCCTATTTTGTGATGCATAAGGCTTTTAAGCCTTATGTCTTAGGCCTCTTGGCCTAACTTCCATTCATAACCAAGGTGCAATTCTAAGGCCTAAAGGACCTTACATCATGCCCTTGATGGGCTTGAGTTGCACAATTCCTCAACATCCATGATGCTTCATGCTCTATGATGGCCAATCAACAATCATAATCGCGAGAGTGAATTGATGTACGAATATTTCTCAACTAGATCTCACAACTCAAAACCCCCGGCTTTGAGCTCACAAGCAAGCCCTTTACCGATCCCATAGGATGCAAAACAAAGATGAAAAGATTTTTTCTTTTCTTTTTCGTTTTAAAGATTATGGTTGCTTCTAATTCTTTACTCTACCCTAAAGCAAATTTCTTTGATGGCATTCATCTAATCACTCCTACTTTGTCTAGCCTAGCCTAATATTATACTCATTTCAAGCTCCACTTTTAATCCATTTCTCAATCTGTACTCCAATTCCATTTTGGAGTAGTGCTTCTATTCCAATGCATGGAGAATGTATGCCATCATAAGTGATTTCATCTAATCTCGACAACAAAATCAAAATATCAGAGCTTTCATGAGCTCGACCACTTAATTTACAAAATACTTATTGTTTCAAGCACTTCATCTGATTTGGCAACAAATACCTCTCACATAGTTGACATATCCCCATTTGTGGTAGTAGAGAGCTTCCTAGCTTGTAACGAGTGGGATATACAAGAACTAGGGGTTAGACACCCAGTCACAAACTGAGTGGGGTATATAATGTGTAAGAGATCCAATTTAAGGCATCCAATTATTATCAAGAATATACTCTTCACCTTCATCTTCAACTTCCATGGCTTCCTCCTTCTTTCTCCCCTCTTTCATGTCTTTCTCTCTCCTCTTCTACTCTTTCTTCTTCTTCTTCCTTCTCACTTTCTCTCTCTTCAACTCATTCTCCTCACCTCTTAGCTTCATTCATTACAAGTGGTATTAGAGCAACAGATGCTGGTGTTGAGTGTGAAATATGTTGGTTTTTGGGCTGATTTTTTGCTGTTTTTGATGATAAATGGTTGTTTTTGATGATTGATTGTTTGAATTTGAAGATATTTTGAAGTGTTTGGAAAGGTTTGGATAAGTTTGAAGGGTTTTTGATGGTTTTTGATGAGGATGTTTGGTTCTGTAAGGTCTAATTTTCTTATGTTTTCTTTTCTTTTGTTTCCATTTTGGTAGTAGAGATGGTTGAATGAATGTTTTGAAGAGATGATTGAAGGGTTTTTGATGGTTTTTGATGAGGATGTTTGGTTCTGTAAGGTCTGATTTTCTTCTGTTTTCTTCTGTTTTTTTTCTATTTTGGTAGTAGAGATGGTTGAATGAATGTTCTGAAGAGATGATTGAAGTTGTGTGAAGAGGTTTATGAAAGATTGAATTGGTTTTGTTTTGGTTTTTATGATTTTTATGAGTTCTGTTGATCTTCTGTGTTGTTCTGTAAGCTTCTGTAGCTCTGTTGTTCTGTACTTCTGTTGCTTTGTGGTTCTATTCTGTTGTTTCTGTTGAGTGTTATGATGGATATGTGGATATTTTGGGAAGTTTTTTTGTCTCAGGAATGGATGAATGGAAGCTCTATCCAAGCTAATTGAAGTGAAGAAGTAACTGTTGAAGATTCACAGAAGGTTTCAGAAGACAGATCTCACAGGACACTATGAAGTCTCTGGTGCCCCTTCATATTAGACATACCTTTTGGAAGGTGTATCCATGACCCAAGAAGGATTATTGAGAGTGATTATTGATTATTGTAGTGAGGATATGATGTATTATTGATGGAGAGAGAGAGAGAGAGAGAGAGAGTCAGAGATAGTCAATTCTATCAAAATAGTGTAATTGTATGTGAGAGATTGAGAGAGAGAACTATGAACATATTGAAGATGAATAATATGTGATTGATTTCCATTCAAAGATTGTGTATTCCTTTGTGTTCTTTATTCTTTTGATGGAGATTATAAAGATCATGAAGATTATGGTTGATTTTATCAAATCCGTGGGAGATCTACATGATGCTGCATGAAGATTTGTTGTGTCTGGTGTTCTTTTCTTCATTGTGATCATATAAAACCTAATAAAAAAGCTTGTTGATGATGACAAGATAGATTTTCTTGCAGTAGAAACCCTATTTCCTTGGTGTCTCTCTTGGGGCTCCATGTTTTTGGTGCACAGCCGGGGAAAACTGCCATCAACAAGCACAAACAGAGGCTGAAAACGAAAGAAGTGGCACTGTGGAAAAAGAAGTAAATCAATGGATAGGAGAGTTCCTACCATTGTTGAATAATTGCAAGCCTTCATTGCCAAGGCAACATTCTACAAAAGATTCATTCCCCAATGGAGAAAGCACAATGCCATTCTGATGAAGTCCCTCTGTGAGACGGTCTGTTTTCACTACCCTCTGAAGCTGTAGAAAGTTGCATCACAGTTGCAAAGTTCCTCCCACAAAACTGAAGAGTAGAATAGAGAGAATGAGTATCAATGGATGATTTGGCCTTCATTGAGGAATTTCCAGACATCATCAAGTGGGAAATAGTTAAGAAGCTTCAGGAGTCGTGGTCTGTGGAGGTTCACAAAAATAAGAAGGAACAGAGCTGGGACTTGTTCGTAGACGCTCAATAGCAAGATACGTGGGATGCTTGGTGTTCTGACAATCTTTTGTTTGTCCAATTGGCAACCCACTGGAAGTTGGTAGACAGAGTGTTCTTTACAACATACACTGTTGAAACCATCAGGAGCTGGCATTACTATGATGATGGCACCACCACAATGCTTAGATGTATGGATTTTGACACCTTCAGAACCGAATACCTTCCTCTGTGCAGTGGCATGAAAGCAGAATTCAGAGACGTTGAAAAGGAAGAAGTAGAAGAAATGTTGGCAAGAGAGTCCTCCAGAGACTGAAGCCTTCTGTTATCCCTCTGTGGAGCACTAGCAACATAGTGGAGCCAACCCCCCCACATGAATGATGCCATCAGGAGACAAGCACTAGAACGACTTCAGAGGTACGTGAGAAGAGAGAAAGCAAGAATCAAAGCCGAGAACGAGCTAGCAGGAGAAGCCGCCTTTGACGCCCTTGCGGAACTCTTTACAGAAGTCCCAATGGCACATCAAGCCCTTCCTCCTCCTGCTGGAGGTCCACTTCCAAGCCAAATCCATCCTGGAAATATTGATGATAGGCCAACGAATGTAGTCTCGTTGCCAATTTTTAAGGAAGAGTACAATGAAGACCCCGATCTTCATGTAGCAGAGTTTATGGTAGCATGTGTAGCTAACAATGCCAGAACCCCTGAGCATTGGTTAGCAATATTCCCCGCCACTTTCAAGGGCGCGGAGTTTCAGTGGTATGAGAGACAGGCAGCAGGAACTTTTGGCACATGGGACGACCTGAAGTTGGCCTTCCTCACTAAATTCAGGCGTGAAGGTTTTGAAGAGCAGATACGAGAAGAATTCGTGAACTTGGGTCAGTCTGTTGGAGAACGAGTGGAAGCTTATGTCTCGCGAATGGAATCCATCCTGAAGAGATGGACCAACCATAATCTAGATGATGGCATTCAGAAGGGAGTGTTTCTCAGAGAATTACAACCAGAAGTCTGTAAGTTTGTGGAGCTGCAAAGACCAGCCACACTGCAAGCTGCAACAGAAGGTGCAAGACTGTAAGACGAAGTGGAAGCTAGATTGGCGATGAATCCAGGAAGAGGAGTCCCACCTCCTCTGATGCCAGGGATGATGTACCCACCAAATACAATCCCAGGGACTGTCCCCTATCCCTACCAACAGATTCCCCCAGTATCACAGTACAGTGCACCAAATCCACAGTGGCCACAATCAATGCCTCAAATGATGGTTCAACCACAACAACAATGGTCCCAAACAATTTCCCCAATGCCAAATCAGCAGCAACAGTGGAACCCTATCAACTGGAGCCAACAGCCAACAGTTCAAATAGGAGCTCTGAATCAGAATCAGAACAGAGACCCCTCTGCACCAGCCCAACCTATTTATGTTGTGATTAAAGAGACTTCTCAAAACCCTACTGCCAGTGCCTCAGGAGGAGAAAGCTTGAAGGATTATTTATCCAACTCAGTTGCAAATATAAAAAAGGAGTTGATGGATGTGATTACAGAGCAGTTGCAGACACTGAAAGTGAATACCGCTAGCATATCCAACGTTGCAGGAGCAGGAAGAGATGTGATACGGTCAAATACTTGGTGTGGTAAGTGTCATCAAGCAGGCCATTTAGCCACTGAATTTGCACAAAAGCCAATAGTCCCTGGAGTTTTCTGCTCCTACTGTCTTAGGAAGAACCATACAGAGGATATTTGCTCTCTGAAGGAGATGCATGATAGGAGAAGGAAGGAAGAATACGCAAGATTCAACCTGCTGAAATGTAAAATGACAACACAGGATATTGGACCCAAGCCTAGAGAGTTTAGTCCTAATTTCGGTCCAATGAGATTTCCATCCCAAAGTTACAGAGGAAGACAGTCTGGTGATGGTCAGAGATCAGAAGTGGAGTGTTACAGATGCGGAGAAAAGGGACACATTTCACCAAATTGTCCAAATCCCAGAAGGTCAGTGGATTACAAACCCTTATGCAATCGATGCAAAGGAGAAGGCCACACTGCAAAAGACTGTCCAAGCCCAGCCCCAGTGAAAAACAGTGCTACTGATAATCCGTCCAAGGCCCAAGAGCCTACCTCCAATTTAGTGGAATTGGAAGTTGCTGCCATCACGCGTTCAGAGAAGAAGGAACCACCTATCCAGAAAGAAAATAATCCTCCTGCCAAAACAGTGAAGTTCAATCTTCCAACAGAAGAACAGAATAAAACACGGCCTGATAATGTCGTACAGAGCACTACAGTGCCACAGAGAGTCATAGAGACAGTTCCAGAGACAGGACCAGAGGTCTAGGAGATAGAAGAGGAGGAAGTGCCACGTGGCAAAAGAAGTTCCCATGATGCCCCTATTGGAAGAAAAAATGAAAATGAAAATGGGTGTTGCCCCATTCCCTAACCAGTTGGAGAAGACAATGGATCCTATTAAGGAATACGATCTGGTCAGAGATCTAGATACCTTTAAACCAAACCTCACATTCTGACAATTGTTGATGTTGTCTCCCAGTTGCCGAAAAAGGTTCAAAAGTATACTGACAAGAAGACGTGGCTTAAGGATTGCTCCCTCAACAGCAACAAAGTCCAGCAAAGCTCCAGAGCCTGTAAAAGAAGTGGATGTGGCTAATGCCTTCCTAGATCCTGGTACCCCAGAGACTGGCGTGTGGATAGAAGGCTACTTTATTGCAAATGCATTGATTGATGGTGGCTCATCAGTGAACATTATGACAGATGTGACAATGAAGGATCTAGGCCTACAAGGTATGCAACCAACTCAATGGCTCATCAGACTAGCGGATCAGAGCAGAATCAAGCCTTTGGGCATTCTCCCATATGTGAAGACTATAGTGGCTGGAAAAGATTATTGGCTAACCTATCTGGTGGTGAAGCCAAACTCTTATGGTACATCCTACCCCCTGTTACTAGGCAGACCATGGCTTTTTGAAGCCAGAGCAAGGACGGATTGGTTCAAAGGAACCTTGACCTTGGGTAGAGGACCCAATAAAGTGGTGCTGAAGCTATATGGTGCTCAAAAAGGACATGGATCCACCTCCTTGGAATTATCTTCTGACTTCCCCAATGAGGCTACAGATGGAACATCAGCAGAAGAAGATGCTGTCAAACAGATCCTTCCCAAGAAAATAAAGGCACGTTCCCTAACAGTGGGTACTATAAGCCAACTCCCAAAAGATGCAAAGCCATTATCAATGGGTGAATACTTCCTGCCTGAACCAGGAACGATTTCCGAAATCACTTCTGACAGTGAGATAGAAGCATGGATGTACTGCACTCCCTGTTACATGGCCATAGCAAAGCCAGAGACAGAGGGCAGAAGGCGAAACAGAGGACCTATTCTCTTACAGAGCACCTACAGAGGCAGAGTCGGAGTCTGAAGAGGATGATGGTGAATCTGAAGAAGGAGACTTTGAAAGTGAGACAGAAGAAATCATTGGAGACTTTGAAAGCGAGACAGAGGAAATCACTCCACCCACAGAAGGCATAGATGTGGAGGGAGTTCCAGAAGCTTCAGAAGCAGAAGACTCCATGCTATGGGACAGAATGGCAATGGTACCCTTTGCATTGATAAATGGATCTTTCCATAGGTAAAGCCTATATAAGAAGTGGATCAAGCAAAATAAGCCATCTTTTATCAGTGGTTCTTGTCGCACCCATCCACACTTGTCAAGAAAGGATGATGATGATGCTCCTTGTCAACAAGTACCAGTCCCAAGGCCACAATAGAATTCCGAGAGCCCCTGTTATGTAACATTCCTGGATGCATCCTCTGAAGAGGAGTCCTTAAGCTCTAAGGTAATTAACGTTCAAACCAAAACCGAGACAGCGCTGATCCCATTTCAGCATTCCAAATAGCAACCTAAGTCCTTCCTGAACGAAGACGTTGGGTCTAGTGGGACATCAGAAGAGGACACCACCCCCTGAAGGAGTCGGATCTGTACCCAGAAGCAGTCCGTGGGACCTTCATCCGTGAAGTAGAAGGTGAAAGGAAATTAACCTTTGTGGATGTAGATGGCACTGAACGCCACTTGAAGGTGGGTAGCAGCCTACCAGAGGAGGAGTTGTCAACCTTGTACAACTTGTTGAAAGAGAATTTGGACGTGTTTGCATGGTCCTACAAAGACCTAACGGGGATTGATCCCACAATATGTCAGCATCATATTGACTTGGAGCCTGATGCCAAGCCAGTACGGCAACGACAGAGGCGAATGAACCCGAATTATTCCACACTAGTGAAAGCAGAGCTGTTGAAGCTTTTGGAAGTGGAGTTCATCTATCCAGTGCCAACAGTGAATGGGTCTCACCCATCGTGGTTGTACCCAAGAAGAATGGCAAGCTTCATATATGTGTGGATTTTCGCAAGTTGAATTCCAAGACGAAGAAGGATTACTTCTGTGCTAGACATAGTGGTAGGACATGAGCTTTACTCCTTGTTAGATGGCTTCAGTGGATACAACCAAGTGCAGATAGCAGAAGAGGACCAATCCAAAACAACCTTCACCACAGAATAGGGGACCTACGCTTACCGAGTGATGCCGTTTGGGCTCTGCAATGCCCTTGTTACCTTCCAGTGAGTCATGATGGCCGCATTCCAAAATCATCTGCATGACTTTATTGAGGTATATTTGGATGACTTCTGTGTTTACAGTCTGATTCTTAAACACTGGGGACATTTGGAACAATGCTTTGACCGATGCTGGGAGTATGGGATCTCCCTCAACCCCGAAAAATGCAACAGACCCGGCAAAGATCGAGAAGATCGTAGCTCTAATAGCACCCACCAACCTCAAATAGTTGAGGGGATTCCTAGGCCATGTGGGTTACTACAGAAGGTTCATAGCCCATTTTGCAATAAAGGCAACCCCCTTGCATAAGCTTCTGAGGAAAGATGCAGAGTTCATTTGGACGGAAGAATGTGACAAAGCCTTCAATACTCTGAAGCAGTGTCTGATTGAGGCACCCATCCTGCAACCTCCTGATTGGACGAAGGAGTTCCATGTGCACACAGATGCATCCGTTGAAGGGCTAGGTGCTGTCCTATGTCAAAAGGGCCCTTCTAAATTAGATCAACCGATATATTATGCAAGCCGAAAAGTCACTGATAGAGAGCGGAACTATACAGTGACCGAGCTGGAGTGCTTGGCAATGGTGTTTGCCCTAGAGAAGTTTCGCAACTACCTACTGTCTACCCACTTTAAATTTTATGTGGATCATGAGGCCCTGTCATTCCTGATGAACAAAGCAGACATGAAAGGATGAATGATGAGATGGCTCCTTCTATTCCAGGAGTTCGACTTTGAGGTAATTACCAAACCTGGTCGTTCCCATGTTCTGGCTGATCATCTGTCGCGTATCCCGCAGATTGCAAACGAGGAGCAGGATGATCCAGACCTCCCTGATGCTTCCCTATTCCTGGTAGAAACTATAACCCCCTAGTATGCAAACATTGCCAATCTGCTGGCAACCCAACAGTACCCTCCTGGCATTTCTAGTCGGGAAAGGAAGAAGCTTATGTTAGAATCAACCTCCTACACCCTATTAGGTGGTGCACTGTACAAGAAAGGCAAAGATGAAGTGCTTAGAAGATGTGTTGCAGGACATGAGATTGGGATTGTTTTGAAGGCTTGCCATGACGAGCCATGTGGAGGCCACTTTGCAGGAGAAGCTATAGCCAGGAAGGCTCTGCTAGCAGGTTACTGGTGGCCGACCATTCATAAGGATGCCTATGACTACTGCAAGCGATGTGATGCTTGTCAGAGGATGGGGAAACCCACCAAGACCAACACTATGCCATTGCAACCTATCCTTCCTTTGAAGCCGTTCGAGAAGTGGGGCATCGACTTCGTCGGCCCAATCGATCCTCCCACCAGAAGAAAACTGAACAGATACATCCTGGTATGTACGGATTATGTCACAAAGTGGTGTGAAGCTAAAGCCCTAAAGTGGGACGATGGCAACAGCGTAGCCCTGTTCATGTACGAGAATATCATCACCCGTTTTGGCAGTTTCCTAGAGCTAGTAAGTGACAGAGGTACTCATTTCATTAATAAAGTCATGGAAGAGTTGACAGAGCTATATAAGATCCGCCATTGCAAGTCCACTCCTTACTACCCCAGAGCCAACGGCCAAGTCGAAGTCAGCAATCGTATCCTCTACTCGATCTTGACAAGGACGATTGCCGCACATCGCCGTGATTGGGATGATTGACTTACAGAGGCCCTCTGGGCGTACAGAACCTCTCATAAAGCAGCAACAGGACAGACACCCTTCCAGCTGGTGTATGGTACGGAAGCTGTTTTCACTGTTGAACTGGAATTACCCTCTTTGCGAGTGGCTATCAAAGAGCGTTTGGGGGATGATGATTCACTGCAACGTCGTCTCCTGCACTTGGAATGCTTGGACGAAACTCGCAGGATGGCTCTACAGTGCATGGAAGCCACGCAAGCTCGACGTAAGGCCTACCATGACAGCTTCATCAAGCACAAGAAGTTCAAAGAAGGTGATTTGGTCCTAGCCTATGATTCATGATTTGGCAAGTTTCCTGGCAAGCTTCAATAGCGGTGGATGGGCCCATACAAGGTACTTGCTGTCAACCCTAATGGCTCTGTCCAAGTGTAGACCGTTGATGCCTCTGATGATCCCTTCCTGATTAATGGCTATCGCCTGAAGAAGTACTTCCCTCCTTGGGGATCTTGACAATCACAATTACCTGATCCTTTCCCCCGTTGGCGTGGCACTGTAACTCTTATGATGCTACTTTTGATAGCCGTTCTTCAGTCACTCCTGATAAGGTGGACGCAACCCCAGTCCCACCTTCTGCCCCTGATCTCTTATCCTCTATTTTCCATCAGCGGGGCAGTGGCGAGGATGGTTCTGACAAATGATATTTCTACCATTCCCTTGCTTAATTCGAAAACAGAAAAAAATATACATATCGGTCATGGGAGAAAAGGACTTCGGTCCCTGTCATGCCGACCTATTCTTCGAGAAAAGGTGGAGACACCCTTGGGAATAGGAGAAAAAAAAACAACAAAACAAGAAAAAAAGCAAAAAAAAAGAAAAAAAGAAAAGAAAAGAAAAGAAAAAACAATCTGTTATGGGAGAAAAGGAAGAAATTCCCTGTCATAGCAGGCCTCGTTCCAAGAAAAAGTGGTCAACACCCTTGGGCGGGAAGCTGGCTGTGGAAAAGGTGGCAACACCCAGCAGTCCAGAAAGTGGATTCATCAATTGACATCCCCAGGATCCAGTTCTGAAGCTGCCTCCCTTGGTACACTGTGTCCTGTGCCTTGCTGCAGAGCGTTTGACAGTCCTCTAGCAGACGCCATGTTCCTATCTAACACAACGTTCGATCTGATGGCTACCTCCCTGGGTACGCCTCTTCAACAACTGACGACGCGATCTTCATCGTCAAACAATCGAGTGACGCGAGCTTTCATCCTAACCGGATGGGGAAGTGAGTATGTGTTGCCTTCTATATCTATCAGAGAGTGAGACAGAGGGTGGGGTGAGTGACCAGTCTTTCCCTTCAAATCAAATGAGAGGTGAGGAGTGTGAATGGAGTGTTGCACGCATGGGATGGGCCTCTCAATGCACAAAGCATGATTTGTTCTTGTGCACTGCACTATAGACTCCCTGGCCTTCCTTCTTGCACTGTATGCTGGCACTGGGTGGGATGCACAGTTGCACCATCAGATGCGCACAAGGCATACAATCTTTGCACAAGTGACCGTGAGGATTACATCAACGGGTTTCAGGACATGGCTGCCCTCTGTATCTTTCAACAGAGCGTGAGACAGAGGGTGGGCTGAGTGTGACTGGAGTTTCTTCAATCAATCATCGAGAGGTGAGATTGAGGGACGTTACAACCTTTGGAGTCAGGTACGTTCCCATTTCCCTGTGCACCCACGGGGTGGGTCTCTGCCGTCATCACAGGACATGTCACCCTGTTCTGTACACTACACTATAAGGCTCCCTGGCCTTCCTTCTTGCCTGCACCTATGCCAGCCGGGTTGGACGCACTAATGCACCATCAACTGTGCACCCTGGCATACTCCCTTTGCACCATTCCTTTGTCAATTCCTAAATCGGGTGTGAGATATGGGTTTCAATCATTATTCATCGAGTGATGTCCGTAATGGGGTGAGTGACTGTTCTCTCATCCCCTCTGAGTGCTATAAGCTGAGTGACTATCCTTTGTCAGCGACACCGACCCGACGAGATTCATCCATTAGCTACCTCCCTGGGTGCTGTTACATGGTCCCTGCCATGCTGGACGCATCTGTTGCAGAGCGAGCTCTGGTACCTCCTGCCGCTTGAGACACAGTGCGCGACATCGATAATCGATTTCAACTATCTACCACACGGGCCAAGTTTTCCTAACCCTATCTCCTGCTTGCACGTGTGTATGTTAAGGTGTTAAGTGTGGGGACGTCCGCTTCCAGTCTGTTAGCGTCCAGTCGGTTGTCGAATCGTAGGTTGTCGTGATGCATTTCCCTTGCCGTTAATGTTTTAAGTGTGGGGATGCATCCTTGCACGTCTATGTGGCATACCGCCCTGCATATGCCTCACTTTGATCATGCATGTACGCCATGACTTTCTTTTACTCTCCTAGGGTCCCTTCCCCACCCACCCGTCCACTGTCACTCTTCCCTTGGGGCTGTTCCTCCATTTCTCTTTCTCCCTTATTTTGATGTGTTTCCATGTGAACGTACCCTACGTTCAGCGGAATCCCCATCTACCCTTACCACCCTGTTCATCCCTTTGGATTGTCCAATTTTCCTTTTTACCCACCCCTGTTCTGGTGCACGGTTTTTGAGTTATTAATTTTCGAAGGATTTTGCGTACATTGGACCGTTTTCTATGTGAACGCGATTTTCTTGCTTCGGAACGGTGATCTGACATGGCAGTCCTGACAACACTTTTCCCCTGACATTTTTAGTTTTTACTCCATGTCATTCCAATGCACGGTTTGTCCAATATTAATTTTTGCGGTTTGTCGGGACCTTTTCGTGTGTCTTTTTGACATTTTTCCATGTGAACCTGCCTTGTTTGCATCGGAATTCTAGTTTGACTTGACAGCCCTGTCCATCGCGCCTTTCCCTACATTTTTTATTTTTTCTCCCCCTATTTCGACTTTCGGATTTTTAATTATTAATTTTTACAAGTATTTTTGAGTGTCTTTTTGGTGTTTTTTGCATGTGAACGCCTCCTAACCCTATCGGAACTGCATTTTAACGTAAAAGCCCTGTGCAACCCCTTCCCCCATACATTTGTCGTTTTTGCTGCCCTCTGTTTCGGTGAACCGATCTTCTGTTAAATGTCCGACTGTATTTGCGTGTGTCCTTTTTATGTTTTTCCCATGTGAACGTGTCCTCTCTCGGTCGAAACTATGTTTTGACGTGATAGGGTTGTTGGGCGCGTTCTTCTGCACATTTTTCCTTCTTTCTGCCCTGCATTCCGGCGAGCAAATTTTCCGAAATTAATCCCTGTATGTGTTTTCGGGGCCGTTTTTCATGTTTTTTTGCATGTGCACGCCCTTTATTCCCCCCAGAACCCCCGTTGACCTTTTTCCCTATCTTCCCCCTGCCGTCTTGTACATTTTTCATCTTTACACCATTTCGTTTCGACGATCGGATTGTGAGATATTAATTTTTCTTTCTTTTGACATGTCTCGCACCACTCGTCTCGCGCGTGAATGCACACATTTGCGGTTTTATGCGTCTTGCCACGCCACGCCCCGTCGCGTAAGCGCACCCCGTGCCGATGTCCCGGCGCCGTTTTGATCATGCCACTGTAAATTTTTTTTACCCTGCCCTATGCACGCTTGCGGGACGGGGGCACGCCTTTCTTTTAATTAATTAATTTATTATTTAAAAAACTATACCCCCCTCCCATGTCCGTTACAATCCCTCCCCCCTTCCCTCCTCTCCCTCCTTCTCTCTATCTCTCTCTCTTCTTCTTGTTCTTTTTTTTTTCTCTCTCCTCCCCCTCCCCCTCCCTCTCTCTCCCCGTAACCCCCAACACATCCTCCTCCCTCCTTCTTCACCCTCCTCTGCTCCCTCCCGCCTCCATCCCCTCCTTCTTCACCCTCCTCCCTCCTTCCCGCCTTCCTCCCTTCCTCCCTCCCTCCCAGCGCTCGCCCCCTTGGCGCCTTTCACCCAGCGCCCACCCGCCTGCCTCGAATTCACCCGTCGCCCGCCATTCGCCATTCGCCGACCTGCCTGGCGCCAACCTGCTCTATGCCCAGGCGCCGCCCTATGCCACCCGCCCTGGCCTGGCCCTGGTGCAGCCCCCAGGCGCAGTACGCCCGTGCCGCCCGCCCTCCCACCGGGCCTCTGCCCCTCCTCCTCCCTTACTTCCTCCCTCACCTCCTTCCCCTCCCTACCACCACCTACCCTCACCCCCCATCCCCCCATTCCCACCACCCCTCCCTTACCCCCCATTCCCACCACCCTCCATTCACCCATTCCGACCCCTTCCTAAGCCCCCTTTCCCCTACCCCCTTCCTAAGCCTCCTCCCCCATCCTAGCCCCTGTTCGCCCCCTCCCGCAGCGAGCCATACACGTCAACAACCAACTCAAACCCAACTCCACTTCGTGGTTTTCACAAAGCGACCCGTGCTGTGGTTTCTTATTGCGTCTCTGCGTCAGCTCGGCCGTTCGCGTGCGTGTACGCGTGATCGTGTCTCTTTGTGACTGTTCACACGCGAGATGTGTGTTTGGACGTGTCCGTGCGGTGGTGCGTGCTGGTTCGTTCACACGTAGCTGTTCACGCGTGTCCGGGTATTCATTTTTGAAATCCCAAAAATCATTTTTTAATCGCAAAATCCATTCAACACATTTAAAATTTCAAACAAATCATAAAAAATTCAAAACAAATTCTAAAAAATTACCAAAAATTGCTGAAACCTTTTCCCAGAGTTTAATAATTTTTATTCTTGAAAAATCCTATTAAAAAATTCTTGAAAATTCCAAATTGGCTGAATTTCTTTTTAAACTGATGGAAATTGATAAAAAATCCAGAAAAATACATAAAAATCAGAAAATAATTCAAAAAAAACAAAGCAAAAAAAAAAGATAATCACATTTACCCTCTTTCCTATTTTGGACATTTTCTTGGAATAAAAAAAATATTCATATAATGTTGAGAACTTTTTTTTTGGAAACCTCTCATGACAATGTATTTATTATAAACAATTTTTTTTTCGAAACTCCCCAACATTAAATGAACATTTCCATCACATTGCAACAATATGGGTTTCTGTGCTTGTAGTGGGAAAATTTGGGTTCTTGGTAAAAGAAAAAAAAAACACAAACAAACAAAAAAAACACCACAAATCCCAAACAAAAACAAAAACTTTTGGTCATCCGTTTCATTGTTCTTTGTTGTGGTCACGGTGTTAGCTCGTTTTTGTTTTTCTATCCAACAGGACGACTCTTGGCCGTTGACTATTTGACCGTTTTGTGGATTTTTGTGGATTGGGCATTCCACTTTTGGAGGTTGTGATTTCAGACTTCGCAGGCAGACCCACACATTTCTTTTTGTTTTCCTGGTTGTGTGTGTGGTTTTTTTTTCCATAGTCTGAATGGCACCTCTTTCTACGCCTCCAATTGTGGTCCAGCATGTTCCTCTTTGCGGTCCATGACTATTCTCTTCTGTTAGAGGCAGATTGTATTCGACGAGCTGGCCTTCGCCCATTTGTGGCTCTCACTTTACCACCTGTGGATGAGAAGCTGTGTTATTCTTTCCTCGCTTCTTACAAAAACCAGTCTAGCCTGGCTTACAACCGGACATTCTGTTTATCAGTAGCCAATATCAGTGAAGCATTATGTTTGCTCTTATTTGCTTCCTTTGTGCCCAGTGGTAACCAGCTAGACGGCTGAGGAGATAGTCACACTGATGAAGAAGGAAACTTCCACTCCCTTGCTCCTTAACCAGCTTATTAATAGCTCAGGGGTGTCTGTTGCCCACATTTCTTTTCCAGTCTGGAAGCAGTTATGCCAGTTCCTACAGGACCGGTTCATGTCCGGAAAGGCTGCATCCAAATACCTGTCAAAAGAATTATTCACAGCTTCTGTGAAGATTCTGGAGGGAGCTAAATTCAACTGGGCAAGTTTCTTGTTATCTAAGATGGATCAGCATTTCTAGCGTGTCAGGAAGGGTCAAAATAGTACTGTTTCTTATGGTGCCTTCCTACAGAGGATCCTTACTTTTGCACCTCCTCCTGGTGGTGTTCCAGTGTCAGATCCAGCTCCTTTACCAGCGCAACCTATAGTATCAGTTTCTTCTCCTAGGCCCATGCAGCTTAATTCAAAAGATGAGGAATCGCATGTTATTTTTTCTAGAAAGAAACGCCTTCGCACAAAGGGACCTTCCAATCGTTCTGTCCAAGATCCACTGGTGCAAACATCCACTCCTGCTGTGTCTGGTAGTGCCCTTCCTTCATTCCTTTCCTGTACAAATCTATTTGCCGCTCAAAAGGAAGGAAAATTAGATTTACAGATTCCTTCATCATTACAAACCATTTTAGCTGGATCCATGCTTCCACAGATGGTTTCCAATGTCCAGTCTACTCTGGAAACTTCCCTTACTTCCTGTCTTCAGACACTGTACACTAGTGTTTACACTTCCATGCAAGACAAGGTGGATTCCCTTACTAGTCAATTGAGTAAGGCACTGGAGGATCTATCTTCAGAAAGGGCTACCCTCAGTGATATCCACAATCAGATGACTACTGCCACAGCCTTAATGGATTCACAGAAGGTCACTATTCAGGAGCTAGAAGCTAAGGTTGTTAAACTAGAGGAGGAGAATACATCTTTGATGCTTGAGAAGAATTCTGCCCTTGTAGAGATGGTCACTTTGGCTAGTAAGCTTGCTACCAGTGAGGGTCACTTCCAGCAATCTCAGGACACTGTAGAGTTTCAACAAAAGCTCATTGAAGAACTTAATCAGAAGGTGGATGTTCTTTCTGTTTCCCCTCCTGCTCATGTATCTTCTGTTGTGTCATCCCAAGAGGAGCTTAATCAGTTGCAACATAAGGCTAAGCTCTGTGATGGGTTCTCAACTAAGGTTGATCGCCTTCAGCAGCGGATGGATTGTGTGCAGAATGATTTTGTCCGTTATACTGAATTGGTGTCACCTCCTCCATCTTTTTGGGTGAAATATCATCAACAGAGGTTTGCTTTATATATCTCTTTGAGCAATGTGGATTTAGAGCCTCCAGAGGATGGATGGTCCAATCTCTGGCCTGCGGATCTCTTACGAGCTGTTTTTGACAGATTTGTGGATGACTTGATTTTCCATGAGCTCCAGTTACTCTCTTTCATGTATCTTACAGGCTATCTATAGATCCCTGATGAGGAAGATTTAAACGTTTATGTGGGAGATGCCATCTACAAGCAGTGATGTATGTATATTCAGTTGAGCTTCTGTTAGCAGAGAGTTTACGAACCTTTCATGAGCAGATGTCTTGGTGCAAGGGATATGCTTGGCATCCACCTTTGGAGGATGTTGCTTTGGAACCTCGTCGCCTCAGAAGTGTCTTTCATAAATCAGATATCCAGCCTCTTCAATCTCAGTTGTTGAGCTTCATTGTTGATAACCCATTATTTACTGAATCTTTCTTTCAGGATTTAAATTTTCGATGTTCTATTTATCCTTTAGATCCTGTTGATCTTTTATCATATTCCCTAATGTCTTATCGTTTCCCATTATATGTTTCTCTTCTTTCATCTAGTCCTGATAATATTCCTCTCTTATCATTTACGCCTTTAGGATTTCCTCACATCCCAGTGTTCACTACATGTCCTTTCATTGCTGATCCTACATTATCTCCTACTCCTTCTGACATTCCACCTACTGTTCCTCTTGTTCCTTCAGTTTTTCCAACAGAATCCCTTCATACATTTTTGATGTATTCTCCATCTTTTCCACCTTCTTTATCCCTTCAATTACCCTCTTTTTATGATCTGTCCTATCCTCCATTACAATGCTCTCCTTTCATTCCATTACCCTCTCCGACAGATTACATTAATCTTCCTCCCTAAACAGTGCTGGATACCCCAGGGTATGATGGTGATATCCTTTGTAGATGACAGTGGACATTACATGATTCAGTGACAGGTCCAGTGTTTAATTGGCCTCTCATTCCAGGGTCCTGGGATACTTCTGCAGCGTGTTCTAATTCTTACCTCCACTTTGCTAGGGTACATGGTACTTCTGGAGATACCACAGTTTGTCTTGCTGCTCATTTTTGCTGGTATCTTGCGTTCATGCATCATCAGTCACACTTGAATACTCGCAAGGGTATCTCCTAGATGATGATTAATCCAAATGAGGATGTAGTAGTTGCTCAAATGGATCTCTTATATTATTTTGCATAGGACTTCCCTACCAGATTCATCATTTTATTGGAAAGGATGTGTTGCCTACAATTCCTCCAAAATGTACCTCAGTACTTTGTGGATGAAAACAAAGCCTTGGACCGTCTTAAAATTAGTCAGCAATTTAAGAAGAAATACCTTCATCCTACTTAGGAGGAGGGTTCTCTTGATTGTATCCACTCTCTTCTTTTTAATGGAAATTTATTCTTTCTCTTTAACATTTTTGAGGAGTTATGCCATTTAGATTATATTTGTGTATGGGTATTTTTTGTATTGGGTATTGTTGTTTTTCTTTGTGGATGAGGAGTTGATGAAGATGGAGCTGTGAAGATTGATGATGTTGCTTATTAGCTGGATGAAGTTGCAGTTGAAGATTTGGAAGCTGAAACATATTATATAGGTTTTATGAAGCTGATATTGGGGTCGTGATTGTAGCTCGTACATTGTGCTGATTGAAGATTTTTTAGCAAAGAGATTAGAGATTTTATTCAATTTTTCCTGAGGTTGCGAGGACGCCTCCTTTCTAAGCGTGGGGATATGTTGAGTGTGAAATATGTTGGTTTTTGGGCTGATTTTTTGTTGTTTTTGATGATAAATGGTTGTTTTTGATGACTGATTGTTTGAATTTGAAGATATTTTGAAGTGTTTGGAAAGGTTTGGATAAGTTTGAAGGGTTTTTGATGGTTTTTGATGAGGATGTTTGGTTCTGTAAGGTCTGATTTTCTTATGTTTTCTTCTGTTTTGTTTCTGTTTTGGTAGTAGAGATGGTTGAATGAATGTTTTGAAGAGATGATTGAAGTTGTGTGAAGAGGTTTATGAAAGATTGAATTGGTTTTGTTTTGGTGTTTATGCTTTTTATGAGTTCTGTTGATCTTCTGTATTGTTCTGTAAGCTTCTGTAGCTTTGTTGTTATGTACTTCTATTGCTCTGTGGTTCTGTTCTGTTGTTTCTGTTGAGTGTTATGATGGATGTGTGGATATTTTGGGAAGTGATTTTGTCTTAGGAAAGGATGAATGGAAGCTCTATCCAAGCTAATTGAAGTGAAGAAGTAACTGTTGAAGATTCACAGAAGGTTACAGAAGACAGTGATAGAAGACAGATCTCACAGGACACTATGAAGTCTCTGGTGCCCCTTCATATCAGACATACCTTTTGGAAGGTGTATCCATGACCTAAGAAGGATTATTGAGAGTGATTATTGATTATTGTAGTGAGGATATGATGTATTATTGATGGAGAGAGAGAGAGAGAGAGAGAGAGAGAGAGAGAGAGAGAGAGAGAGAGAGAGAGAGAGAGAGAGAGAGAGAGAGAGAGAGAGAGAGAGAGAGAGAGAGAGAGAGAGAGAGAGAGAGAGAGTCAAAGATAGTCAATTCTATCAAAACAGTGTAATTGTATGTGAGAGATTGAGAGAGAGAACTATGAAGATATTGAAGATGAATAATATGTGATTGATTTCCATTAAAAGATGGTGTATTCCTTTGTGTTCTTTGTTCTTTTGATGGAGATCATGAAGATCATGAAGATTATGGTTGATTTTATCAAATCCGTGGGAGATCTACATGATGTTGCATAAAGATTTGTTGTGCCTGGTGTTCTTTTCTTCATTGTGATCATATAAAACCTAATAAAAAAGCTTGTTGATGATGACAAGATAGATTTTCTTGCAGTAGAAACCCTATTTTCTTGGTGTCTCTCTTGGGGCTCCAGCTGGTCCTTTTCTTTCTTTCTCTTTCTCCATTTAGTCCCCTTCTCAAATCTAAAATCCTAGTTACTCAAGTTCACAAGTACACCTACAGCAGGAAGGACCTCAATTAGCTACAATTTTTTGGAGCAAGCAAGAGCTATGACTAGAGACTTAGATATATTTGGAGATAAAATGGTTAATTTGGTAGGTCGTCACTCGTTTTCATGCAAGTTTTAGGGGTTTTAGGGAATATTAAGCTTTCTACTATTGAATATTAAGCTTAGGCACAAGCATGGGAGCCCTATCATCAAATGAAGCATCAAATGCTTGAAGGCTCCATCCATTGGAGTGCTCTAATCAAATGGACTTGCTTGATGTAGAAAGTGGCATCATGATGGATCATATTTTATCTATCTTCCCCAAACACTAAAAAGATATGTCAATCCAATCTTAAACTCTCATCTTAATCCACTTGCTGAGATTAGTTCCTTTTGTTGGAGAGATTATAGACGTGGGACCCAAACACCATGCTTAATGCAAGTAGATTTGCAGAAATTTAAATGATTTAGGCAAAAGCGAATGCATTGATGGTTGATTTATGAATGCACTAACATTTTCTAGTGATAGTAATGCAATCATCTATGATGCTATGTGATTCTTTAACATTGCAAGACAAAATTGTGACCTACAGTGGGAAAATGAGGGAAGCATTTGGAGATTCTTGGCTTGCCTAAAGGCTAGGCTGAGGATAAAGATAAGTAGACAAGAAAGTTTGGGTTGTTTTCTATTTGTGCAAAAGTAAAGGAGATTCAAATAGGAGGTATAAATTTTATTATCAAACCACTTTCTACTATTAGTAGTGAATGATGTATGATAGTTAAGCATTGTTCTCTCAGCCTTCAAAGTTCAAATGAGGCTGCATTGTTCTGTTGCCGTAAGATTACAAATCAATGCATATGGTTAGGTGATGTCAGACAAAGTACTTCTAGCATTTTTGTTAGGACTATTTCATTAACGAAAAGAGGACAAACTATTGTGCTTTCCACTTTGTGTCAGTGTCCCAGGCTCACTTGGCACATAAAGACATGAGGCTATTCACTACAATAAGCATGGGGTCTAGGTCCCATGTCCTCGTGGCTTGGCACTGAAGAGTTACCATGATTAGTGTAGTCATGATTTGACTTTAGTAGTTTGTAGCTTGCACTTTCTTCTTTGTGTCGGTGTCCCAAGCTCGCTTGGCATACAAATACACAAGGCTTTTCTTATACCTACACTAAGTATGGTATGTGAGTTTTTGTGTTCATTTAGAAGTGTTTGCCATTTTGCATTTTTGTTCATTTTTTGTAGGGCATGTTTTGGGTGATGAACATCTTTCTTGCTAAATATATTTGGAGTGATAAGTTGCTACTTGGCAGTGCTAGCTTGGCACAATTTTGATTCATGGTCCCATTCGCCAATGTTCAAGGAAGCATTCACTATGACAATGGATTTCACACTAAGTGCCTACAACTGCATTCAAATAATGCATTGTGATTAACTCTAAATCAATTATTTTTGATGACATTAACTCTTTCATGATCTTGTATGCTTTGGATTAATCCTAAGTGGGTAGTAAGCCTTTGTAAAAAGGGTAAGTGGCGGCCAATGAGTCACTCGACTGCCAAGGTAAGCCCTATCCAAGCTCTTATTTCATCCTTACATCTATTAACCCCAACACGAAGAAAGCAAAAGGAAATAAAAAAGACTCAAGGCAAAGGCAGAAAAAAGGTAGCCCGACTGAAGAAAGAATAGGAGAAAAGGCCAAAAGCGCAAGGGCAACCTTAAAAGTCCAAGGCAAATACAAAAGGGGAAAGGCGCATTTTAAATTAAAAATTGCACCCTGAAATCTTGTAAAAGAGCGTCGGGCTCTCACCCGTGCAATTTGTAAATGTAGACGGGCGGTGGAAAGGAATCTAGGAAGATAGAAGGACAATGGGAAAAAGGGCCAAGGCTACGGCCGGCCATGTAAAAAGAGGAAAAGGGGATGACCACCCAAAAGGGATTTAGGGTTTTGTATATAAAGTTGAAAAGTGAATGAGAAGCTCATTCAGTAGCTCTCCTCCTCTTCTTCTTCTTCTTGTTCTTGCTTGCTTGAGCTTGTGCTTGAGAGAGAGAGTGTGAGAGTGTGAGGGAGTGAGTGTGTGAGGGTGAGGGACCGAGGAGGAGAAGCTCTCCATCGTCTCCTCTCTTCTTCTCTTCTCTTCTCTTGTCTTGCTCGCGGCAATGGCGCTTGGAGCGTGGAGCTTGCTTGAAGCTTGCACTTGGATCGTGGAGCTACCGGAGTGCGCGAGAGAGGAGGTAACTCGAACGGCATCAAGGTAAGCTCACTACACCCGTAGGTATGGATGGCGCATCGGCTATGTGAGAGGTAGCCATTAGTGCTCGGCTTGGAACGCTTGAAAGAATAAGCGGTCCGTGGGTCTTGGCGGTCGAGTGAAAGCTCCCACATTTTGGTTCCGTTGCCGGGACCTACGGATTCAAGCCTTGAGCGCTTGCGCGCTTCGAATCGAGCATCAAAGTAAGGGTTTCCCTGAACTGGTGCTTAAGATAGGTAGGAAGGGAGGGGGTTGAAGATGGTATTCGATCTCCTTGGCAAGTAGGTTTTTTGATTTTTTGAGATTTATGTTGTGAGATGGAGTAGTGTAGGTATTTACTTTGTGATTTGGATACATTTAGGATAGGAAAAAACAAAGAAAAAGAAACAAACAGTAGGGTTCTCTGTTGCTGTATAACAGGCTAAAACAGGGAAATAGGAGCACAGATCCTTGGAGTGCCGTTTGATTCGAGCACTACAGTGGTTCTAGGCATGTCTGGCATTCCCTTGTAGTGTCTTGCACCTATCTGGAAGGCACTGGACGATTCGGTGTAGTAGACGTCAGTCTAGAGGCATCGCGTGCAACTCGCAGGCCGTCGGCCGCGTAGTCGGACCAGGCCGCGTCCGAGTCCCAGAATTGGACGTTCGGACAACCGTCCGATCGGACCAACCCATCTGATTTTGGGAATTGGACACTCGGACTCGAACCACTCGGACTCGGACCACTCGGACCAATCCGTCCGATTTTGAGAATCGGATGCTCGGACAACCCGATCGGACCACTCGGACCAGCCAGAATCGGACCAGTCCAGAGTCTGACTACTAGAATTGGACCACCCTATCCGATCCGATTTCCAGAATCGGACCACTTTTTCGATCCGAGTCCTAGAATCGGACGTGACCAAAATCGGACCACTGGGCCGATCGGACCAACTCAAAATCGGACGTCCGTATCTGATAATCGGACTCCTGAAAATCAGACATCTGAGAATCGGATAGAAAACTGCCAAAATCGGACACGTGTCTAGAACACAAATTTTGATATATCTAAACCCCGAGATTGACCCCTAAGGCTACGTAGAGCTGAAGGCACATCACAGATCCATAACCGGGCTAAAATTTAGAGCACGTAGTTCAAAATTTGGCTATAAACAGTCCTCCAAATTGCATATGGCGTCTACCGTATCGGCCCTGGGGGGGACTGCCCCCCCGGACCCCCGCAGAGGGGGCTCTGCCCCCTCCGCACCTCCCCCAAGTAGGTTGGAGAGAAAATGTGCGCCGTGACAGGTCCTGCAAATTGGACCCTAGTGTAGTAATGGATCTACACAAGCATGGATGCTCACTTGCAAAAGAGCAACCAAAAGCTCGTACCCGAATAGAGACAAACAGAGACCCTAGAACTTCAATGGGCCCATCTAGCCAACAAGGGCAAAAAGGTCACACCATGAGAACACAAAGACATTGTGTTCATACCATGTCTAGTCAGAACGGAATGCAACATCAGCAAGCTGCAAATGCCGAGATGACTAGACATGACACTCTTGACGAGAGATGTACCTTGAATAGCACTGCACTGACGATCCAAGACAGCAGTGGAGAATCCACATCTGGTCGTGCAGTCGAGAACTCAAGGGCATCTGTCAGAAGGCTTAAATTTACAAGCCAGGACCCGGAAGATGAAGACATAGTACCACCTGCTTATCTTAGGGTCAAACTCACCGCAGAAAGAGAGCATAGTGTTGATGCTCTCATTGATGAAGAAGTAGATTTCAATATCTTGACTTACGAAGCATGGACTCTACTAGGTCAACCAGAGCTCAAACCGACTGATGCAACTCTTAACCCTTACGAGGAACATCCACAAGCACTTCTAGGGAAGTGCAGAATCCTTGTAACTATTGAAACAGAAAGCTTGCCAGTCTTGTTCTATGTTCCTCCAAATAGCGAGAATTGTGGAAAGGAAATCCTCCTAGGAAGGCCCTTCAAAAAGGCAACGAAGTGTGAAGCCGACTATATAGCACAGAGGATACACCTAACACTACCAGGTGTGAGGATAATCACAACGTTTAGCAAGGGTGACCTCACCAAACCTCGAAGGAAGGGAAAGGAGCATTCTGACGTACCAAGCAAGCCTAGTAATGAGAGCAAGGAGTTGTTGAAAGAGTTGATACAAGCGCAGGTTGAACGAAGAGAACCAGTGAGTGAGGCCATACTTGAAACAAAAAGGTCAGGAGACAAGGCCAGGGATAGGGTTTGGACTTACAAATATCATAGAAGACCACGGAAGAAGCCCAAGCCTTATAAGCGAAGGCATCGATGGGGAGTCAGCACAATGCCGCGATGGATATCCAAAGCGTTGCTTCGGGCTCAAGGGTATTATGCAGGCAACCGATGGATTTGGGTGCCAAAACCCCTTGCCAAACCTCCTTGGTCGACTGAAGGCCAGAGTGCATCAAAAGCAACGAAGCACAGGAGGAAATCTAAGAGAAACTCTAGGTCTCGAGGTAAGAAACCGGACATGAGTGTTCGAAAGAAAGAGCCTCAACCTAGCATGCTTAATAAGCAGACATCAGATGTAGCCATTGAGCATGCACAAAAATCATTAGTGCCCAAGGAGCCTTTGATTTCCCAAGGGGAGAGCAAGCATCATAGGCACAACATTGCTCAAGGCAAGGCTGATCGCTCAACAAAGCAAATGGCACAATCGTCTAATAGCCTCGAGCAAATCATTCAACCAGTGCCAAGTCCACCTAAGAGGCCTAGATCTCCTACATCCTGGTTTTCCAAACGGACACAAGAAGCACAACAACCGTTGTCAAGGGAAACTGCTCAATTCCAATCTCTATCTCCATCTAAGCTTCCAAATGTCCAAGAGGTGGGACATGACTCCATCTGTAGCTCTCGACCCAAGGATATGCATGAGCAACCTAATGTGACCAAATCAACTCATGCTCGATCTACACAGATGAGTGCTCAAAGGCCAACAAAAGACACAACCACTTCTGATCGCCCTAGGGACTTGACACCGCAATCCACCAAGGGTAGCCAGCCCACTAAACTAGCTGCTACTACTTCCAATCAGGGACCACAGCAGTCACAGCCCTTGGCTGTGACAATGCCCCTTGTGGAACGTGTCCTTAGTAGTTTACCTGTGGAGGAGGTGTCGCAACCAAAGCCCTCGATAACTCCAGCACTTTCAAAGTGCCTAAAGCCTAGGACGGGGGAGTTAAACGCAAGGGAGTGGGTTGAAAAGCTAGACTCTCCGAAAAGAGCGGCAGTTGTGCCCTCACAACCGGGCAAGGCTATTCAGCAAACCACGGCTGTCCCATAAGGACACACCAGAGAAGGGAAATGCTGAGACCCGACCAAGCACATCAACGGTCGATATAGCCCAGGGTCCTGAGTCGTTGAGAGAGGCACCTTCATTAACCAAGAAAAAGAGGAGAGCAAGAAAACAACAACAGATGCAGGTGGTTGTGGACCCCAAGAACATTGAGACGAAGGGCACTGGAGAGCTGATGAATGAAGCATCGAGTCCACCCACCAATGAACCCACTGATGCCTCTCCTAATAGCGGTGAACCCTCAGACACATCCATGTGCTCTGAAAAACCAAAGCAACCGTTGCCATCAACAGTTGCTTCCAACACTCTATCCACTGACAATAGAACTCGCATTGACCAATCAAGAGTGGATACAATGTCATCACAACAGGTGACAAATCCATACCAGTCACATTCGAGAAGAACCATGACAAAATAGCAACAAAACCTTAGGAGAAAGGTGAGAACCCCAAGAGCATAAGAAATCCTAGTGTTGACCAATCTTACTCATCTAGGCCTGAGCCCCCAGCCATGCTAAAGCTAAGGAAACTCTTAGAACTTTGCATGAGATAGCAACCGAGCAGGCCCTCATTGAACATAGAAGTGTCGTAGAATGCTTAACTGAGTTGGAGGCTAAGCTCAAAGTGGTCGCGCGTGTCTACGTCCTTGCGGACATGGGCACGATCCCCAAGGAGCGACTTGGAGATTACATGACCTTTCCTCTATCGTGGGAAGAACAAGAACATCTTAACGGGCACTACGACAGGCTCCTGCATGAACATATGCGACTCATCCCTGACGAGGAGGCTGACGAACTGCACTTAACCGTCACATTCAATGAAGTGCTCTGCCGACCGAATCTCATAGACATAGAGCTACTAAAGCGACTGTCAGCAGGCTAGAGTCAATTTGAGCAGCATTGGTGTGAAAGCCGCATTGTAATGGCCGAACTAGGGGCTCAGATCATGACGGTCTCAGAAGAGCGATTGGCCAAATGGCGGTCTCAAAGAGACCCAACCTACGTGGCACCAACTTCCCTTCGAGTGCTCACTGACATTCGGGGTACGGACTTAGCTGGGACTAGGCTACAGGGCCCTTTGATTGATAAGGTTCTCACTGAGGAGGAGTTACATATTGCCAGTAGACTCGGTCAAGGTTCCATGCTACTCGACGTGGCAAAATATCTATCAGTATTAAGTCAGCTGCCACGAATACTAGATGCGTGTGCCATGCTCCGGTACAACCCCGAGTTCTACACTTGGTTCCTATCCTCGTGAAGTGACATTATGTATATAAATAAACACGGATTCTTGTGTCACCCTGTATAAACAATATCAACACACACAAGTAATGATAGTCAAGCGCAGGGACAAGAGTTGGGTCTGACAGGCTAAGCTCCTCAAGTCCTCCTCTCATCACGCATTTAAAAGCCGTGTGACCATCCCCACCTCCAAGTGAAGGGCATGCAATCCACATTACCGCCATAGGAAGCCTTGACCAACAACTCTGATGGTGTAGGCAGGATGTAGTACCTATCGACTAAGCCCCTATGATGTACAAGTAGCTTGGCAAGTCATCATGCCAGAACTTTTTGTTTTTAATGAGTAAAGGGGCAAGATCCCCACTTGTACACACTTTCTTCACCTACCGTTAATGTATGAGACCTTAACAAGTAATGGGATAGGCATCATAGCATTCTGAAAAATTATGTCTTAACATGATTGCATTGGTCCGATGTACTTACCGCAAGCGAGCATATACTCTCACAAAGTGACAAGTGGATGCAGAATGACACAGGTCAAGGGCTAGAAGCGTTTAATATCCAAGTCACCACAAGACCACCAACCCCACAAAGAACCATTATGGAGGAAGTGACAGGATACCAAAAAACAAAAGCCATGACGGAAACGCCACTGGATGGGAACCCAAGGACACCTTTGCAGAAAAAGCACATATTGCAATTGAGCATGGCCAAGGCATAATCATCGATTACCTCCTCCTTCTTGGCCAACTCTATGTTCGGGCAGGAGCCACGCTCTCAACAAGGGGGAACGTCTCTTCATCATTCAAGATTCAATTCGCAAGATGCTCTGCCCTTGTCCATGCACAGCTCACTCCAAGTGCTACCTCAATTGTTCGATGTCTCACATGTTACAAAGAGGTTTGCAAAATCTCAAGTGTATCTCTTCATCTCAACAACAGTTCCTCTAGCATCAACACTGATGACATAATCATCTTTGTAATATCCATTCGTCATAGCCTTTGGATCCCAACATTTCTCAATCCAAATGAAAGGCTAACAGTCTCAATGTATGGCGTTGATTGTATTTACTTTTTCCAAAAAAAAAGAAAAAAAGGAAAAAAGAAAGAAAAAGAAAAGAAATAAAGAAAGAAAGAAAAAAAGAAAAAAAAAGAAACAAGAAAGAAAGAAAAAAAAAACACACCATCACAACACCGCACCTAGGGGTCCTCAAATTAGGTAGCCTAGTGACCTACCTAGGGAGCTTGCATCGCCTATGGTTAGACCTGTCACCCTGAACCACTTGCACAATCCTTTTGCACTCATCTCAATGCCATTACAATCCACAGTGGTAAGCGAGGCATGAAAGACAATGGAAAGTACACCATACTTTTTAAGTACTACAAGTAGTCACTAGCTACCAAGAGCTAGACATCAAGGAGCTCAATTATGCTACATGGCCTTGACAAGACCATAATGATGTCTCAAGCAATATTCAAGTGTACTTTTCTCGTCTTCATCGACAAATTTTTCCATCAACTTAGCCCCTTGCTACACTAACCCATTGCTATACAAGGAACCAGGTCGACAGTCTTCTAACTACGTAATATCTAAGTATTCACGAGTACTCACCTAATATCTGCACCAAAGTATATACTCAGTTTGGGTCCTCAAGTGCAGGACAATACTCTCAGCTTGCTTAGAGTTCGACCTGTCTCCCAAACGAATCAAATATGTCTTGTGCACGATAAGAAGACTAGCACTACCCCTTAGGGAGAGACCACACGAGAGGTTTTCAAATTGCAGGTGTTGAAGACTCCACAAAAAGTGTCATTCGATCTTCATCAACACCCAACTCTGAATGCTTATCCCTTACTATCCGACAAGCCCGCAACGAATCGTCATGAGCAGAATCCCCAACAAACCAACACTTGTGCTGGCCATCAATGCAATCCCCAACAAAGAATAGCCCTACCACCAACTCCAACAACCTTCCACCAGCCACCTTGGCTACCAACAGGCCCCCAGGACCTTCTGTCACACCACCACCAACACTCCTCCACGGAAACCACAGGCGTCCTTGTCACCCACATCTTCGGTGCATGCTACAGCCTGCTACCTACGACGGCGAGTGCCATGGGACTGGCACTCGTCTAGGAGGGGGGTAATGTTAACCCCAACACGAAGAAAGCAAAAGAAAATAAAAAAGACGCAAGGCAAAGGCGGAAAAAAGGTAGCCCGACTGAAGAAAGAATAGGAGAAAAGGCCAAAAGCGCAAGGGCAACCTTAAAAGTCCAAGGCAAATACAAAAGGAGAAAGGCGCATTTTAAAATAAAAGGCGCACCCTGAAATCTTGTAAAAGAGTGCCGGGCTCTCACTCGTGCAATTTGTAAATGTAGACGGGCGGTGGAAAGGAATCTAGGAAGATAGAAGGACAATGGGAAAAAGGGCCAAGGCTATAGCCGGCCATGTAAAAAGGGGAAAAGGGGATGACCGCCCAAAAGGGATTTAGGGTTTTGTATATAAAGTTGAAAAGTGAATGAGAAGCTCATTCTTGTGTGTGGCCAAAAGTAGCTCTCCTCTTCTTCTTCTTCTTCTTGTTCTTGCTTGCTTGAGCTTGTGCTTGAGAGAGAGAGTGTGAGAGTGTGAGGGAGTGAGTGTGTGAGGGTGAGGGACCGAGGAGGAGAAGCTCTCCATCATCTCCTCTCTTCTTCTCTTCTCTTGTCTTGCTCGTGGCAATGGAGCTTGGAGCGTGGAGCTTGAGGATGGAGCTTGCTTGAAGCTTGCACTTGGATCGTGGAGCTACCAGAGTGTGCGGGAGAGGAGGTAACTCGAACGGCATCAAGGTAAGCTCACTACACCCGTAGGTATAGATGGCGCGTCGGCTATGTGAGAGGTAGCCATTAGTGCTCGGCTTGGAACGCTTGAAAGAATAAGCGGTCCGTGGGTCTTGGCGGTCGAGCGAAATCTCCCACAACATCTCATGAAAAGGTCCAATGCTTCCTTTCCAATGCACCTCATGTTGATTGCTTAATAAAAATGTCTGCCATATATATTTGGCTAAGGAAAAAGACCGAAGCCAAGCAAGGTGGTAAGCCAAAAGAGAGGTGACCCTCCCTTACCACTTAATGTCAAGATTGTGGGAGAGAAGGAAGGAGTCTCACTTGTAGCTTTCTTGCTTGCACAATGGGGGAATACACACAAGGGTGGAGGCTGAAAAACAATTTTTCTCTTCTTAGTTGTGTAAGCCAAAAGAACTCACTTACAAAGAAATAGAAGAACCCTATATATGGGTCTCAAAACCAAACTGAACTAACTAAGGTGGCATACTAACTGAGCCATGAACTAGAGTAGATAAGGATAGCTATCATGTAGCTATTATTCATGGGCGGTGTACCAACCGCGTCTGCACTGACAAGTCGGTGACATAAATACACAACGGTCACCCTGGCGTATCACGAGTGGAGCTCGATATCTCAACACTCCCCCTCGAGCTCAATCCCAATTCCTGCACACCAAGCAGGTCTCTGAACTTGCGCAGCTTCTCTGCGCCCAATGCCTTCGTGAATATGTCAGCTACCTGATCCTCTGTGCTGACATAAACTAGATCAATAAGACCTAGTAAAACCCTCTCCCGCACATAGTGATAATGCACCTCAATGTGCTTTGTTCTAGCATGATAGACTGGGTTATTTGCCAAGTGTATACTGCTCATGTTGTCACAATAAATGACAACTGGTCCATCTGTAGACTGATGCATATCATAAAGTAGCTTATGCAACCAAGCTACCTCACATGCAGCCATTGCTGCACCCATATACTCGGCCTTTATGCTCGACAAGGCAACTGTAGGCTGTTTCTTGCTGCTCCAAGTGACTGCAGCACTCCTAAAATAGAACACATATCCACTGGTAGATCGTCTATCAGAAATACTACCAGCCCAATCAGCATCAGTGTATCCATGCAACTGTATCTGAACCCCAGTCTCATAAAATAGTCCATACTGCAATGTGGACTTCACATACCTGAGTATGCGTCTAGCCGCATCCAAATGTGATTTCCTTGGAGCCTGCATAAACTGACTTACCAATCCAACAGCATAGCTCAAATCTGGCCTGGTAATAGTCATATAAATCAAACTTCCTACTATGCGTCTGTACATAGTAGGGTCTTCTAGAAGCTCACCTGCATCTGTGCTCAACTTCACATTCTGCTCCAAAGGAATTGAAATAGGCTTACAGCCTGTCATCCCATATTTGGACAGCATGTCCAATCCATACTGTCTCTGCAAGAGCTGTATCCCACTTGGTGATCTAATCACCTCAATGCCCAAGAAATAACGCAGCTCTCCCAAATCCTTCATCTCAAACTTCTGCTTCAATAGCATTTTCACATGAAGGATATCTTCATCACTGTCACCTGTCATAATCAAATCATCAACATAAATGACAAGTAGCATAATATCTTTCTCTGTTTTTCTCACATAAAGTGAGAAATCTGCCTTGGAAATCTGAAAGCCAATAGTGACAAGGTACTGTCCTATCTTGTCAGACCATGCTCTAGGTGCTTGCTTCAAGCCATACAAGGCTTTCTTCAACCTGCAAACAAACTCAGGATGAACAGCATGCACATAACCTGGTGGCTGCTCCATATAGACCTCTTCTTGCAAATCACCATGCAAGAAGGCATTCTTTACATCCATCTGATGTAAAGACCATCCCTTTGATGCAGCCATAGCAATGACTGCTCTTACAGTTGCCATCCTTGCAACTGGACTGAATGTTTCTTCATAGTCAATGCCATATGTTTGTGCATACCCCTTGACTACTAATCTTGCCTTGTATCTGTTCACAGAACCATCTGCATTGTGCTTCACCTTATAAACCCACTTACAGCCAATTGCATTCTTACCTTTAGGCAAAGGTACTAACTCCCATGTAGCATTTTCTTCCAAGGCATCCATTTCTTCATCCATGGCTTTCTCCCATTTTTCTTTTCCCATGGCTTGCTCAAAAGATGTGGGTTCTAGTTCCTGTATCACTTTGACCATATATACATAGTGAATAGCTGTAAATCCATCATATTTCAACCTATCCACAGGATACCTAGCTCTTGTAGACCTGCGCAAAGTAGGTTCACTCCCAGGTGCTCTCTAAACATCCCTGGTCTTTCTTACTCCAGGTGTAACAATAGAAGGAATACCCAACTCATCATCAATGCTCTGCTCTGAGCCACTAGATTCACCATCCACATAAGAGTGACCTGCATTCACATCAAACATGGGCTGATCAACCTTCTCTTTTCCTTTTCGTGATACCTGCATACCACTATCTGCATTGCTTTGAGAAGATTCTCCTGATCTCAATCTGCCTGTCCATGGCGAAGAATGTGAACCACTGCTAGAGGACGCTCCAGGTCCACTAATATTTTGTGACTGCTGCTGTGAATTCTGTGCAGCATTACCATTTTGTGCATCTACATCATCAATCACATTTACTGGTTGATACCAGCTACTTATCGCATCAAAAATAACATCTCTGCTCACTGTAAACTTACGAGTAGAAGGGTTATAGCATCTATACCCTTTTTGCTGCAGAGAGTAACCAATAAAGATGCACTTCTCAGCTTTTGGATCCAACTTGGATCTCAGCTCATCTGGCACATGTACATAGGCAATGCAACCAAAAATTTTCAAATGAGAAATATATGGTTTCCTACCAGTATACCTCTCCTCTGGAGTCATTCCATGTATTGCTGCAGTGGGAGTCCTGTTCATTATGTAGACTGCTGTAGCAACTGCTTCAGCCCAATAAAAATCTGGCAAGTCTTTTTCATTGAGCATGGCACGAGATACCTCTCCAATATGCATGTTTTTCCTTTCTGCAATTCCATTTTGTTGTGGGGTATAACTGCATGAATATTGCTGCTTTATGCCATACTCCTGCAAGAACCTTGCAAACTCATTTGAGAGGTACTCTCCCCCTCCATCTGACCTTAGGCATTTTATTTGCAGACCTGTTTCTTTTTCAGCCATAGCTTTAAGGGTTTTGAAATGCCCAAAAACTTCACTTTTCTTTTTCATAAAATACACCCAAACTTTTCTGCTATAATCATCAATAAAAGTGACAAAATAATGGCAGCCTCCAAGAGATGCAGCTTTAGTAGTCCATACATCAGAGTGGATTAATTCCAATGGCTTCTCACTCTCTTGAACATGTCTAGGAAATGGTTTCCTTGCCTGTTTTCCAAACTGACAGGCTTCACATACCTTATGCATTTCTGCAACCTTGAATTTTGGCAATCCTGCAACAATATTTTGGGCCTGCATTGATTTAAGTCGCTGTACATTAACATGACCAATGCATTTATGCCAGATATCAATATCTGCAACTACACCAGTCCCATGAGCAAACATTGCTGCACTCAATTCAGACATGTCTGCATCCAACGTAAACATTCTGCCCTTCTTCTTTCCTTTTTCTATCAAGCGACCTTTATTTTTCATATCCTCAACAAAGCATCCATGAGGATTAAATCTGACCTGCAAGCCCTACTCAACCATTTGACCAACAAAAACCAGATTCTTGGTGATATTTGGAACATGAAATACATCCGACAGGTATTTCTTTTTCCCATCCTGCATAGACAAAGGAATTTTTCCAATCTGCACAATCGGATGTGCAGTATCATCACCAGTCTCCACAAATCCTGGTTTTTCCATTTTCCTTGCATCCTCCATCCATTCTGCATGACCTGTCATGTGGTTTGATGCACCTGAGTCAACATACCACACATCGTTGCTTTCTTCTGCACTTGTCACAGAATTGTTCATGTGCTGCACCATAAAAAAATGCTCATTTTTGTCATCACCCTGTCTACTAGAAGATGCATAATTTCCTTGTTGCAGTTTTCCATTCATGATGTCATTCTGCTTTTTATAGCAGTCTTTAGCCATATGATCCATTTTACCACAATAGTAGCATTCAACATTACTGTTTGCATTTTGGCCTCTTTGCCATCTACCACGACCTCTTTGGCTCCCCCTGCCTCTAGAGTTACCACATCCTCCTCCATAGGACTGGTTTTCTTGAGTTTGCTGCATATTCTGATTTCTACCACGGCCTCCAAATCGGCCTCCTCTACCTCTGCCTCTACCTCTTCCAGCATTTGAGTAGAAGACAGTTTCTTTTGAAGTTCCTCCTGAAGAAGATGCACCACCATTTCTCTGCTCCTCAGAAATTAGAAGAGCAATCAACTCCTCAAAATCAGGAAATCTTTCACGAACTGAAATGGATGTCCGAAACTGTGCATAATCCTTTCCTAGACCATTCAAGGTCACAGAAACTAAATCATCATCTTCCACTGGCGACCCAATGGAAGCAAGTGCATCTGCAATCTTCTTCACCTTCATGTGGTAGTCATTGATGCTCATATTTTCTCTTTGCACATTGTGCAACTCTTGCTTGAGCTGCATTTTCCTGGCTTGCGTATTTGTGCTATACATCTTTGACAGAGTATCCCATGCCTCCTTTGGCGTACTTGCATCCTGAATATGCACAATCATAGAGTCTGAAATGCTGATAGACAGCCAGTACATAACTTTCCTGGCTCTCTCATGCCATGCTTTGAATGCCTGCATTTGCTGTTGATTGGGAACATCAGGAAGAACTGGTTCTTCTTCATTTCCTGCAACAAATTCCCAATATCCTTTTCCCATAAGGAAATTCGTCATTCTAAACTTCCATGCCTGGAAGTTGTTCTTGTCAAGCTTTTCAGTTACAATCTGTGAAAGAGAATCAGACGCCATTACAGAACACTGCGAAAAATTCTGTCACTGCAAAAACTCAGCTTCACCCTCACAAGGGCAAATCTGCAAAACTGGTGAAAGTGGTATTTGACCACACAGTCACTTCCTAGTGACGATTTTGCATAAACAGGAACCAAGGATGATTTTGAAACTCCCAATGTCTCTGCGCACAAGCATACGATGCAATTTCTACAATAACTTTTCACCGACCTGTAGAACAGTGGTCGCACAGCATAAAACTGGGCCTTTTCCTGAGTGTGTGCAGAAAACTTCCGCCTCCAAAACAGGCCCCGAAATGGCCTCAAATTAAAAAAACAAGGTCGCCAAGGGCTAAAGCCCTTTCCCACAGCATATACTGCCCTCTTGCTTCACCGCGAAGGGCGTCTCAACCTGAGACAATGCACTCCTGCACTTTTCGGCGTTGCTACCTGCAGAGATCTGCTCCCAAAACAGAAAATGAAAGCAACACTGCACCTCTTACCAGAACACCGCGAGCTTGGCTTGCTTTCTTGAGCTCCTTACCACGAACAAGGCTCTGATACCATGTCAAGATTGTGGGAGAGAAGGAAGGAGTCTCACTTGTAGCTTTCTTGCTTGCACAATGGGGGAATACACACAAGGGTGGAGGCTGAAAAACAGTTTTTCTCTTCTTAGTTGTGTAAGCCAAAAGAACTCACTTACAAAGAAATAGAAGAACCCTATATATGGGTCTCAAAACCAAACTCAACTAACTAAGGTGGCATACTAACTGAGCCACGAACTAGAGTAGATAAGGATAGCTATCATGTAGCTATTATTCATGGGCGGTGTACCAACCGCGTCTGCACTGACAAGTCGGTGACATAAATACACAATGGTCACCCTGGCGTATCACGAGTGGAGCTCGATATCTCAACACTTAAGACCTTGAAGGGGTGCACAACTCGACCTAAGGGGAACTTTGCTAGTGATTCAAAAACCCAATACTTGTATGTAGGTGTAGGTACAACCCCATGGTTACCATCACTCCCAATGAAATATCCCCTTTTGGACACGCTTTCAGTGCTCATTACACCCATGTATGACATTTGACATGTATGCAGTCAAAGGAGATGTATGATATTAAGATCCACTTATGTAGTGATGACATAGCAAATGCACATGTAAATATACTTGGGATTATGCTCAATATGCCCAGGATGTTAATTATGATGATTCTCAGGACCCTGAGCCTAAAAGCCCTCCATATAGTGCATTTGGAAAAAGGGACAAACAGTGTTTTAGTCATAGTCAATCAGGGACAATCACAAAGATCCAATTACAAAAAAGTATATATGACACTTAGGAACGAATCCTATAACTCATTAAAGAGGGATTTTTTCCCTCTAGTTTGAATCAAAATTCTCCCCAATTGGAGCTATGATCTAAAAGTTATGGCCATTTTTGTGCACTAAGGTCATTGCATACAAGGTGCAGACCACCCCAAGATAGACAGAAAATCCAATTGCAAAATTATTTGATCATTTTTTCTCACAAAGTTTAATATCTCACCTTGAATAGGCTTCCTCCCCTTTGATTTGAATAAAAAATCTCACCAATCAGAGTTTCCTACCAAAAGTTACATCCCATCTATTGACAGTGGGTCCTGTGGACTGCATCTAAATGACTGGCCAAAAAGGCAAAAGTAAGGCCCATGAAGAGGTCCAAAGGGAGATTAGAGACTCTAGAACCTTAATGAATGATAAACCTAGCTTGGAATAAGATTATCATAGTGATATACATGAGGAAGTGCCTGATGTGGATCCCTACAGCTTGCTCAACCACACTCTATGTCAGCACGAGCTTCATCACATGGAGAGATATAATGACATGGTTGCTAACCATCACCAAATGATGTCAAAAATTGATGCAGTAATTGAGAAAATGGCCCTCTCAGACTCTAGGACTCAACAAACCCTAGAGCAACTCACCACTCTTGTGGCTCAGTTAGTTATCCAAGCACGATTCTCGGTGACGGCCTCCACCACTAGAGCCACTATATGGTCCACATGGCATTCTTGGATCCAAGGGTATTCCCTCCTTCTACCTATGAAGTCGGTGAACCCTCTAATGCTCATGACAAGCCTCTGTTGAGCTCCCCCATCACCCATGCAACCAACCCTCTAATGAAACCCTCACCCATTGTCGATAGAAGTCCCCTACTCTCCCTCAGAACCCCAATGGAACTTATATGGCTCAGCCCCATCATGGATAGCATGGTATTAATAGCCAACATGGCAATCATGGGAAACATGGCAATAATGGGCAACATGGCTATAATGGGCAATATGGCTATAATGGGCAGCATGGGGTAAATGCACAACATGGTATGTATGGACAGCAAGGTATATACAGCCCCATCATGGTATGTATGGATAGCAAGGTTTCCATGGGTAGCAAGGCCCTCATGATCTTGGTACTCCCTCACCCACATGGTTGGGGTCGTGTTGTAGTGTGTTGATAGCTCCACCCTCCACCCGTGACAAAGTCCCTTGTTGTGCCTCCTGCTATCTTGTAAATACTTTTTGGCTATGAATATGACATTCTACCCTCAAGATGGGCCATTCTGCAAACCATGAGCCGTGTTGCATTCCGTGCCATGTTGGGGTGCCTCGTGATGTGTTGAGGTGTTGAGATGGCAATGTTGGGCAATGGGTCTAGGGCTTCTTTGGAGCCTAGATGGGGCCTCAAGGGGGTCCTGTGTGGGTATCTGAGGGTCGGTAGACCGTCACACTTGCTCCCTCACACCATCAAACTTAGAAGAATGGACATCCAAATTAGAGTCCTACTTCAATATTTACCCCCACATGGATAATCAGAAAATTGTATTTACTTCTTTCCACTTTGAAGGATTTGCCCACACATGGTAGCACTATATCAATCGAGAGGATCATTAGCTCATTGATTGAAAATACTTTAAAATGCATATGATTCAAGTATTTGTATCCACCATGGAAAAAGAGCGATCGTAAGATGATGGTACACTCTTGACCATCGCAATCTCACTATACGAGAGTATACAAATCAGTTTGTGAACTTAACCATGTATGTGGAGAGCATTAGTGATGATGCCAAATTGCACAAGTACATCTATAGGTTGGTGGAGCCAAGCCTATCATCGGATATCATGGCTCAAAAGCCTCCTACACTATTTGATGCAATTGAATTGGCTGAAAGATATGCAAGAAAGTGCCATAAGAATGAGAGTTTTCAACAAGGTTATGGATAGCCCTGCACCCCATTGAGGTCAACCCCATATGGGGGTGGTTTTAGAGGCAATTCCCCACCTAGTAGCAGCCCCAAATTTCCCACTTACCCCCTTCCATATTGAAAGAAAATAGGGCACTTTTGGGACAGCACTTGGCTCTAATGTTGAGAGTAAATATGCTAAAAATAGACACTCCATTGTATCATCCTCCAATGGTTCAAGTGGCCAAAGTTTCATTTTTCCAGATGTTGTGAAGGAATGAAAAGAAAAAGGCCTATGTTTTAAATGTGGGGACAAGTACACTGTCGACCATTCCTCCAAGTGCCCTTACAAGATAGCCAAGGTCAAAGTTCATAGCATATATGTAATGGAAGATTGGCACAATGATGAGAAAGACTTACCCATTGAAAATGAAGTGCATGATGAGGATGTGGATCATGAGCAATTCTATGACCCAACTGATGGGTTTCCCTTTGACCAGCTATCCCATGCTCTTGATTGGCATCCCACTTGACTACCATCTCCCTTTGATCCATCTCTTGGGATGCTTGGACTGGTCCCAGCACCCTACACATTCAAGGCAAGATTAATGGAAAGCATGTATTTATCCTTGTGGATAGTTGTAGTACTCACAGTTTTGCCATAATTTGCCTTTGACCAGTTGAAATGGATCCTTATGGAATTACAACACCCCTTAAAAGTTCAAGTAGCAAATGGTGAGAAAGAAATTGGCACACATTTATGTTCCACAATTCCTCTATGCTTGGCTAAGAATTATGTGGCATTGGTGGACCTATTGCATTAGATATGGATCCCATTCATGTTGTCTTGGGTTGTGATTGGCTAAAACAATCAGGAAAAATCACTATGAACTTCTCTTAGCTCTACACGGAGTTTATGATATAGGGACATGACAGCTCATCTACTTCGAGGGAGTTCATGATAATGCTGATTTTTAGCTAATTATAGCAAAACAACTCAAATGGGAGTTTAAGAAATACTCATAGATATTTTTCACGCTTTTGAATAAGAAAAATTCAGATCAACCCTCCAAAGTATCTAAGGATTTAGCCTTGTAGGCTTTAGTTGAGGAGTATAATGATTTATTTTAGATATCTACAACCCTTCCGCCTAAGCGGCCAATGGACCACCCACTTGATTTAGAGTCCCATTCCAAGCTAGTGGACAAGTCACCTTATAGACTCTCCAAGTGTAAACATGAAGAGGTTTCAAGGCAAGTCAAGGAGTTACTTAAGATGGATTTCATTGAATCGAGTTCTTCCCCTTATGCATCCCTGTCCTATTAGTTAAGAAGAAATATGGCTCTTTCAGCATGTGCATTGACTGTAGAAACTTGAACAAAATCACCATGAGGAACGAGTATCCCATCCCATGGATTGATGACTTGTTGGATGAGTTGAAAGGGGAACGCTTCTTCACTTAGATTGGTCTGCACTCTGGCTACCATAAGATCTGTATGAGGGAGGGTGATGAGATCAAAACAGCTTTCAGGACTGATCGTGGGCTTTATCATTTTGTAGTGATACCTTTTGGGTTGACTAACACCCGTGCCATATTTTGGAGCCTCATGAATAAATTCTCCACCACTTTTTGTTCAAGTATGTATTCATTTTATTTGATGACATTCTCATTTACAGCAAGTCACAAGAGGAGCACTTGGCACATGTTAAAAGGGTGTTCGATATCTTGAGAGAGCATCTGAAACTCTTTCCTAAGGAAAGTAAGTGTATCTTCATGTAAACATTAGTAGAGTACTTGGGACACATTATTAGCAAAAATGCATATAGGTTGACCCCAAAAAGGTGCAATATCTTAAGAACTAGCCTAATCCATCCACTACTACTTTATTATGTGGTTTGCTTGGTCTCTCTTCATTTTCATTTTATAGACACTTCATTAAGCATTATACCACCATTGCAATACCTTTGACTGAGATCGATTAAAAAAGGAATCTTTTTTTTAATACTATTGTTGATCACAACTTTAAGTAGTTGAAAAAAATGCTTACTTCAGCCCCATCCTCATATGCCCTGATTTCTCTAAGGAGTTTACCATTCAATGTGATACCAATGGCAAAGATATCAGTGTTATATTGCTATAAGAGGATGGTGTGATCGCTTTTGAGAGCTATAATCTTAATGACAAGGAGATGCAAATGAATATGCATGACTAGGAGATGCCCAATCATGTAAAAAGGGGGTGGGTGCCCAAGGGATTTAGGGCTTATATATAAACTCAAAAAGTGAATGAGAAGCTCATTCTTGGTGTGTGGCAAAAGTAGCTCTCTTCTTCTTCTCCTCTTGCTTGTACTTACGCTTATGCTTGAGAGAGTGTGTGTGAGAGTGTGAGGGAGTGAGTGTGTGAGGGTGAGGGACTGTGGTGGAGAAGCTCTCCATCTTATCCTCTCTTCTTCTCTTCTCTTCTACTCTCTTCTCTTATCTTGCATGCGTAGCTATGGTGGATGGAGCTTGACGGTAGAGGGTTGAGCTTGCTTGAGTTCACATCACAGATTGTGGAGCTATCGCTTGAGGGAGGAGGCTACTCATTCAGGCATAAAGGTAATCTCATTACACTCATAAGGTTGAAGGCGCATCGGCTAGGTGAGAGGTAGCTATTAGAGCTCACTTAAAATGCTTGAAACAATAAGTGATTTGTGGGTCTTGGTAGTCAAGCATGAGCTCCCACTTCATTTTGGTTCCGTTGTGCCGGGAGAAACGGATTCAAGGATGAGCACTTGCACACTTCAAATTGAGCATCAAAGTAGGGTTTCATCCTTGAACCGGTGCATGATGTAGGTAGGAGATTTGGGAGTTAAATCTTCAAAGCAAGTAAGTATTTTGAGTTTTTAATGATTGGCAAGTAGGATAAATCATTTCAGTACTCGAGCTTTGATTTTTGTTGCATTTAGAGTAGGATAGGACCAAGAAATTGAAGCGAATCACTCAAGCACTAGAAGAAGGCAAGAGCATGAATGGGGCAACACTCAAGCCCTAGAACAAGGGGTTAAAACCCAAGGAAGAGGGGGTGAAGGCTCGGTTTCAATCTCAGCAGTGTGAGTGAGAGAAAGAGAGAAGAGAGAGTTCTAGGGCAAAGCTCGTGTATGGGTGCCTTCGAGCTGCATCAGATATATACAAACCTTGCCCCTTGTCTACTCTTGTATTCTATAAGTTTTTGTGGCTTGGCATGCCCAGAATCATTGCCGATGATTCAATTTTCACCTCATCTAGAACCACGCTTGTCGTCAGAATCAGATGCCTTCTTGACAGGGTCAAATTCCCAAAATCGGGCTCGGACGTCCGATTCTAGATAATTGAATGGTCAGATTTTGAAAATCGGACCACTCGGACACCACCCAATCCGTCGAATCAAACATGTGGCTTGTTTGATTCAAACAATTGGATAATCGGACCATCGACAATCGGACACATTAGAATCAAACAATCGAACCAGACAGTCTGATTCTGAAAATGGAATGCCCATCGAACATTGCAAATCAGATCAGAAGCTGATAGGAAATTTACCAAATCCAATGCATTTGGGCTAAGTAGAGCACCTCTCACAATAGGAAAACCTTTTGACGGCCTCCCAGACTAATGTAACGGCACATAGAGCCTCATGACTACAAAAAGTGCGGCCTGATGACCTAAAAGTGACAATTAGCAAACCTACTAGCTATCTGCCCATTTAGAACCCCAAATTGACCCACAAACCCTAATTACATCCTAACCAAGCTAAGAGACGTAGTAGAGGCCCTAGAGAACCCATAAGAGCGGCCAACAATTATGCTTTGAGCCACATTTGGCCAAAAATAAGACAAGGGGAGAGCGAGAATAGCATTTATCCTCCTATATTCGCACTCCACATTGTTGTCATTGGAAGCACACTTGAAAACTGAAAGCCTGATTTTGCATAGTGCACGAAAGGGTCATCACACACATCTTGAGTAAACATAAGTTGAGGGTTGTTTGTAATAAGAAGAAACACACTTAGACATAACAAGTGGAATGAACCCACTAAAAGAATATGACCCTCAAACCTAGACAAATGATGGAGAACCCGAGCTAGTAGGACCAAGAGAGAGCCAACGTAGAATGCCAAAAGCATCGATGAACTGACATTATTCAAGGCACAACACTTCCCTATTTAATCAACCTCATCGATAGCCTAATGGAGTAAGAAGCCGCAAACATGTCAGGATCCAGCTCCAACTGTGAGAATGACGAGCTCGACTTGGGAGATTTCCTAGTCGACATCCAACAAATGATGAACAAATAGGACTTACAAACTAGGATGGACCACCATGGTAGGCTAGTGGAAGACATCATAGCAGATCTCGAGGAGGAGAGGAGATTAGCATAGCTACTAGCGCTACAAAAGATAGTAGCTTAGAACCACAAACAGTAGACTAAGATGTTGCAGCAAGACATGAGATGCTGGAAGTCCGTGTTTTAGCTCTAGCCAATAGGAATCATATGGGACCAAATGCAAAAAGGGAGAGAGTGCTAGAGGTAGATGTGACGTTGAGTGAGGTTCTCACTGGCTTGTTGCATTTTGAAAAGGTAAGGTTGAAAAATATGAAATAAAGGGAGAGGTTATATCTAAAATTGAGTAGCATGAGATACTATGGGCCCTTCTAAGTTTGGAGAAGACTAGTGATGTGGCATATCAACTGAAATTACCTCCACATTAGCAGATACACAATGCCTTTCATATTAGGTTGTTAAGGCCTTTTTGTAGTGTGCATGACTTTGACCGCAGCGTCTCGCGAAGGGGCAGAGGTCTGAATGGAGGAGTGGAAATTCTCGAGGGGATGTAGTCCAAAGGTGATGAGGTGTTTAGGATTTGTCATATCTATATTTTATATGCGACATCTAATTTGAGTGTTTCAATGTACAATACAAAATATATAGTGCAGCATGGTCGCGCGGATGGCATTTTCGCGTGGAGCGTATTAATAAAATGCACTCCACAATGGACTGTGGTATCATGGCAAGGTTCGAGCAAGAGAGCCGGCGACGAGCAATGGATCCAAACACGGTTGTAGATGAGATGGTGTATTTTGGAAACTTGCAAAGTATTGTTACGGTGGATTACCGTAGCTTCTCCATGATACTATTTAATGTGCAGTGGTTCAAAGTGGTACTTGAAGGAGCTGGAGCAATAGTTCACGAGGTCCATCTAGATTTCTCGAAATAGATTCTGAAAAAAAATGGACGGATTTGCGCGACACCTTTGTGTTGCCGGCCCATTCTGAACAGGTGCATGGACTCATTTGTTTGTTAATTGTATTATGACATGGTACATGTCACAATAGTGTTTAGTATATGATCAAAGCGATGTTTTGAGCATAGATGAAGACAATATGCAAATAGAGGGGTCGATATTGCAAGGGGTGGAGGCCATCGAAAGCTCAGAGCCAGCATCGGCTAACAATGATGGAAATACAGGAGACTTGAGAACGAGGTGGACTCATCCTTTTGTGGTGACATGTCTATCGACCTTCTAGTGTATGCGGAGTTATATCAAGAGATTGACATGGGACCATAGGATACTTCATACTTGGAGCATCCACTTACTCAATTCGTTGACCAATCGCTTATAAGGGTACATAAGATATACATTTTAAGTGAGATCATTTTATAAGGATTTATATTACCGTGCTTTGTATGATTTAAATTGATTATTCTAACATCATTTTTTGTCTGTGTAGGTGACATTTTCAGGATGAGTCGAGGGATGAGCGATGAGGAGTTGCAAGATATCTTCACACGCATGTCTCCAGACCAGATTGTGAGATTCAAAGACATGGCAGACCAAGAGCTGTCTCGGACATCGTCAGGCCGCTCTACTAGATCTACTTCAGCGCGATCGGATGCTTCCGCTTCGAGCAGACGAGGTCGATGCTCCAAACTTGGGCCAGAGGGAGGGAGTGCTTCAGGGTCAGAGGGATGCTGCAGAGATACGGAGGCAGTGAGCTCGCGGTCGGGACGTGATACAGGTGCAACTCCTCACTCTCGTGGCGATTCCAGGGAGCATGGCTCTGGCTCAGGTGGATGCTGTGGAGGTATGGACGCAGTATCTCCGTCTCGTCGTTCAACTGGAGTTGCGTCACCTCCAAGATTTGTCACACCTGTGGGGACGTCTACTCCAGTTACTCCGGCTTTTGCTCAGCCGTCTGCAGGTGGCACCCCTATGGGTGCCACTCCGACAGATATTACCACGGTCGGTACACCGGATGCACAAGGGTCTCCTGGGTATGCCCAGGAGCATGGACGCAAATGGGAGAGGACCCATCTTAGGCATACCCCAGGGGGATATGCATATCTAGTCGATGATAGGACAGGAGCCATCATCATGAATGATGAGGGGAGGAGGGTGATGGCTCACATGAGAGAGTTGTGCCAACAAGTTTTTCGGCACAACGTCTTAGATCATTGGAAGAACGTACCGGAGGGGAGCAAGGACTACATAGTAGCATCCTTGCATGAGGAATTTCTGATTCCAGCCTCAGTAGATAGATTTTCTATAGGCTAGATGATGGATTGCATGCATGCATATATGTCACGCACGCAAGGCAAAGCACGAGTGGTTAGACGCGGACGATTGGTGCGGACTGAGGGAGGAGCCTACAGATTCTCTAGGACGTTGGAGTTAGCAGCGCGAGGCGGCGAGGGCACGACTCGAGGTCGGAGTGGTCCATCATCTTGGGAGTGGCGGCCACATGATATATTTGGAGGACTTTGTAAGTTTTTCTTTTGTTTTGCTTGTTTATTTTTTTGCAATATCCTTTGTATTGACAATCATGTTTCTAATAGTTAGTATTTTGTTTTCTTTGCAGCACTCCATTACAAATCGTGATCCGACCGACCTTGAGACTCGATATGCAGAGAGGCACGGTCTCACTGCATTGATTGACCGATTGTATAGACGCGGCGGCCCTGTAAGTCACTCATCTTACTTGTCCGTAGTTACCATGTTTAATTAGAATGCATTATTGTATGGTGGACCGATGTGTTGTTGTTTGTTTTTTTGCAGAGTCCGTTCTATGCTCCTTTGCGACGGGACGAGCTTTCGGATGGCGAGGATATGTAGCTCGCCCTTGGATCCCTGGAGCTCACACACCTTTCTTTTTTTGTCACCTGATCTATGTAGACATTTTCTATGCATTAGTAATATCTTGTCATGATTGTACCAATTGCTTTCATTATGCGATCATGTATTTATTTCATGTATCAGTGTTATGATTTCAGTATACTTTTTTTTTGTTTACACGAGCATTGTACACAATGTAGAAACTATTTTATATGGCCCAAATAAAGCACACATTGCTATATGTAGCAGGGCAGCTTGTTGCCCTGCCACAAATTTTTTTTTTCCTATTACCATCGCTATTAGCATCGCAAATTTACTGCTCGCCTTGTTATTATTGTTGCAGACCGTCGGTATCAGCGTCATTATTGGCGTCGATATCAGTGTCACAAATGCGACGTTGATACCGACGCCAATAACGACGTTGATACCGACTATTCTATGACGTCGCCAATAATAATGCTTTTTACGACGACGGGGGCGAATTTTGTTATTTACATTTTTGTCACTTTTAACGTCGGTATAAGGCCTATATCTTGTAGTGGAATCAAAGCACTATGCATTGATAGAACCTAAGAAGATAAACAAAATCCTTGTCTGGAACTATTCAAAAGCAATCTCCAAGCATTAGATCTCATGGAGCTCCTTGGTAGACAAAAAATGTGCACCAAACATTAGCTTATTCTCTACTTCTCAGATTGCAAATCTGATGGTTTCGTTGGATCCGAAAGGGAGGTGAAACTACAAGACACCTGCTCAAAATTCTCCCAAATCGCTCCTTCTTCTCCTCATTCAGAGTGTTGTTTGCTGCCTATAAACTGTGATCGCACGCCGAGTGATTTCGGAAGCCCTTCTTTTTACATGAGATCTCCAAAACTGGTTGAAAAAGTAACTTGCTTTTTGTATGTCGCTCTATTCTAGAAGTTTTTTATACCTTTTTAGGATATTTACAATAAATAATATCCAAAATATTAAAAATATGCTAAAATTATCCAAAAATCTTGTATTTTTGAACCATCCATACTATGAACACTAGCACTAATGACTAAGATGACATTGACTCTCTAGAGTTAATAAGAAAGCCGAATGATGATGTACTCCAAGTTTTTTCACACTGTGTCCGTGTATAGCGACACGACATCGTATTGGACATGCAAATGTGCAAAGACAAAAATTAATACAATCCAAAGGATTGGTTACACGGTTGCCTGCTTTTAGAGTTGTAGAATTTCATAGAATATACAAAGCATGTCAGTTTGGTAAGCAAGCAAGACAACCTTTTTCAATGTAGAGACGTGAGCAAGAATATACTTGATGTTATGTATACAAATGTTTGGGGGCTTACAAAAAACATATCTCTTGGTGGCAAAAAATATTTTGTCATGTTTGTTAATGATTGTTCAAGAAATTTGTTGGTGTATTTCATGAAGGAAAAGAGTGATGTGTTTAAGCACTTCAAAACTTTCAAGGTTACTGTTGAAATGAAAATAAACTTGAAAGTTAAGTGCTTGAGGTCAAATAAAGGGGGAGAGTACATCTCTAATGAGTTCAGTGACTTCTTGAGATCTCATGGGATAAAGAGAGTTTACTTGCAAGTGTACCCCACAGTAAAATGGGATTGCAAAAAGAAAAAATAGGCATATTGTAAAAGTTGTACGTGCATTGAGCTAAAAAGAATGTGCCAAAATATTATTATCGAAAGCTATTCATAATGCTATCTACATTATGAATAGAACTCCCACAATTGCAGTTCATGGATTGACCCCTGAAGAATGCTTTACACGTAAGAAGCTTGATGTGTCACACTTGAAAGTATTTGGCTGTATTTCATATGTTCATGTGCCAAATGAGTTGTGAAAGAAGCTTGATCAAAAGGCTAAAAATTGTATTTTTATTGGATATTCTTTAGAGCAAAAATGGTATCTATAAACCTATCATCACAGGTAAGTTTGAAGTAAGCATGGATGTTATTTTTTATGAGATGAGCAATTGGTATGCATCTAGTGGTGATGTATTGGATGATGATCATGATCATGATAATTATGTGCAGAAAGAAAAGCAAGAATCATGGATCCTTAGTGGACCAGAAACATCATCTTGTTCTATATCTACAATTAGCATCTATAAGTATTGTAGGTAAAGACAAAGGAAAGAAGACGTTAATGATACATCTACCAGTCATTTGGGATTTGATGGAGATTCTAGTGGTTTGGAGAGGTTGGATAATGAGCTTGGTATTGCTTCAATCAGGACACTAGGTGTATAGAGAGCACATGGTAATGCACAAGCTCCATTGAGTGATCCAATGGTACACAAGTCTAGCAAAGTCAAATACCCTATTAAAAGATTTGATTTTGAAGGTTATGTAACTCACCATTATGCTTATATGATAAAGGTGGTTAAGGATGTTGAGCCCACTTGTTTTGAGGATGCTATTGGTCATGCTCATTGGAATACATCAATGGATGAGGAGATGGCTGCATTAGAAGCCAATAAGACTTGGGATCTAGTACCCATTCTTATAGGCAAGAAAGCTATTGGTTGTAAGTGGATTTGCAAAATCAAGCATAATGCAAATGTTTCTATTATCAGGTATAAGGTTAGATTGGTTGCAAAATCAAGCATAGCGCAAATGGTTATGTTAGCAAGTATAAGGTTAGAATAGTTGCAAAAGGCTATGCTCAAACGCATAGATTATGAAGAGACATTAAGTCCAATTGCTAGAATGGTAACTGTTAGATGTGTGATTGCTTTGGCAACAGCCAAAGGTCAGAGTTTGCAAAAAATGGATGTCGAGAATGCCTTCTTGCATGGTAAATTGCAAGAAGAGGTGTGTATGGAATAGCGAACAAGTTATGAGGATTTAGAGCATCCCACATATGTGTGTAGATTAAAGAAGGCACTCTATAGGGACTAAAGCAAGCAACTAGAGCATGGTTTGACAAGATTGGAGAGTATCTTGTCAACATTGGCTTTTATGTTTCTGATATTGATTACTCACTTTATGTGAGAAAGGGAGATGCAGGCTTGGTCATCATAGTCATCTATGTGGATGACTTGATTATTACAGGTAACAGTAAGACAATGGGATTTCTTTTTTAAAAAGAAGTTTGAGATGAAGGATTTGAGTGAGCTAAGGTACTTTCTTGGTATTAAGGTGATCAGATGTGATGATGGTATATAGTTGTCCCAAAGGAAGTATGGCTTGGATATGTTGTCCAAGTATGGTATGACAACATGTAAGCCTCTTTCAATATCATTAGAGAAAAATGTGAAGTTGAGTGCTAATGTTGGGCATGAGATAGAAGACCCAACTAAATTTAAGAGAATAATAGAGAGTCCAATTTATATAACTATCACAAGGCTAGACTAGAAAGTCTCATTTGGATGTAGTTAGACGCATATTGAGGTATGTGAAGTCCACTTCATGTTATGGACTTTTATATGAGGTAGGTAAGGATATACATGTGTTTGGATGCATGGATGTAGATTGGGCTAATAGCATTTCTGCCAAAAGATCTACGAGTGGATTCATGTTTTTCCTTAGTAGTACAACAGTTATGTGGAGTAGCAAAAATCAACCTACATTTGCTTTTTCGAGTACAAAGGCTAAGTAGTACAAATGTGGTACTATGGCAACATGTGAGGTGGTATATGGTTACGAAAATTATTTGGTGATTTGGATGTGTAGGGAGATGGTCAAGTTGTCATTCACTATGACAACATGAGCAGGATACAACTAGCTAGAAACCCACTGTTACATGCTAGGACAAAACACGTTGAGGTGCATTACCTCTTTGTGAAAGAGAAGATACCTGCAAGAGAGATTCACTTAGCACACAGGACCAAATAGTTGACATTTTCACAAAGGTATTGGGTGTAGAGAATTTTCAAAAAATTTGAAGCTTACTTGGAGTTGCAAAGATACAGTTGAGCTTACGGGGGAATGTTGAGATGGTAAGCTCAATACGTGCGGACATTGAAGATGGACCACCTAGCTAGATGGATCCGCACGTCTATACTTAGCATGTCAGTTGATCATTATGATCTTCACATGGCCATTGACTTGCCACTTATTATATGTAGTTTATTACACCTACCTACAATTGGCATAGTTATAGCATCAGTCGATCAGTATAGTTTATTATGCATTGTTTGACTTAGTATGCCACTTTCCTTTATGTTGTATCTTATCTATACTTTGTATACATTGTATTGTATGTGAAAGAATAAGAAGAAACCATCAAGAAAATGTTTTGGCCTCCATCTCTCTTCTTGTGTTCTTGAGTGAGCTTCCTCTTATGTGTATGGTGTATGTTTGGCAAAGCAACTCAAGCAAGTCGCCCCACCATGTGATTCCTGTGACAAGGATAACTTGGCAAACTATCCTTAGTTGTTGCAGCTTTACCTAGATGCCTTTCAGTGAGAGCCAAATTTAGTTTGGATTCAAAAGAGTAAGGGTCTAGAGTATTGTCTAATACTCAAGGGGGAGGTAGCACTTCCACTCTTCTAGTTGTGGAAAGCTCTCGTATGTAGTGGATCTCAGATGTATTTAGCATGCATCCAAGGTACTATGCTAACAATATGCCAGAGGTCAATACTCAATGCACTAGCCATTGTGAGATGCATGCAAATGAGTATGGTTGTTATTGCAACTCTGAGATTAATACTTTTGCATCAATTTAGGATCAGATCATGATCAATTGGGCATGAGCTTTTGCCTCAGTTTTGAGATCAAATTATGATGATCAGTTTTAGCTCGGTTTTTATTCGTTTGAGAACTATTTATGGCCACTTTTGGGATCAGTTTTGCATCAATTTTTACATTAGTTAGTGATCAGTTTTGATAATGAGTTTGTGATAAGTTTGGGGTTACATTTACAGTAGTTTGTTTTCACTTATAAAATTAGCAAATGATCAATGTATGATCAGATTATGCTTATTTTTTAATAGTTTATAGCCGATTCTATGGATAACAACATGTTTGTGAATGCCATTGACAGTTTCAACCATGATTTATGTTGATTTTATGCTTTATAATGGTTGTGAAGTTAGAACAATTGAGAAACATAAGCTATGAATGCATCCAATGGTTTCTAGCAACAATTCTAAGCTAATTCTTAGTATTATCTTATGTTTATGTTGGTTGGAAATTTTTAGTAAGCTTTTGGGCATATAGCACGGTTAAACAACAGTGGCCAATACTATAACTATGATGCTTTATGAAAATTCCAATACAGCATGCTTTTCCTTTGGCACAATGCAAAGCAATCAAGGACAATTGCATGGATTTTAAGGGGGCGACCTATCACGGGACATAAGATTTTGAGATGCTTTAATCTTGCCAATAACAATTGATTTAAGTTATTAATCAAATGTGTAAGGTTGTTTAGCACATGTGATACACATGGCAATTATTTCATGGTAACATGCCAAGGACCAAAGGGATGCATTGGGTCTCAATGGCAAAAGTTGTGATAAGTTATACCAACTTGATTTTGGTGGTCAATTTTGACTCTAGGACAGTTGTTTGGCCAATAAATGTTAGTGGTGGTGGTACTAAGGACTAGCATTAATTAATTAATAAATGCCAGTCTAAGGGTCAATAGAGGTTGGGGACCACTCTAGGTTGCAAATGGCCTAGCCAAATTCATTATGGATGGGCATATCTAATTTTGGGCAAGGTCAAAGTGTTAAAATTAATTTTTAGGAGTATTTAATTCTAAAAATTAATCAAATGGTTGGATAATGCTAAAAAATGTGTTTAGAAGGCTACCACTTGGAAAAAATGCCCATGCAAATTGAGAAAATATTTTTGGGGCTTGGGTCTAAGCCATTCAGTTAATTTACAGTCTAGGAGAGACAGAGGGAGGGAGGGAGCTACTGGTCCATTTTATGATCAAAGGACAACAATTTACTATGGAAGACAGTCATTTGGGGGCCTTCGTAGGCAAGGGATAGCAAGGGACATCTTCCAAGGGTTGACAATAGCATTATTGATCAGGTGACAGCATTTTAGAGGTGCATGGCAATATAGGTGACTGTAATAAATGCAAGCTATTGGAGCTAGTAGGCAGAATTTAGAATTTTCTTGCAAAGAAAAGTAAATTTCTCTCTCATCTTGGCTCTCTCTCACCTTCTCTAGTCAATTCTCAAAAGATATTAGCATTTCTTAGCCCTTCTCAATGGATCTTAGCCAAAATTGGGGAACAACATAGGGATTTCTACTATAAACCCAAAAATTTTGGAGAAATTAGGGTTTAGTAGCCACCTTGGGACTCGTGCCAATAGGAGAAGTCATTGTACACTAAAATCTACACCTAAAATTTTTGGAATGGACTGGGATTTCATATGCCAAGCCATCCATTGTGAATTGGGGCAACTTTTGGCCAATTGGTGGTTTCATTTGTGCAAGTCTTGGGTAAAAATCAAGGGGCAATTGGCCCAAATTGCTTGTTGATTGTTTGTACAACAAGAGGCTTTTGGCTCAAAAAAGGAGATTGTGAAATCTCAAGTTATACTCAATACATCACGAATTAAAGTTAAAGAAATATTGTTTTGGGGCTAACCGGGTGTCTATTGTCCAAGATTGATAAGGTAGTGTATGCATTTAAGTTTATGCTCATTTATTAATTAGTGTAATTAAGTGCTTGATTAGGTTTTACCACACTCTCAGAGAAGGAAGGCTAGCTTTAAGTATACCACCATAGCCCTCCATTCCTCCCTCCTTGCATCACACACATACATTTATACACACACACACTCTCTCTCTCTCTTTCTCTCTTTGTCTCAAATGCATGATGTCAAACAACATGGAGTGAGGTGTAATTTGCTTGCATGCCAACTAACTTAGTATTAAAAGAGAGAAACTTATATACAAGCATATGAATGGATAAAGGAAAACTGTAGAAGCAATCATGCAATCATAAGATTAGAAGCATCATGAATTATATTAGAGATAGAAAGCCTTGCAAGTCCTCAATGCCATCATTTTTCACATTGTTCACCCTAAACATGTCCAAATGATTAAAGCATAGATGTAACAAAAGCCCACAACCAAACCCGTTCTCAAGCTACAATCTTAAAAAATGGTAGAAATGACTATATGTATTAAACCCACTACAACTCCTTAGAAGCACATGACCATAAACCCTACAAGGATTGCCAACCACATAGCCAAATCAACAACATCCCTCATCTATTACTTAGAACATGCAGCCTAAACCAAATGACTAACATATTCAACTTGCTAAATCCATAACTTGAGATACATAATAGGAACCATGTATGCTACTCATATTGCTCCATCAAAATAAAATGAATCACCCATGCCTAGGGATAGTAGTACACCAAAACAAGTGGACCCAAAACCAAGACAGTAGCCAATTGTTACTATTTCTAAAGCCAAAGACACCTCCCAATCAAGGAAATATAAAATAGCCACACTAAAGCAAAGCTTGAATAAATATTTTGAAGGTAAAAGATCATACGATTTATGTGTGCATGTGTACTCTACCTTTCATACTCAACTATTCCATTTTCATTAACATCTCTATGTATCTATCCATCCTACCTTCACACACTAAGCTACCTGCTTTTCTTTTATATCTTTGTGTGTTTATCTATGCCTCTCTAGTCTACATGTGATACTTAAATACCAAGCATAAAGTTTGTCATGTGACAAAGTATTTGTAGAAAGTTAGCTAAGCAATCAGAAAATGAGAGTGTATTTACTTTAGAGAGTAGAATTCTACTTGAAATATATGTTCCTTGTTGTGACTCAATACTCTATTGTGTTAGGACTATAAGTGATTTTTCATATCCAAGTTTTACCTATGGACCTTTTACTTTTATAGCATATGTGCTCTTAGTACATCTCAAGCCCTTAAATTCCTTGAACATGTGCATAAAGATTGCAATTGGTATAAAACAACTCAAGTGCACTTTTGAGTTCAATATGTTTGCTAAGATTTCAATATTCACTTGTAAAATATGGCCATTCCATGCTATTTGGACTTGATACCCGCATATGCTCAAGGGTTCCATATTTTTCACCACCCTTAGGTATATACTTGGAATCATAGAAAGAAACAAGGTCATCTACAAACTGCTAGGGCATATGCCACTCAAAAAGTAATTGATCAATTTTGATGTGATAGCACTTCAAAGCACCTATAAATCTCTCGATACTTTGTCAGTTGTGGTAATTTGAAGGGTATACTTCTGTAAACACAAGAATTATCGTACAGATATCATCAATTTGCCCATTCTAAATGTAATGTAAAGACTTACTATTACAATGTGTTGTTGAATGCTTATTGTGGATGCTGCATGTATTTCTTTGTGCATGAATACATGTTGCACCAACGCCTCTATCATTAAAAGGTGAGAATTGACTTTCCTTTGTCTCAGAGCTGAAATTCCACCCTTCTAATGCTTGGACACATCTCCAATTATTACAAATACTTTCACTTGAAAGCCATCTTCATACTTGGACACATGTGCACCCAAGATGAACAATCATATGTATCAGTGATCCACTTTCCTTCCTCATCTTTCCTATTATGCACTTCTATTGAGAGAATGTTTATTCTTCTCTCTCACATTATGACCTAAGCAATGTATGTAAAGAATTATATATGAAACCCTAAACAATATGCATTTTAATACCAATCAATAATCACAAATATGATGTAAGAATTGACTATGGCATCAAGAGGTATTACCCTTTCATAATCAAATCCAAACATCAAACCTAGACATATACATTTATACATCGATTCAAACATAGATTGAATTTGAAACCATCACATTGATCATCATTTGTATATGAAACAGAATGGAACAAATAGCACGTAAATACTTAGAAATATAATTTTGTAATAAGAGAATTCATTATATTGAACAAAGTCTATTTTGATTCAATACATCGCATACATTGTAGTAGTTACAAGGATGCAACCAAATGGCATGTAGATCCAAATGGATACTTTTAATCTACACCTAAGATGTTCTATGACTCAATGCACTATGTGATATATGGGTGATGTGACACATGAGTTACATGGATGATAGCCAAATGGAATGCAAATTCGAATATGCACAAGGGACTATCACTTTAAAGACTTTTTGAACCTTGACCTCTACTACACCTCATCCATTTGGCATAAAGGAAGAACTCCCCATAGCAAAGTAGATTAAGAGTTGTGTCCTTCATCTAGACATTGTATTGCACCTACATATTGACCAAAACATAGCAATTCAATAGAAACCAAAAATAACTAATCATTCAAATGAATTATGGCAATGCTAAATATGGAAAATTTATTGATAAGTTGATTCTAGAAAGAGAAGATGGAATCTCTAGTCTACCCTATGTTGTTTACTACCAGAACACTAGATTGTAAAATCATGATCATCGAAACCTATTGAAAATGATAGATATAAGAAAACATCAATCTTTCTTAACCAAAAATAACCAATTGGTCATATGAGCTTTGGCAATATATAAGAGGGTAAATTTACTTGCAAACTAATTTGCAGAATAGAAGATAGAATCTCTTCTCTACCTATGTTGATTACTACAACAACAATCAATTTTAAAGTTAAAATTGACATCAAATCCTACCGTAAAAATAGCAAAAAAGAGGAAAAAACACAAATACATACACACAGAGATGAGTACCTATGGAACCTTTCCCAAATTGATCTCTCCAAGAAGACAATACCAAGAGTTAGAATTGACACGAAGCTCTACTAAAAAATAGTGAGAAATTGAGATATCACACACACACAAAGAAAGAGATGAGCATCTATGCAATCTTGAACAAAAAGATTTTTATAAGGATACAACAACAAGGATTAGAAGTAACATCAAGCTCTACTTAAAAAATCATAAAAAAGAAACCTAAGAGAGAGAGAGAGAGAGAGAGAGAGAGAGAGAGAGAGAGAGTTGACCATTTATGCCTCTTGTCAACAAGAGCAAGAGTTAGAACAAATATCAAGCAAAAGAGAAATGATGTGTGTGTCTGTTTGTGTTTTTCCCAAAATTATCTTTTCAAGAAAACCATAGCAAGAGTTAGAACCAACATCAAGAAAAAGAGAAACCACACACACACACACACACACACACAAACAAAGAAGCACCTATATCTCTTGCCCAAAATTATATTTGCAACAAGACAACAACAAGAGTTAGAATCGATATCAAAACCTATTGAAAAAACAATGGAAATGAGAAAATGTAGAGAAGAAATTGTAGAGGTAAGCGAAGTGATCAAAACCCTAATTACTCTTAATACAGAGCTTTAATGACAATGAAATTTCACCAAAATGGAGCAAAGAGAGAAAGGAGTTTATTGCACAATTTTTTGGTCAAATTGATTTTATGGATTCTATGGAAGGAGAAAAACAAAATTGAAAAACACCCATAAAAAACTTGGTCATAAGAGGATAAAGATACTCAAATTTTATGCACTATTGTTCCCGATTTTTTAAAATCCCCCACAACCCCTTTTTTAAATAAAAAACCCAAGGTTTAGAGAGATAAGATTCATCCTCCATATATGTCAACATCATGCCCTCCTACTAGACAATCCAAAAGGCCATGCCCTCCTACTAGACAATCCAAAAGGCCCACCTCTTAAACTATAATATTTTTAAGGGTTGATTTGTTTCCTAAGAAGACTACTAACACATATTTTCGAAAAGCATGATGATTTAAGAGGAATTTCTAAATGCCCTAACAAAGAAGAATGAAAGGCTCTTCCACAAGATTGTGTTTATGAGTCCAAGTCTCAATCTTGGGACCTAATTCACTTGTGTGACAATTAGTTTGAATGTCTATGTCCTCATGAGCTCACTCTTCCTCTTTCAACCTCCATAGCCATGCTCTAGATTTGACATTTTAACATGTTATATTTTGAAAGGTAAATAATCCTAAACAAGAATCATTGAACAACACAGCGTTGTTTCATGCATACATTTACATAATTGATATATTTTGGGAGAATATAATTTGAGCCAAGGTGTGAAGCCCAAAAAATATAATAACAAGACTATAGAGATATCATCAAGAAGCTTGAGTATTCAAGAGCCATAAGTGCCCCCTCTCCCCTGTTTTTTCTCTTGATCATGCATCCCTACCTACATTTCCTTATGTTAGATTTCCAAATCAATAGTCTCTCCCAATACATGATTCCCTTCAACCCTACCAAAGGCTCCCAAAGATAATCACTAAAGTCTCTATTTCACACCTAACTCAAGCCACATGCAAACCCCTACTTACCTATGTTCTAAATTGACTTGTCACTTCGTCCTCTTCCAATCATGTTCAACACTTGTCATTACACCCATAGTGAAGTCAATGCAGTGAATAAACCACTTTGGAATTTTGATCTCAACATGTCCTGAAGCGTTCTATCAAATACAATATCAAGGCACACAAGTATGGCCCTACTTACTATGCAAAACCACTTCTCTAAGGACAATCATCATCACTTGTAATCTGGACTCTCCACTAGAACTACAATACCACCCTCTACTAGATAAGGTTCTACGAGAAGAAGAGCTTCATGACTCTAGTCAATTCAATCTACCTAACTTGTTATCAAATATCATAGCATTATTTTGTGGTTTAGTATGCCAATCATTCAATCTAGACCCCTAGGTAGAAATACAAGACAACAAGTCTAGGCTAAAACTTTGCACCGTTCTATCAAGAGTCACTTAAAGAATATTTGTTAAGTTGAAGTTGCCTATCATGAATACTCATATCACTCCCCAAGTGTAATCTCTAATTTTATGTAGTGAAAAAAGAAATAACAAGAGAAAATGGCTAAAAAATGAGGAAAATAAGAGACAAAAAGATAGCAAAAGTTCCAACCTAGATTAGGCACACTTACGAGCACTACACCTAAGAGTCCTCAAGTTAGAGACACCCAACCAATGGCTTAGCCAATTAGCTCCATCTCTAAAACCCTAGCCCCATCCTTCCCCTACTATACAAATTTAGGGCAACTCAAGGATAAGACACCTTGGGCTTTCTTAGTAGACTTACCATCCTAAATTCCCCGACACCACCCATCCTTCTATTAATTAGGTTCTCAACTGTGGGACACATACCAAGCAACTTGGTGTTAGGCCTACCTTCTAGTTGCACTTGAATATGCATCACACTAGCTTAGTGTTAGGTAAAGAAAAATTCAAAAATTTCAAAAGAGAAAAAAGATAAACAAAAAGATAGCAAAAGAGGATCCTCAAGTTAAGCGACGACGAGTGGCTTAACCAATCGGCTTCATCCCTAACCCCCTAGCTCCACTCCCACTACACAAATTTAGGGCAACTCAAGGGTAGGATATCATAGGCTTACTCTACAGACCTGTCATCTAGAATTCCACTACACCACCCATCCTTCCCACAACTGTCCTCAACTATGGGACACATACAAAGGAGCTTCTACAACTCAATGTTAGATCCTTCTCCTAGTTGCACTTGCATACATGCACCACCCCACTTCATAGTTAGATAAGTTCATCCCCAAGGAGAGCACATTGTTTGTGCATGTAAACTAAAGATGGATCGCAGTGACCATACACTGACAAGCATTGCATTTTAGGATCCTCAAGTTAAGAGACGACGAGTGGCTTAACCAATCGACTTCATCTCTAACCCCCTAGCTCCACTCGCACTACACAAATTTAGGGCAACTCAAGGGTAGGATATCATAGGCTTACTCTATAGACTTGTCATCTAGAATCCCACTACACCACCCATCCTTCCCACAACTGTCCTCTATTATGGGACACATACAAAGGAGCTTCTACAACTCAATGTTAGATCCTTCTCCTAGTTGCACTTGCATACATGCACCACCCCACTTCATAGTTAGATAAGTTCATCCCCAAGGAGCACATTGTTTGTGCATGTAAACTAAAGATGGATCGCAATGACCATCAACTTTAATAACTGGTAATTCCATTATCCTTTCATCCATCTAGTTCCATGCACATCCACGACCTAGATCTTCTAAAGACTACCACACTACGCTAATGGAGTGTGCCATGGTGCTAACACTTGGCTAACAAGGGGGGTAAATGTTAACCCTCACAAGAGAAAAGTTGCTAAAGTCAATTTGGAAGACAAGTTGAAAGCCCAAAATCAAGGTGCAAAGAGGACTAATCAATTTTCAAGTTTGTTAAAATTTAAAGTGCTCAATGCATTATTGTAAGCATGTACCTATAAGGTGCTTATGTAGTATTTTTCAACCCATCACTCCTAAGTAAAAGATATATTCTTATAAATATTCAATGAGAGTTGGACTCACTTTCATGCAAATTGTAAATAATCCCTAGACTTATATCAAAAGACTCACAAGGAATGTGAGGGTTACAAACAATCTCTATTTGCTTCTATATAACCCATAACCACATAAAGCTAGTATATGTGCAAAGGACTAGTCACAAGCCCAATGGAAAATGGAAGGGCACCCAACTAAAAGTAGAGACCCCAATCATAGTATATATATTGTGTAAAAGTGATTAGAGAACTCATTCTTGTGTGTGTTTACTCTTCATTTTGTCTACTATCTTGTAATAAACATTGCTTGAGAGTAAGGAAGAATGTGTGTGTGTGTGTGTGTGTGTGTGTGTGTGTGTGTGTGTGAGTTGAGTGAGAGACCAAGTGAGGATGAAGTTCATCTTCATCTCTTGCTTCAATCTCTTCTTTCTCTCTTGCTTCCATAGCTCAAAGGGTAAGAGGGAGACCACTCATCGAGTTCTTACAGCCAACTCAAAGATCGTCATTCAAGGACCATATACCCAAGTTTTGCTTGATAAACCAGGTCCAAGAGAGAAATCTAACTGCAGAGAACAAAATCGAGTCCAACACGCCCTCGCTCAAACCTTCACTTGCCCTGGGAAAAAAGGGTGCTTCAAGCATTTGGTTTAAGGTCGTTATTTGGTGAACAACCTAGGATCTGAAAAGAAACAGCATTCTCAAAAGAAACTACCTGGAGTTCTTTGGGTACCAACTCTTGATCTTGAGAGTCAAATTTTGTTTGTTGCTGATTGAGAAGTCTATTATACCCAGGGTCTTCTATGAAAGGAACGCTGAAAACTGATCATCGTCTCCAACTACCACTCCTCGAGTTCTTACAGCTTTGCCAGAAACCCTCAGGACGCACGCTTGCTGTAACAGTGCACCTTCTCCAAATAGACACTGAGATGAAATCACGGGCAAGGACAAAAGGGTTACAGACATACACCAACCCCAAAACAAGGGAAACAGAACACCATCACTGACCCTTCTCAGCATATTGTATCCGTCTAAACAGTTAGCAATGGGTCTTTACATGGATGCAGGATGTACTTTTTTAATGCTTACTGGGGCTATGAGGCTTGTAGCTTTAACATTCAATTCTCAGCCATGTCTGTTTTCTTTTCTTCTACAATTAGTTCAAATGGCAATGCCAGTAATGCTATTAGTGAAACACCGGCATGCTCTTAGCAGTGGTCATACTATAGCTTTCGCAGATAGGTTCTCACCCTCTAAAATAGTGTTACACAGATAGGCACATGGAATGTGAATAAGGGATTCTTAGAAACATAAAAGCCTCAGGAAAGCTTTATTCTCAACCAGTGGTTGCATGATACTCAAGTAAAATCAGACAGGCAAATAGAATTTCAAGGCATTCTCAGAAACATTTTGGCCTCAGGGAAGCTTTATCTCACAAATTCCTCACACTGCAACACACACGTCCTTTGGGCCATTATTCACCATTACACTAAAAACATTCAAGACTCAGGCCTTTCTCATCAAACCATCATCACCATGCTGCATAATAAGTTTAGCCTGGTAAACTTTATTTCATTACACACACAGGGATTATAACAAAAACTAACTAATACCACAAAAACTTTGAATTATTAGGCTTTATTTCATGCCATAGGGATGAGTAGTCGCATAGATTTGACCACGACCTTTTTATATTGATCAAAATTCATTGCTGCCCCATTGTAGAAAATAGAGTGGAGCTTCCTCAAGTTACATTTTACAGTTCCCTAATTTGTGAACAGATTTTCTAATCATCCTGCAGTATCCACTCTCCTTAATCATCAATCCCTGAACAGCTGGATGACTGCTATCAATCAGTCCTGTATTATCCCCAAAAGCTCTTCATCACGATACAGTACATATCTGTAAACATCAAACAAGGCAACCATTAGTAGAGCTCAGATAGAATGAGACTTTGTGTAATTTTCTTATTCAAGAATAGTCAGCTTCCTCCTCCTGAATATAAGAAAATAGATCCATATAACACTAAAAAAGTTAAGGATGACTTGACTTCTAGAATGATCGGCGCACAAGGTATGAGGACTGGCAAACCTGAAAGGTCTATATGCATCACACAAAAAACTAAAACAAAACTGCCCATAACCCTGTGTTACATAAAACAAGAGAATTGATATGTCTAACTCGTAAACCATAGCATGTCAAGGATTTGGGCATACTCTTCTTCCCCTAACTTTAGCTGATTCCCACCATATTCTGGAAGAAGCACTGTGTCCCCTTCCTTCACAAGTATTGGGATAAGTGATCCATCTTTTGCTCGGCCACCTGGACCAACAGCAACAACCTTCCCTGCATTCACCTGATTTACACAGATGAACCATAAAGAAACAGTACCAAAATCCAAAGCACAGAGCATTCAGGTAAAAAGCCAATTGAGCGTTAGTTAACAGATGTGAAACGGACAAACAACAAAAAGCTGTAGTAATTTCCCGATGTAGGCAACTCTATGTTACTCCCACGTAGTAGTGTTGGCATGATTAGCTTGTTGCAGTGAGCAAGTTAGTATGGTGGGCTGGTGGACATGGGAAAATTAATGTTCCTCCCATGTAGTAGTGTCAACATCACTAGCCTATTCCAGGGAAGGGACTCAAGTCAGGTGACACCCTATATTCTTCCCATGCAGTAGTGTCAACATCATGAGATCCTCAGATCCAGAAAGGGAGCCACACCAAATCTTGCAACATTCCTGCACCCCATACCTGGCACATTGTAATGGGGGACAGGAACAACAAGCACACCACCCCCCACCCACCAGGCCCCCCCAATACACAAACACCACCACCACAAGAAGTTTGACGATTTCCCATGTTGCGAAAGGGGCTCTTTTCCCTTCTTTTTCCTGAGAGTTCAAAATCATGAGCTTAGAAGCTCAAGAGGCACCGCATACCTAGCTGGGTGCTTTATCCAGCTTGCACCCCGAGCTGCCAGCCCCTTCCCTGAACTGCATCAAGCTAGGTATGCAGTCGCTCCCTTGCAGAAGCTCATGATGTTGTCATGATTCACAATGCGGGAAGTGTAGTGGGAATTTATCTCAAACTTCTTGTGCACGAGCATGTGGGAAAACTCTCTGTCATTCCTATGTGGGAGTGTCAGCATCATGAGCTCAGAGCCACCCCATAGCAACGGGGGGCTTGAGACTGACCGCCCTGCAAAATGTCGGATAGAAGTCGCAAGCATCTCCCCATGCCTGCAACCTCCATTCCCCACAGCTACAAGCTAGGAATGTGGCAGCTCTTTTGTAGAAGCTCATGATATTGTTGGAATCTCGGGAACTAAGAGTTCATGTGTTAATGGTCTCACGAGCCACCTATCGCATATAAGGCCCCCAGTCTGCTTTAACAGGGCCTCTCTCTATCTACTGCGATCGAATCACCGAGTCACCATCTGATTCGCTGCGAAAGATTGATCGATTGCGAGAGGTAGAGAGAGACATACACACCTTGGAAGCGGAGGCGGACTCTGGAATGAGAACACCTCCCACGGACTTAGTCGGAGGCACGAGCTTCTCTACCAGCACCCGGTTGAGAAGAGGGATCAGCTTCCTCGCCATGAATGCCAAGCGCAGAGACGGCCTTGTAAGGGTTTAGGGCTTTAACGGATTTTGTCACATCGCCCTAAGCTTTTTACAACGTTGGATTTTATTAATCATAGGGGCCTTACTAAAAAGAGTGGGGTAAAGGAGTGGGCACATATTTTAACTAGGTTGACAAGTGCAGCTCTCTACACGAGTATGAAGTTCTATATGTAGTTCTTGCATGTTTGTTATGTAGCAGTTTTACTGATGATCTTTAGACATGTGTCGTGTTTTGAAGCGAAATACATTTGTAGATAAGTTTTTGCGTTGTTTAAATACATGGAAGATGTCGAAATGAGAATATGCATGTATACGTAGTTCGAGTCAATGATCGTGATTTTAAACATTCACATTTCTTTTGGTATGTTAAATGAGGTTTCTCCTCTTCAAAAAATAATTCTTTTTTACATCTTACTAGGTGTCTGTATAAGTTGTTGTACCCTGTCGTGGCTGCATTTTTCTTACGAATGGTGGCCTGCTCAAAATTCCTAGCTTTGTTTATGCTATCAACTGTTGCTTCTATGTTAACCTTGAAGTTATCCTCAAATGGCTGGAATGTTTCTATGTCTTTTTCATTTTCTTGACGGGATTTCTTCAGTGTTGTTGGATTATTTTCTCAATGTCCGCGTCGTTTGTCCTACATACTCCTTTCTGTTTTTCCCATCTTATGATATAGATGAAGTACTTGCTTTTGTATCTCTGCATTGCCACTTTTGGACTGGCTCATGGGTCTTGGTTGTGAATGATACCGGACAATATGGAAGTACTTGAGCTAGTGGCAGGACTTGCAGTGGTTGAGGCTAGAAGTTTGGTTTCTTCTTAGTTTGCTTCTATCTGCATTTTTGTGAGAGAAGTTGATTTTTTTTAAAGTTTGAGAAGTCGTGTTTGAGAACTTGCCTGATATGTAGGTTATGTCGTTGAATGAATCAAAGTTGGAACCTTTTTTCTGAGTGTAGACCTCTTTGCTCTCAGTAGGTATGTGAGCTTCTTGATTGTTATTGCAGGTTCCAAAAATTAAGGTTGCAAAGTTTTAGGAGGTTGTGTATCAATTGCGAGCTTGTCATCTAATGCGAGACACCGTTTATTGTTGAGAATCTGAGTGCATGTGACCATCAATTTTTGGAGGTCGTTGTATGTTCCAAAGCCATTGACATACGTTGATGGCTTTTTCCTAGCAACATTTGCCATTCTCATCTAGTTTGTCGTTACGTATATATGATTTTGCATATATGCAAGACGGTTCTCAATAGGGCACTAGGTGTTCTTATGGTTTTGAATATATAGCTGGAAAATCTGCATGCATAGATGAATGTGGTTAGGTAAAGCAGTCTATTAGTTTTTAAATGCATAATAAGTATCGTTTGGTTTGTATGTACCTCATCCGGAGCCATCTTTGCCTTGACGGGTATTGTGTATCTATAAAGAAGAAAATGAGAAAAGCACATTTGTTTGTTAATAAATCTATTAGTTGGAGATGAAAATTTGGAGAACACATTGGTCTATTAAGAAACAATGTTAAATTGAAAGACGGTATAGAAGTTTGATTTATTACTTGCTACAAGAAGCATATGAGATTGTTGTGTGATAGAATGTGTTGTGTTTAATCCTTTTTTTTTTGTTGAGCTATGTTATTTCTTCACTTGAGTCGTGGTATCAAGAAAGGTGTCGAAGCAAAGGCAAATGGATTTGGAAGGCCAATGATATTCAAATTTCTTCTTTTAGTTATGCGAGAAAGCATTACGTATACTAGTCCTGGCACATAAACACTCCTAATGTGTAGAAGTGCTTTTTGGTTTCACGGTGGCTCCTTGCGATTTGTGACCAATGATTGTGTATGCGAGGGTCAAAGAGAACGTGGATTTATGGTATCACTTGATATCATTTTTCCATTTATTGTGTCAATATGATTAATCTTACATATCACACCATTTGCTACACCTATGGTGAGGTTAATGTTCTTATTTATCATTGTAGTTGACCCAACTGCTATCTCCTCTATCTTGTGGAAGTTCTTGTCATGTAGCCACATCTACAATATTGCCTCATCGTTTGCACTCGTTTGAACATTGATAAGAGCATAGCCTCATCATAATTGAAAGGCTCTCCTGCATCTGTAACCAAGACATACTGCATCGAGGGCTAAAATCTGTCAAGGGGGTGTCTATCTGTAGTAGAACACCGCACTGCAAGCTCTATTGCCTGCCCAACATTCTATCCAACACCCTAGCTATGAGTACTTAATGCTGCCACATGCTCTCCAGCTAGTTGTACATGAGCTTGTGGCTCCTCCTAAAATATAACCCTGTGTATCTCCATTATCTTCTCAAGCTGCCTATGCATCTTGTCTTCATGGAAGACTACACCATGGTTGCTGATACCATCAAAAGTACATCAAACCAGGATGATTTAGCATGAAAAGTACATGGCAGTCTGGATATATATGCTTGCTGTAATTTATGACAGCAATGTACAATGAGAGCTGGCAATAGGCAAAACCCAATATTCAAAGTCAATCACTGATTATCAATGCAAAACCAGCATCAAGCGGGCATAAACAAGCATGTAACAATCAAATTAACATGAGCTAACACCCAAGCATGCCAAACAAATTCCGTTAGTAAAGTCGGTACACTCCCCAATCAATAGGGCAAAATGTACATACCACTACCAAGACCTAACACAAGTCGGTGTCTGCTCAATGAATACAAAGTTGAATCAGCCCAAGTGCATCTACATATCAACCATACATCATCCACGAGGAGATCCCAATCTCAAAGATCTAAAAGCTCAATATGCATAATCCGCACTACTCAATGTTTGATAAGCATACAAAGACACTCCCATTGGCACAAAAGCTGTAAGTGTCAAACAAATAAGCTCAAACAAAGCATGGAAGAGCATCAGTGATGACAGAGTATCCAAGATCATACATTAGTAAGACATCCAGAGCATATGAGCAGTCAAGTATTCAACATGAAGATAATCCCAATCAAGCTCTGACGAGCCAAAGCAAGGCCAAAATAAGCTCCAGAATATCCAAAGTCAAGCCCAAACAAAGCTCTAGTAGCATTCAAGTCTAAACAATGTAACTAGAATGTGTAGGTAACATAAGCATCAAGCATGTACCAATGGGTCATACATAGACCATAGGTATAACCTTTGTCACAAAGCATGCCAATGTAGACCAATGTCAAGTAAATGCTAACCAATACAGAGCTCAAAAAAGGCTCAAAATACATTCTAGAACCATCCAAAGCATTTGCCAACCTTCATTTGCATCCCAATAGTCATATGAAACACCTGGGAAGCACCCATGACCAATAGGCAAAGCATAAAGTGACTAAATAAGCTTCACCCCTAGAGTGTACAGCAATGATTTATTGTGTAAAACTGAGTATTTTAGGCCACTAAATCAGCTCCAAATGATGGCCAATCAATAGGCATACATTCCCCTAACATTCGGGGGACCATTCAGGATCGACGGGCATCAAATGTCAATGCCAACCAAGATGTAGCATCAAATGTCAGTATAACACTATTTATAATAGCATGTGGACTATTATGACAGTCCCAAAACAGTACTAAATTAGACTCAAATCAATACCAATGCTCAATGCTTCAATGTTAGGCTCCAAGTATGCTTCTAGGCATCAAATGAGACCTATCCAAGTGGCCAATGGCTGGAGCAGTTGGAGAAGATCAATGTCAAGCTGAGGAAGATACTCCTATAGGTCACGTGATGGCACAAACTAATTTGGGGCCTATGGAAGGGATAGGCAAGGTCAAGGTAAGGTTGGAGGGGTAGTCAAGGACCCCCAGGAGCTCCCTCTTAAAGGGCAAAGTCACTGGTAGAGTGTAGGTGTTGCAGGAAGAAAGAGGACGTCGTTGCCCTACTTCACAAAACCTATGGACTGAAGTGAAATAACAAAAGAGAGCTCCAATACCTCTGAAGGAATGCCCTGAGGGTGCCCAAATGGGTCGGGTAGGTGCGGAAAGTCGAGGAGTGATCGAAGCTCGAAGAAGTTGGATATGGTTGCCAAGAGTGAGAACCAATGGTGTAGGGATTCAGATGACTGCAAAAGAGTCGCGGACCAAGATCGAATGCTCAAGCAACCATGCTCTAATACCAGTTGAAAGGTGAGAAGGATCGAAGCTTGCACAGCTATGGCGGGAGAGCAAGAGCAAGAGAGAGAGAGACTCACAATGTAGGAACTCCAACAGTCACAATGTGTGACCAGGCTTCCCTTTAATCATCTATCACTAAAAGAATAAAGAATAAAGTGACAATGATGGGCCCTCGCCACCTGCAGTTTGCAAGCCCGAGTGCTGTCAGTGTAGTAGTACACGGTTGTCTAGGTGGAGGCTCCTTTATCCCCAACAGTTTGGATATGTTCAATTGTGTAGTATTTGTGTAGAATCTACTTGTTGTACTTGCAAACATCTTCCTTGTGTGTGCATATGATTGTTGTTTTTTGGTCGACGAAATCTAGGACATCCTTCTTATTGATCATGCACTAATGTAAGCATTCTTGTATCTCTCACTTTGTTGGACAACGATGCTTGATCACTTGTAGAAATAGTAGGAATGGCAAGTCGCATGCATGCCGAACTGAGGTTTGGAGAGTGTGTTGCTCTCCATGTGCCCAGTATGAGGAGGACGTGATGTGACATTATTCATAGAACTCGGTTTGATGGTTGTAAATATTTGGTAACTATGCAAGATCACCAAAAAGTATCATGAGCATCTTGCTGAATGGATTGAGCAATGAGCCTTGGCAGATGCTCATTATCTAACACACTATTATATCAAGCGTTGTCCTTGTTAACATGGACATCTCATCGATAATGATTGTGTCAGCTTCTCTTATTGCAATGTAGCATTCATCCATCTCTTGCAATTGTACTGGATATTGTTGTGCATGTACTGGTATCTTAAATTGGTAGTGGACCATGGTGGATAGACTACAAAGTCTAGTTGTAGCTTCTCCTGTGCTTACTGTCAACAATACGCTCTTATTCTTAGCAATGAGGTTGTAACTATAGTAATGTATGATGAAGCTTTTTCCACTACATGGTGTGTCGATGACAATGTGTAGGTTGTATGTCGCATCGAGGAGGTGGTTGTAGACAGATTGTTGTTCTGATGTTAGAGTACTTTCAAGAATTGTTCAGAACTCTTTCGTGAGCTGTAACATCTTTATCCATATTGATGTGACAACACTTTCGCAGTTAGAAGCTACTAGAGGTACTGTGAATGTCACTAGGTTGTCTCTGATAAAAGGGATATTTTGAATGATCATGATCATTAGTTGATGGGTTCAGTTCGAGGTGAGAAAGTTTATTTGTGTGTAGCCCATGATGAACATTTCGAGGTCTTCGTCGTTGCGGACATGAGACCACAGAGTTGGCACTCGATGAAGTATGATTGTGCCTTGTTCTTGGAGCTTATTAGTTCACTCTTTGACCTAAAGGTTTTTTGTTGCAGTAATGTGTTGAGTAGAAGAAACCTTCAGTTTGGTGGCCTAGGTGAAAATCGGTGAAATGTACCAGTCTTGTATGCTCCTGCACTGTATTGCCATAAGTGTCATGGAGAGTGGGTTTATGATCAAATGCAGTGGTGGTTTTGGTGATGCTACAGTTTTTCTGGTTGTAGTAGAATGTTAAATACTTTAAGCTCGATGGCCAAGCAAAATAAAGGTCTACATGATGCATGATGATATTCCTTGTCCTTGTGAGCTTCCACTGTCATATTTGTGGAGGGGAGATGTCAATGTACTTGATGGACTCGCTTCTTGTGACCATTGGAATCTGTAAGTAATTCAATGCTGCTTTGGTGGGTGACATTGGCTTGCACAATATTGCGGCAAAAATTAATTTTTGCTTGTTGGAGTCTAAGTCTTGCAATCCAAGTCTATTGGCATCTTCTATTTAGATGTTTATCTTCCCAATTAGCTTAGCCTTCATTGCATACTTGAGCAGGTAGTAAGAGATGGAAGAGTTTGTTACTCGTTGAATATTCATGTGCACTCCCCATAGGAGTAGTAATGCTAGGTGATAAGGCACAACATTTTGGTGCTCACCTCTAGGATGGTAGTAGATGTATCTTTGAGTTTCAGGGTCTATTGTTGGTTCCGGATCGTCACGTGAGGCATATGAAAATCCATACTTGCATTTACTGAGGTCATAACTTTTGCTTATATAGAAGGCAAGACGACACCTATGAATTTGCTTTGCCATGACGAGGGCTCTTAGTTTTCTTATCAAACTACATCGATCATCGTTGGATAGAATGTACACACATATCTCGTTAGTCGTATTTGCAACGTCTGCCTCATGTAACCATAGGATTACGTGTGCATGTAAGGAGCCCCTATGTTTGATCTCATACCTAATGACATGGTGTTGGATGCACCCTACGCAGGCACGTCTGGCAAGGAAGTATTGGTTGAAGAAAAGATGGAACTTGGTGTGGAAGAGGATGGTGCACTCGATGGGATAGTCTTTCTGTGAGAAATTAGGATTGAACTCCTTTGCAATGCATTCCAACTTGATCATCTCGACCCACCTCATACTGGTGACCTCATCTGCAGCAAACATGAGGAAGAAATGAGGCATTCCCCAGGCATCGACCATTGTGATAAGGTCCTTCAAGTTATGCCGGTGCCAAGATGGGGATCCCAGTATTGAGGCAGGAACATTGTATCGGAGGATGTGCTTGACGACCTCTTCATTGGAACTGTGCTTATTTGTGCGCTTGTCATTGCTGAGGATGTAAAGCCTTGTCCTTGGATGTGGATGTTTTGCTATAGCCATGTACTTTTGGATCAGTGGATTATATAGCATGTTGAAAGCCAACACATCTGCAATATCAGATGTAGTCCAAGACAATTCTAGTAGAACAGCTATGAAAGTGATCCATCATTCCAAGAGACTAGAGGGTTATCGAGAATAGATCGACAGTCCAAGGTTCCATTCACAATTGCTCTTGTCATTTTGTAGACTGAGATGGATGTATCAATGATGCTCAATAGTTGAAGACGTAATGGCTTTGCATTGAGATTTCATTTTGTGTAGTCTAGTAAGAGTGACACCACGTATTTGTTTCTCTCTTTCTTCTCAAGACATGGTCGGCATTTAGTTATCATCATATTGACTCCATGTTATTGGTATGCAAGGATGAGAATAGTGCTTGACAAAGCCATTGTAACTTGTATTTCTGTTGTAGATGGATCATTCTTTTGCAAGTTGCAGCATGGTGTTGCATTGTGACTATATCACAAGATGTGCACATTGTTAGTCTTCCAATGATGCTTTCACATTCTATCGCCCAAGATGATTCAAGTTTTTCTATGTCGTACCAAGTTGCAACAAATGGTTTTAGTGATATTTTTCTAAAAGCCATATTTTTCCTTTTTCTAGAGGTCCTAAAGGATACCTTGTGACTTTTTTTCTTCGTAGCGTCCCATTGATGCTAATGAGAAAATATGTTTTTATCATAAAAAACTGCAGTATACTTGTTCACAAAAAAACATGCTATACTTCGTAATTTCATTTTTTAAAGGATAGTTTATTTTTTCGATATGCAAGGATGATGATTTTTTTTCTTCTTAATAGTAATTCTAATAAAATAAATAAATAAAATCAATAAACAATAACAATACTTCAAAAACTTAAAAAAAAACTAAATGAAATGAGAAAACATACTATATAGCATGCTGAAGAGTTGGCACAAATCTCTTCATAATTAAATAATTATGGGAGAAGGTGCCATTCCCTTGTCCATTCAAAATATCCGATTTGTTGAAGTTTTACGTTTTCGGTTTTTTTAGTACATTTGAATGTTCTTACACTTTTGTTTTCGCCATACGTTCAAAAGATCATTAACAATAACAACACTTCAAAAACTTGAAAAAAATAAATGAAATGAGAAAACATGCTATGTAGCATGCCAAAGAGATGGCACAAATCTCTTCATAATTAAATAATTATGGGAGAAGGTGACATTCCCTCGTCCATTCAAAATATTCGGTTTGTTGAAGTTTTATGTTTTCATTTTTTTAAGCACGTTTGAAAGTTCGTTACGCTTTTGTTTTTGCCATAAGTTCAAAAGATCTTTTTTTTTTCATTTTTGTTTTACTACTATTTGACTATTAACTAACATAAGTCTATCTACTAATACTATAACTATTAATTACATACTAACTATTACAAATACTATTGATATTACAAAAGTGTTTCTAATTTACTAATTACAATAGAACGATTAAAATTACTAATAAGTCTAACTAATTAAGTACTGCTAATATTACTAATAAGTTTAATAACTAATATTAGAATTACTAATTAACTATTTACTAGTATAAATACTATCAATACTACATAAGTCAAACTAGGAGTCCCTTGGCACCTCACTAGCATCCAAGCGATTCGCTAGCTTCGCCTTGGAAATACTATTGATATTACAAAAGTGTAACTAATTTACTAATTATACTACAATTATTAATATTACTAATAAGTCTAACTAATTAAGTACTACTAATATTACTAATAAGTCTAATTACCTATACTACAACTACTAATTAACTATTAACTAGTACAAATACTACTAATACTACATAAGTCTATCTAATCAACTATTACTAATACTACATAAGTTAAAGTAGGAGTCTGTCAGCACCTCGCTAGCACCCAAGTGATTCGCTAGCTTCACCTTGCTTTGCATTGTCAACCCGTATTTTGCAGGCCCTACATTGCACCTTAGCTTGCCCAAGTCATCAACCCACTACTCTGACTTTGCATGTGCAAGTATTGAATCCGTCCAACTCCGCCTTGGCGGTGGTGCTAAACTTAGTGGCAGCTTTGATGTAGTGATAATAAGTTGTAGCTATGGCGAGTCTATCATGGCATGCTAGCTATTAACGATAGCACTAAGAGTTTACTTTGCTAGGACTTAGCATGGCCTGGTCATTATACTATTTGTAATGACAAATTATGATTCCTTATGATCAATTAATCGATTTTAAACTTGGCACTTACTTTGACTAAGTCTAACTAATTAAGTAATACTAATAGTACTAACAAGTCCAACTAAATTAAGCATAACTACTAATACTACTAGTACTACTAAAAGTCAACTATCCAACATGGATAATAAACTAATAGAAATGCTATTAATAAGTAGCTAATTAACTAATACTAGTAATAGTGCTTAATTTAGTAGTAACTAATATATTTACTAAGTATAATAATATAATCTAATCTTTAGAACTAATGGTTTTAACTAAGTTGACAAAATCTAGTGTAAACATTAAAACTAGTCGTTTGAACTATGACAAAACTAACTATTCTAAGGAAGGACGAAAACTAAATAAATAATCGTGTTGACTAATTATAATAAACTAATCATGTTGACTAATTATAGCAAACTAATCTTGACAAAACTAACTATTCTAAGGACGGATGAAGACTAACTAATGATGTTGACTAATTATCATAAACTAAAAAGACAAAGGACAAAATTGTTTAAACTAATCCTAAAAAGAACTAATAACGAAGATTTGAATCTAACCTTTTGTCTTGCAAATGAGATGGCCGAGGAACTGACGTACACATCTCCACACACTTGTGCATGACCTTCCTCTCTCCTCAAATAAGAGACTAATTTCGTAATGAAGAGAATGGCCCATACTACTTAACTCTCCCCCTTTATATAGGTTTAAGGCATCCCAACATTCAAAGCTTTCCTTTAAGCTTTTTAAAGCTTTTGTACTTTGCAAACTTGAAAAGCCTAAAAGCTTGGATCATGGGAGTTTCTTTTCCCTTATCATGCAAATTGAAGAAGTTAGGTCGTCCAGTAATTTTACCTTTGAGTTCTTTGATTGGGTACCAAACATCCTGTCAAGTTCCTCCCAAGCAGTTCTAGCATCTCTAATGCCAGAGATATGATGTAGCACATAATCACTTAGCCCCCAAGCAATGATGGCTAGTGCTTTGTTATTCATCTTCTTCCATTCTTTGGTATTGAGCTGGTCTTCTTCAACGAGCCCATCTTCATCACCTTCCTTCTTGATATCAGCATCGTCTTCAAACAAGTCCCACAAGTCCTTTCGCATAAGGTGATACATGGTCTTCCCTTTCCAGGCATGAATGCCTTCCCCATTAAACATTGCTATTTGCTCAAGTTTAGCCATTTTTTAAGGAGGTCTTACCACGAGAATACTCGGGCAGTGTCCATCCTTTTATAAAGATATTGATGCTTATAGGAAATTTGATTAACAAGGCTTTTGCAGATGAACCATTGAGCAATGGAAGCAAGACGCTATCCTAAAATTCAAGAGTATTGCCTTGACGTTCAGCAAGGACTGCCCTAAAGGTATAGCACTAAATCAGTACCAAAGACTTTCAGACATAGCCAAGTTGAGCTGATTTGATGTGTCAACAAACACAAGCATTGGCAGTGAAGAATAGTATCAATATATACTTTGTTTATAGCTTGTTGTGCTTGATTTCTCCCCTTCTTACTAATTTGAAGTGCTGGGAACTAGTTGAAGACTTAGATTAGACTATCAAACACTTGAGTGAACTGAGAGGGAAGATATTTATGAGCTTGATGAAAATGGCTATGGCTTCAAGTTCTAGGGTTTCTACAACAGCCTAGTTTATTGCTTACAGCAGCAGATGGAGGAATGGATCATTTGGCATGCAATTTCAGTGGAAGGTAATCTTGGTTAGTAACCTTTGAAAGCCCTATGATTGTTGCCATGATTGCGTTGTGTACAATGAGCACAGTTGTACAAATCGTCATGCTATTGCAGACTACACCATTTCTAGAGATCACACAATACCGCCTTCTAGGAAGACCAATGTCGAGGTTCAACGTGCCAGGGAGAAGCATCCAGAATTAGGGAAGCTAGCCACATAAGAAATCTTGTGAAGATATGGCTTGTAGTGTGAGATCTTGGAGCTCAAAGATGACAGGGTCTGGCTGGCTATGGCAGATAGAAGTAGAGAATGTGAAGATGAAGTAGGAGATGAACTCAAATGCTTGAACTGAGTTGAGCAGGGATTGTGATGGACTAAGAGAGAAGTGAGGAAAGCTAGACCATGCCCACCTTGGCTTTGATACCATGTGAAAAAACATGGATCTTGAGCATAGCTGTAGCTATGGAGGTTTGAATGTATTGACTAGAACCATGACAATGTAGGCAACTGACACTAACTATTACTCGATTGAATTAGGTTCCAAGATAGAATACTTGGACTCATAAACACAATCCCGAGTAGGACATGATAGAGACTCACAGTGAAGTACAAAGTACAAAATAGCATTTCATGAAAAGTGAACCAAGTACATGTTTTTATAGCTTTTCAGCTTCTCCACTCTCCTCACTGTGCATATGGGATTCATGACATCTCTTCTTGGAGCATACATTATTTGTTATTTCTCAATAGAGCCTAAATAAGGAGATAGAAGTATGACACAATTATAAAGCCATTCATAGAAAATTACACATGTTATACCAAAGGTTGTGGCTAAAGGTTTTGATGACATAGGATGATCAAGTGGCTTGATGATCATCAACACTTTGTATAACTAATCCCTTCTTCAATATGCTTATTGGAGACCTTCGAAGTCATTGAGCCTTCGATTAGAACTCATGCACCTCATTCATGCTAAGAAGTTTGGGGGAAAAGCTTATGGTGTCATTAGATTGAGAAGTTGATAGCTAGATCCATGCGTGGATTGATGTGCATACCAAGGTTGCCACATTGAGACTCATGGTAGAGGTTGAGAGGAAGCTGTGGGCAGTAGGGGACAAAAGGCAACCTCTAAAAGTAAGCGGTTCAATTTGCAAAGCCTTCTCCTACTATAGATGCAAACAAAATAGCCCTTTGACTTTCTTATGAAGCCCTTAATATTTTAGCCATACATACACTTATAGCATGTAGCTTGTGAGTTAAGCTTTGGGGACTCACTTCCTCTGTGCTGTTGATTGAGGGACAATCAAAGCAAGTTATTTTTTATGTGAGATGCAACTTTGTGTAATTGACATAGGTGAGAGATATAGTTTGCCTCGTTATTATAGAAGATAGTTACATCATGATGGGTGACCTTTATTACTCTTAAGTGCTCCTGTCTTGTTGGACTAGCAACTTTGATTTTTTTGAGCTTTAGAAATTTGGAAAGAAGAGGAGGAGCTGGACATTAATGTCTTTAAGATTTAAGCAACCATGACCAAGTCCCTCTCATTGGGAAATATGGGCGCATGGAAGGCGCTCAGTCGTCAAACAGATTTTTTTATGTTAACATATGTTTAGACACGCCTGTCATAATATTTAGAGTATGTTTCTATATGCATCTCAACAAATAAAGGAAGGAATGAGCATATGCATTTTAACACAAAGGGCAAGCAATGTGTTAGTACATATATTACTACATGAATATATAAATAATGGAGGTATAGTGAAAAAAATTACCAAAAATGGGTATGATGGCTACAACCGCAATGATGAGTCAAATTGTAATCAAGGCTATAAGGGCAGTGGTGAGTTAAATTGTAATCAAGGCTAGGCAATAGCAAGTTTGGTGGTGATGATAAGATAGCAACATAAATGATTATTATATAATGTATGAATGCTTAGACTACTACTGTAAGCTATTAAATTAGTCTATGTTTTATTAATATTATTAATTATTAAAATATTAAAATATTAGATTATATATATAATAGATAGTACATTAATGTTAATGGCTATCATACATACATACATATATGAAATATGCATTACAATATCTTTATATATGTATTTATAAAATAAACATATTTACAATATTATAATAATAATAATATTGTATATACATGTGTATATATATAATGTTAATTAATATATCTAATATAAATATTGTTGAGATATCGACTCTACTCGTGATATGCCAGAGTGACCGTTGTGCATTTATGTCACCGACTTGTCAGTTGTTGCAGATGCGGTTGGTACACCGCCCATGAATAATAGCTAGATGACAGCTATCCTTTGTTGAGATATCGAGCTCCACTCGTGATATGCCAGGGTGACCGTTGTGCATTTATGTCACCGACGTGTTAGTTGCAGATGCGGTTGGTACACCGCACATGAATAATAGCTAGATGACAGCTATCCTTATCTACTCTAGTTTGTGGCTCAGTTAGTATGCCACCTTAGTTAGTTGAGTTTGGTTTGAGACCCATATATAGGGTTCTTCTATTTCTATGTATGAGAGCTCTTTTTAGCTTCCACAACTAAGAAGAGAAAAACTGTTTTCAGCCTCCACCCTTGTGTGTATTCCCCCATTGTGCAAGCAAGAAAGTTACAAGTGAGACTCCTTCCTTCTCTCCCACAATCTTGACATGGTATCAGAGCCTTGTTCGTGGTAAGGAGCTCAAGAAAGCAAGCCAAGCTCGCGGTGTTCTGGTAAGAGGAGAAGTGTTGCTTTCATTTTCTGTTTTGGGAGCAGATCTCTGCAGGTAGCACAGCCGGAAATTGCAAGAGTGCATTGTCTCAGGTTGAGACGCCCTTTGCGGTGAAGCAAGAGGGCAGTATATGCTACGAGACAAGGCCTTTAGCCCTTGGCGACCCTGTTTTTTTGATTTGAGGCCATCTCGGGGCCTGTTTTGGAGGCGGAAGTTTTCTGCACGCACTCAGGAAAAGACCCTATTTTATGCTGTGCGACCACTGTTCTACAGGTCAGTGAAAAGTTACTGTAGAAATTGCATCGTATGCTTGTGCGCAGAGACATTGGGAGTTTCAGAATCATCCTTGGTTCCTGTTTATGCAAAATCGTCACTAGGAAGTGACTGTGTGGTCAAATACCACTTTCGCCAGTTTTGCAGATTTGCCCTTGTGAGGGTGAAGCTGCGTTTTTTTGCAGTGATAGAATTTTTTGCAGTGTTCTGTAATGGCGTCTGATTCTCTTTCATAGATTGTAACTGAAAAACTTGACAAGAACAACTTCCAAGCATGGAAGTTTAGAATGACTAATTTCCTTATGGGAAAAGGATATTGGGAATTTGTTGCAGGAAATGAAGAAGAACCAATTCTTCCTGATGTTCCCAATCAACAGCAAATGCAGGCAATCAAAGCATGGCATGAGAGAGCCATGAAAGTTATGTACTGGCTGTCTATCAGTATTTCAGACTCTATGATTGTGCATATTCAGAATGCAAGTACGCCAAAGGAGGCATGGGATACTTTGTCAAAAATGTATAGCACAAATATGCAAGCCAGGAAAATGCAGCTCAAGCAAGAGTTGCATAATGTGCAAAGAGAAAATATGAGCATCAATGACTACCACATGAAGGTGAAGAAGATCGCAGATGCACTTGCTTCCATTGGGTCGCCAGTGGAAGATGATGATTTAGTTTCTGTGACCTTGAATGGTCTAGGAAAGGATTATGCACAGTTTCGGACATCCATTTCAGTTCGTGAAAGATTTCCTGATTTTGAGGAGCTGATTGCTCTTCTAATTTCTGAGGAGCAAAGAAATGGTGGTGCATCTTCTTCAGGAGGAACTTCAAAAGAAACTGTCTTCTACTCAAATGCTGGAAGAGGTAGAGGCAGAGGTAGAGGAGGCCGATTTGGAGGCCATGGTAGAAATCAGAATATGCAGCAGACTCAAGAAAACCAATCCTATGGAGGAGGACGTGGTAACTCTAGAGGCAGGGGGAGCCAAAGAGGTCGTGGTGGATGGCAAAGAGGCCAAAATGCAAACAGTAATGTTGAATGCTACTACTGTGGTAAAATGGGTCATATGGCTAAAGACTGCTATAAAAAGCAGAATGACATCATGAATGGAAAATTGCAACAAGGGAATTATGCATCTTCTAGTAGACAGGGTGATGACAGAAATGAGCATTTGTTTATGGTGCAGCACATGAATAATTCTGTGACAAGTGCAGAAGAAAGCAACGATGTATGGTATGTTGACTCAGGTGCATCAAACCACATGACAGGTCATGCAGAATGGATGGAGGATGCAAGGAAAATGGAAAAACCAGGATTTGTGGAGACTGGTGATGATACTGCACAACCTATTGTGCAGATTGGAAAAATTCCTTTGTCTATGCAGGATAGGAAAAAGAAATACCTGTCCGATGTATTTCATGTCCCGAATATCACCAAGAATCTGGTTTCTGTTGGTCAAATGGTTGAGCAGGGCTTGCAGGTCAGATTTAATCCTCATGGATGCTTTGTTGAGGATATGAAAAATAAAGGTCGCTTGATAGCAAAAGGAAAGAAGAAGGGCAGAATGTTTACGTTGGATACAGACATGCCTGAATTGAGTGCAGCAATGTTTGCACATGGGACCGGTGTAGTTGCAGATATTGATATCTGGCATAAACGCATTGGTCATGTTAATGTACAACGACTTAAATCAATGCAGGCCCAAAATATTGTTGCAGGATTGCCCAAATTCAAGGTTGCAGAAATGCATAAGGTATGTGAAGCCTGTCAGTTTGGAAAACAGGCAAGGAAACCATTTCCTAGACATGTTCAAGAGAGTAAGAAGCCATTGGAATTAATCCACTCTGATGTGTGGACTACTAAAGCTGCATCTCTTGGAGGCTGTCATTATTTTGTCACTTTTATTGATGACTATAGCAGAAAAGTTTGGGTGTATTTTATGAAAAAGAAAAGTGAAGTTTTTGGGCACTTCAAAACTCTTAAAGCTATGATTGAAAAAGAAACAGACATGGAGATAAAATGCCTAAGGTCAGATGGAGGGGGAGAGTACCTCTCAAATGAGTTTGCAAGGTTCCTGCAAGAGCATGGCATAAAGCAGCAATATTCATGCAATCATACCCCACAACAAAATGGAATTGCAGAAAGGAAAAACAGGCATATTGGAGAGGTATCTCGTGCCATGCTCAATGAAAAAGACTTGCCAGATTTTTATTGGGCTGAAGCAGTTGCTACAGCAGTCTACATAATGAACAGGACTCCCACTGCAGCAATACATGGGATGACTCCAGAGGAGAGGTATACTGGTAGGAAACAAGATATTTCTCATTTAAAAATTTTTGGTTGCATTGCCTATGTACATGTGCCAGATGAGTTGAGATCCAAGTTGGATCCAAAAGCTGAGAAGTGCATCTTTATTGGTTACTCTCTACAACAAAAAGGGTATAGATGCTATAACCCTTCTACTTGTAAGTTTACAGTGAGCAGAGAGGTTGTTTTTTATGAGATGAGTAGCTGGTATAAACCAGTAAATGTGATTGATGATGTAGATGCACAAAATGGTAATGCTGCACAGAATTCACAGCAGCAGTCACAAAATATTAGTGGACCTGGAGCGTTCTCTAGCAGTGGTTCACATTCTTCGCCATGGACAGGCAGATTGAGATCAGGAGAATCTTCTCAAAGCAATGCAGATAGTGGTATGCAGGTATCACGAAAAGGAAAAGAGAAGGTTGATCAGCCCATGTTTGATGTGAATGCAGGTCACTCTTATGTGGATGGTGAATCCAATGGCTCAGAACAGAGCATTGATGATGAGTTGGGTATTCCTTCTATTGTTACACCTGGAGTAAGGAAGACCAGGGATGTTTTGAGAGCACCTGGGAGTGAACCTATTTTGCGCAGGTCTACGAGAGCTAGGTATCCTGTGGATAGGCTGAAATATGATGGATTTACAGCCATTCACTATGCATATATGGTCAAAGTGATACAGGAACCAGAACCCACTTCTTTTGAGCAAGCCATGGGAAAAGAAAAATGGGAGAAAGCCATGGATGAAGAAATGGATGCCTTGGAAGCAAATTCTACATAGGAGTTGGTATCTTTGCCTAAAAGTAAAAATGCAATTGGCTGTAAGTGGGTTTATAAGGTGAAGCACAATGCATATGGTTCTGTGAACAGATACAAGGCAAGATTAGTAGTCAAGGGGTATGCACAAACATATGGCATTGACTATGAAGAAACATTCAGTCCGGTTGCAAGGATGGCTACCGTAAGAGCAGTCATTGCTATGGCTGCATCAAAGGGATGGTCTTTACATCAGATGGATGTAAAGAATGCCTTCTTGCATGGTGATTTGCAAGAAGAGGTCTATATGGAGCAGCCACCAAGTTATGTGCATGCTGTTCATCCTGAGTTTGTTTGCAGGTTGAAGAAAGCCTTGTATGGCTTGAAGCAAGCACCTAGAGCATGGTCTGACAAGATAGGACAGTATCTTGTCACTATTGGCTTTCAGATTTCCAAGGCAGATTTCTCACTTTATGTGAGAAAAACAGAGAAAGATATTATGCTACTTGTCATTTATGTTGATGATTTGATTATGACAGGTGACAGTGATGAAGATATCCTTAATGTGAAAATACTATTGAAGTAGAAGTTTGAGATGAAGGATTTGGGAGAGCTGTGTTATTTCTTGGGCATTGAGGTGATTAGATCACCAAGTGGGATACAGCTCTTGCAGAGGCAGTATGGATTGGACATGCTGTCCAAATATGGGATGACAGGCTGTAAGCCTATTTCAGTTCCTTTGGAGCAGAATGTGAAGCTGAGCGCAGATGCAGGTGAGCTTCTCGAAGACCCTACTATGTATAGACGCATAGTAGGAAGCTTGATTTATATGACTATTACCAGGCCAGATTTAAGCTATGTTGTTGGACTGGTAAGTCAGTTTATGCAGGCTCCAAGGAAACCGCATTTGGATGCGGCTAGACGCATACTCAGGTATGTGAAGTCCACATTGCAGTATGGACTATTTTATGAGACTGGGGTTCAGATACAGTTGCATGGATACACTGATGCTGATTGGGCTGGTAGCATTTCTGATAGACGATCTACCAGTGGATATGTGTTCTCTTTTGGGAGTGCTGCAGTCACTTGGAGCAGCAAGAGACAGCCTACAGTTGCCTTATCGAGCACAGAGGCTGAGTACAGGGGTGCAGCAATGGCTGCATGTGAGGTAGCTTGGTTGCATAAGCTACTTTATGATATGCATCAGTCTACAGATGGGCCAGTTGTCATTTATTGTGGCAACATGAGCAGTATACACTTGGCAAATAACCCAGTCTATCATGCTAGAACAAAGCACATTGAGGTGCATTATCATTATGTGCGAGAGAGGGTTTTACTAGGTCTTATTGATCTAGTTTATGTCAGCACAGAGGATCAGGTAGCTGACATATTCACGAAGGCATTGGGCGCAGAGAAGCTGCGCAAGTTCAGAGACCTGCTTGGTGTGCAGGAATTGGGATTAAGCTCGAGGGGGAGTGTTGAGATATCGAGCTCCACTCGTGATATGCCAGGGTGACCGTTGTGCATTTATGTCACCGACGTGTCAGTTGCAGATGCGGTTGGTACACCATACATGAATAATAGCTAGATGACATCTATCCTTATCTACTCTAGTTCGTGGCTCAGTTAGTATGCCACCTTAGTTAGTTGAGTTTGGTTTGAGACCTATATATAGGGTTCTTCTATTTCTATGTATGAGAGTTCTTTTTGGCTTCCACAACTAAGAAGAGGAAAACTGTTTTCAGCCTCCACCCTTGTGTGTATTCCCCCATTGTGCAAGCAAGAAAGTTACAAGTGAGACTCCTTCCTTCTCTCCTACAATCTTGACATCCTTATCTACTCTAGTTCGTGGCTCAGTTAGTATGCCACCTTAGTTAGTTGAGTTTGGTTTGAGACCCATATATAGGGTTCTTCTATTTCTATGTACTTGAGTTCTTTTGGCTTACACAACTAAGAAGAGGAAAACTGTTTTCAGCCTCCACCTTTGTGTGTATTCCCCCATTGTGCAAGCAAGAAAGCTACAAGTGAGACTCCTTCCTTCTCTCCCACAATCTTGACATGGTATCAGAGCCTTGTTCGTGGTAAGGAGCTCAAGAAAGCAAGCCAAGTTCGCGGTGTTCTGGTAAGAGGACCAGTGTTGCTTTCATTTTTCTGTTTTGGGAGCAAGTCTTTGTAGGTAGCACAGCTAGAAAGTGCAAGAGTGCATTGTCTCAGATTGAGACGCCCTTCACGGTGTAGCAAGAGGGGAATATATGCTGCGGATTAGGGCTTTAGCCCTAGTTGCTCTGTTTTTTTGATTTGAGGCCGTTTCGAGGCCTGTTTTGGAGGCGGAAGTTTTCTGCACGCACTCAGGAAAAGGCCATCTTTTATGCTGTGCGACCACTGTTCTACAGGTTGGTGAAAAGTTACTGTAGAAATTGCATCGTATGCCTGTGTGCAGAGACATTGGGAGTTACAAAATCATCCTTGTTGCCTGTTGATGCAAAATCGTCACTAGGAAGTGACTGTCTGGTCAAATAGCACTTTCGTCAGTTTTGTAGATTTGCCCTTGTGAGGCTGAAGCTGTGTTCTTTGCAGTGACAGAATTTTTTGCAGTGTTCTGTAATGGCGTCTGATTCTCTTTCACAGATTGTCACTGAAAAGCTTGACAAGAACAACTTCCAAGCATGGAAATTCAGAATGACGAATTTCCTTATGGGAAAAGGATATTGGAAATTCGTTGCAGGAAATGAAGAAGAACCAGTTCTTCTTGATGTTCCCAATCAACAGCAAATGCAGGCATTTAAAGCATGGCATGAGAGAGCCAGGAAAGTTATGTACTGGCTGTCTATCAGCATTTCAGACTCTATGATTGTGTATATTCAAGATGCAAGTATGCCAAAGGAGGCATGGGATACTTTGCCAAAAATGTATAGCACAAATATGCAAGCCCGGAAAATACAGCTCAAGCAAGAGTTATACAATGTGCAAAGAGAAAGTATGAGCATCAATGACTACCACATGAAGGTGAAGAAGATTGCAGATGCACTTGCTTCCATTGGGTCGCCAGTGGAAGATGATGATTTAGTTTCTGTGACCTTGAATGGTCTAGGAAAGGATTATGCACAGTTCCGAACATCCATTTCTGTCCGTGAAAGATTTCCTGATTTTGAGGAGTTGATTGCTCTTCTAATTTCTGAGGAGCAGAGAAATGGTGGTGCATCTTCTTCAGGAGGAACTTCAAAAGAAGCTGTCTTCTACTCAAATGCTGGAAGAGGTAGAGGCAGAGATAGAGGAGGCCAATCTGGAGGCCGTGGTAGAAATCAGAATATGCAACAAACTCAAGAAAGCCAGTCCTATGGAGGAGGACGTGGTAACTCTAGAGGCAGGGGGAGCCAAAGAGGTCGTGGTGGATGGCAAAGAGGCCAAAATGCAAACAGTAATGTTGAATGCTACCACTGTGGTAAAATGGGTCATATGACTAAAGACTGCTATAAAAAGCAGAATGACATCATGAATGGAAAATTGCAACAAGGGAATTATGCATCTTCTAGTAGACAGGGTGATGACAGAAATGAGCATTTGTTTATGGTGCAGCACATGAACAATTCTATGACAAGTGCAGAAGAAAGCAACGATGTATGGTATGTTGACTCAGGTGCATCAAACCACATGACAGGTCATGCAGAATGGATGGAGGATGCAAGGAAAATGGAAAAACCAGGATTTGTGGAGACTGGTGATGATACTGCACAACCTATTGTGCAGATTGGAAAAATTCCTTTGTCTATGCAGGATAGGAAAAAGAAATACCTGTCCGATGTATTTCATGTCCCGAATATCACCAAGAATCTGGTTTCTGTTGGTCAAATGGTTGAGCAGGGCTTGCAGGTCAGATTTAATCCTCATGGATGCTTTGTTGAGGATATGAAAAATAAAGGTCGCTTGATAGCAAAAGGAAAGAAGAAGGGCAGAATGTTTACGTTGGATACAGACATGCCTGAATTGAGTGCAGCAATGTTTGCACATGGGACCGGTGTAGTTGCAGATATTGATATCTGGCATAAACGCATTGGTCATGTTAATGTACAACGACTTAAATCAATGCAGGCCCAAAATATTGTTGCAGGATTGCCCAAATTCAAGGTTGCAGAAATGCATAAGGTATGTGAAGTCTGTCAGTTTGAAAAACAGGCAAGGAAACCATTTCCTAGACATGCTCAAGAGAGTAAGAAGCCATTGGAATTAATCCACTCTGATGTGTGGACTACTAAAGCTGCATCTCTTGGAGGCTGTCATTATTTTGTCACTTTTTACTATAGCAGAAAAGTTTGGGTGTATTTTATGAAAAAGAAAAGTGAAGTTTTTGGGCATTTCAAAACTCTTAAAGCTATGGTTGAAAAAGAAACGGGCCTGCAAATAAAATGCCTAAGGTCAGATGGAGGGGGAGAGTACCTCTCAAATAAGTTTGCAAGGTTCCTGCAGGAGCATGGCATAAAGCAGCAATATTCATGCAGTCATACCCCACAACAAAATGGAATTGCAGAAAGGAAAAACAGGCATATTGGAGAGGTATCTCGTGCCATGCTCAACGAAAAAGACTTGCCAGATTTTTATTGGGCTGAAGCAGTTGCCACAGCAGCCTACATAATGAACAGGACTCCCACTGCAGCAATACATGGGATGAGTCCAGAGGAGAGGTATACTGGAAGGAAACCAGATATTTCTCATTTGAAAATTTTTGGTTGCATTGCCTATGTTCATGTGCCAGATGAATTGAGATCCAAGTTGGATCCAAAAGCTGAGAAGTGCATCTTTATTGGTTACTCTCTGCAGCAAAAAGGGTATAGATGCTATAACCCTTCTACTCGTAAGTTTATAGTGAGCAGAGATGTTTTTGATGAGATGAGTAGCTGGTATAAACCAGTAAATGTGATTAATAATGTAGATGCACAAAATGGTAATGCTACATAGAATTCACAGCAGCAATCACAAGATATTAGTGGACCAGGAGCGTCCTCTAGCAGTGATTCACATTCTTCGCCATGGACAGGCAGATTGAGATCAGGAGAATCTTCTCAAAGCAATGCAGATAGTGGTATACAGGTATCACGAAAAGGAAAAGAGAAGGTAGATCACCCACTCTTATGTGGATGGTGAATCCAGTGGCTCAAAACAGAGCATTAATGATGAGTTGGGTATTCCTTCTATTGTTACACATGGAGTAAGGAAGACAAGGGATGTTTTGAGAGCCCCTGGGAGTGAACCTACTTTGCGCAGGTCTACCAGAGCTAGGTATCCTGTGGATAGACTGAAATATGATGTATTTACAGCCATTCACTATGCCTATATGGTCAAAGTGATACAGGAACCAGAACCCACTTCTTTTGAGCAAGCCATGGGAAAAGAAAAATGGGAGAAAGCCATGGATGAAGAAATGGATGCCTTGGAAGCAAATGCTACGTGGGAATTGGTACATTTGCCTAAAGATAAGAATGCAATTGGTTGTAAGTGGGTTTATAAGGTGAAGCACAATGCAGATGGTTCAGTGAACAAATACAAGGCAAGATTAGTAGTCAAGGGGTATGCACAAACATATGGCATTGATTATGAAGAAACATTCAGTCCGGTTGCAAGGATGGCAACCGTAAGAGCAGTCATTACTATGGCTGCATCGAAGGGATGGTCTTTACATCAAATGGGTGTAAAGAATGCCTTCTTGCATGGTGATTTGCAAGAAGAGGTCTATATGGAGCAGCCACCAGGTTATGTGCATGCTGTTCATCCTGAGTTTGTTTGCAGGTTGAAGAAAGCCTTGTATGGCTTGAAGCAAGCACCTAGAGCATGGTCTGACAAGATAGGACAGTATCTTGTCACTGTTGGCTTTCAGATTTCCAAGGCAGATTTTTCACTTTATGTGAGAAAAACAGAGAAATGTATTATGCTACTTGTCATTTATGTTGATGATTTGATTGTGACAGGTGACAGTGATGAAGATATCCTTCATGTGAAAATGCTATTGAAGCAGAAGTTTGAGATGAAGGATTTGGGAGAGCTGCGTTATTTCTTGGGCATTGAGGTGATATTTAAACGGCGAGGGGGTAAAAAGAATGAGAGTGGTGTTTAAGTGCTGAGAGAGAGAAAAGGCTAATTGTTTTTATCTATGCATATCATATAGATTGGTCGTTAATTTAAAATAAGGATCTAGTAGCATGAGGTCTCCTCGGTGCTAGGTTCGTGCAACGTAGCAATTATGCGTCAGAGAAATTCATTGAAAGAATGCTTTTGCACTAAGCACAATGCTGATTTTTCTTTGTTTGAGCACATGGACATTCACAATTTGCATGAAGCATAAAATGATAAAAGGTATCAGACAATACCTCCTGGATGCATAGCACTTGCATTCTCTAGATCGTGACCAACGTTGAGTGAGTAAGGTTGTCCCAAGCTGCAGGTGTTGAGATATCGAGCTCCACTCGTGATATGCCAGGGTGACCATTGTGCATTTATGTCACCGACTTGTCAGTTGTAGATGCGGTTGGTACACCGCCCATGAATAATAGCTAGATGACAGCTATCCTTATCTACTCTAGTTCGTGGCTCAGTTAGTATGCCACCTTAGTTAGTTGAGTTTGGTTTGAGACCCATATATAGGGTTCTTCTATTTCTATGTACTTGAGTTCTTTTGGCTTACACAACTAAGAAGAGGAAAACTGTTTTCAGCCTCCATCTTTGTGTGTATTCTCCCATTGTGCAAGCAGGAAAGCTACAAGTGAGACTCCTTCCTTCTCTCCCACAATCTTGACAAATATTATATATAATACATAGTATCATAATATTTACACGGTGTGTGTGTGTGTGTGTGCGGACATGCACACACATGCAATATATAGGCAATATAAATATATGTGCAACATATACACATTATTAATAAAGGTTTATAAATGTAATGAATCAAATAAATGTAATTCTAACTTTTGAATTTCATTACAATAAATTCTACTTTTTGAACATTACAATCAATCCTAATTTTTGAATTTCATAATGTTCAAATTTTGATTTTCAAATTTCAACCCCTCGCAATAACCAAAAGGCAAAGATAAGATTCAAAGTTTTAAGCCTTCACAATAACCAAAAGGCTTGGTGAAGCACTCAAATCATCCTACCACAACCCTCATCTCTCACTATGAAATAAGATTTTCTATTTGAAATATCCCACTAGCATTTCTTATGTGCAAAGCAACTATGAAATAACATTTTCTATTTGTTTTATTTCATCTCTCTCTCTCTTTCTCTCTCTCTCTCTCTCTGTCATCTCTCTCTTTCTCTCTCTCTCTCTCTCTCTCTCTCTCTCTCTCTCTCTCTCTCTCTCTGTGCCTAGCATTGCTCACCTACTCCTATCACCCTTCTTCTTCTTCTCCCCCTCCCCCTCCCCCCTCCATAAGGGCCCGCACTATCTCCTCGATGCCATTATACTTTCTATTGCTCTTGATGTCTCTGTCACTTTGTCATATCACTCTCATCTTTGCATTGACATTCCTACTCCCCTTTCTAATGTCGTCAATGCCTCCCCAACACATCATGAAGTAGACATTGCTTCTTGCCTAGTGAGAGAGGGAGAGGGAGAGGAGAGTCATCCTCATATGCACAAGGGGGAGAGAGAGAGAGAGAGAGAGAGAGAGAGAGAGAGAGAGAGAGAGAGAGAGAGAGAGAGAGAGAGAGAGAGAGAGAGAGAGAGAGAGAGAGAGAGAGAGAGTGTGTGTGTGTGTGTGGTCCAACTTCTCTGGGCTGAGACAAAGAATGTGAGAGGGATGCTCTCCACGTCTTGAGGTGAAAAGTGGGAAAGATCACCTTCTCCCTCTAATGAATCAAGCAAAGGTGCACAAATTTATCACACGTGGCATGCTCTTTTTTTGAATGGGAAAAAACCCTAAGGATGAAGAGTTTTCCAAGTGGTTCATGCAAACATATCATGGAAGAACTTATCTCAATCAATGTAAATTATTGAAAGGGGCTTTTGCATTGCTCTCAACAAGTGTGAGATTGGATATAAAAGTTTGTATGGGTTTTTAAGACAATTATATGTACGTGCTTCCTTGGAGCCCATACTTCAATCCCAAGGACACTTTTCAGTATGATTTCCTATATGGACTACTTTTCCATAGGTTCCTCATTAGCTTGATGGAGAAATTGGTATTATTGCAGAAGTAATGGGTAGAGTGCTTTATGTTCCTAGAGCATCTAATGGTCTTCTTTGTGTGCAAAAGAATGCATGTATCCTTTGGGATAGATGAAGAGATACCATAGTTTTTATAACTGTTTGATCCCCATGGATTGTAATTTGGCATTGAAGTTAAATTTAGTCATTTTCTTGACTCCCACTATGTCTGCCAGTAAATAGTACACTATGCTAGCAGTTGCAAACTTAAAAAGAATAACTCTAAATCATAAGAAGGTCAAATACAGAATCACGAGATTGTGCAAAAATCAACAAATGCAAGGCAACTGATCAAGAAGACACAAAAAGAGAATGAGCAAGAGGCTAAGCAAGTCGAACCTTCATTTGGGCAAAGCAAAGGGAAGGCAATGTAGACCAAAGCTCAAAACAAGGACAAAACTAAATCTCCTACTAGAGATGGGCAAAAGAGAATATTCCTCACCTAAGGATGGCTTTGAGGGCAAGTAGTTGAAACAAAAGACCCAATTTCCATGCAAAAAGCTTGTGAGATTACCACTTGTCGATCAAAATGTTTATACTCCCCTTGTAAAAAACAACGAAGAGCTTTTGGAATGTTATGGTGATGTCTACTATGGCTAGTTCCACTCATAAGCAAAAACAATTTCTTAGGATGTGAGGGGTCTCTACTTGGGAAATAAGAGACAAGCTTCCATGGGGATGATAAGGAAGATGAAACCTAATATTCCTATATTACAAGAAGTGAAGATTGTTGATGTTGATTTGCATGAATTTGAGATACCTAACTACATTCCACTTCTCACCTTTGAGGGGAAAAGGAGGATCTATGTCATTGATCAGAGAAGAATTAAGGCTTATTGTCCAATGGAAGGAAGAAGAAGGCTCAATGTTTGTATAGCTACAATAACTTTGGGGGGAGCAAAGATTGGAGTTTGATCCATATATGGCTCCATGGTGTCAATGAATAGGGCCAAACTCTAGGAGAAGGTCAAACAACAAATGAACAATGAGTGTGCCCTTTTGATAGGGGACTAGAACAAGATTGTTGTGATTTTTACAAATCCCACTCTAGTAATACAATGATCCTAGTTGAGAGAGATAGCTAGAGTGTCCTATGTAGGTTCCAAGTCTAATGGGATGAAACCCAGGAAGTAGCTTAATTAGATCAAGCCTATGCCTTTTCCCCTTTGAGATAACTAATGTACTCTATTGTCCCAAGTGAAAGGCCCTCCTTTCCCCCTCAAAGATGAGAAGTAAAATGTCCCAGGTGAGAAGTTAGGTATGGAAAGCCTATGCAACATTCACTTGGCACAATAGACTAATGGGATGAATCGAAGGGAGTAGCCTGATTAGATCAAGCCTATGCCAATCATGGGGAATGTTGCATTATACTCTAGCCAACATTGCCAGTGTTGGTAGACGTTCTTGACTTTGATCATTACCCTATTCAACTAACATGCAAAGTCTCTTCACCCCAAGCTTGTAATCATGGCCCACGTCCTTTTTTGTTCAATTGCTCCTTCTTGAGAGATTAAAAAATTTTCAATTCTTTGCAAGAATGTTGGTTGGAAGCCATGCATGCCATCAGTGATGGTAACCTATCCATTGCTTGATTATGGAAGGTAACGTTGGTAGTAGTATCCCAGTTGCCACCGTTCACGCTCCACATGAATAATAGGCTAAAGGTTTCTACAAGACATAATAGTCTCTAGCAACATTGTAACACTTTGTCCATGCAATCACATTATGACCCTACAAGACTGAGAGCAACTAGCCACGCTACACTTGGTTCATAATACTGAGTGAGAGATGAGGGGAGAAAAAAAAGAGAAAAATTTAACTCATATGCAATACCGAGAAGTGGAATATTTGACAAATCTAGAGGGGATGAAAAGAAAAACAATTTGTGCAAAAATAATTCTTTATCAATTATTCGTAATGGGGATATTACATCCTCTTCCCCTTAGAGAAATCGAGATGTCCTCATCTCAAGAGAAACTCGGGGTGGTCCCTCTAGCCTCGATCCATGTGGCATCCTCTTCCAGAAAGTCTTTCCATTGGATAAGGTACTCGCAAAGAGTGCAATTTCTAAGAGGTTTTTCCCTAATCTCTAGAATTCTATTAGGTTGAACTTCCAAAACTACCTAAGTTGGCATTACAATTTGTCCACCATCTAGGACATAATCAAGGTTTGGGACACAAGGCTTGAGAAGGCTTACATGAAATACATTATGAACTTTAAGATGAGGTGGAAGTTCTAATCTGTAGGTGTTCTTACCAAGACTTTTGACAATATTGTAGGGCCCACAATATCTTGAACTAAGTTTTTTGAATTTCCCAAGGGACATGGAACTCTTTTTTGAGTGGACTCTTAGGAATACTATGTCTCTGCCTTTGAAGATTTGGGGTTTCTTGTTAGGATCAATGTAGGCCTTCTGCCAGTCTTGTGCTATACTTGGATGTCTTGATGTATTGCTTTGGTTTACTCCTCCATCTCATCTAACATTTTTTGGATACTTTGACCCCCGAAGGTTGAATCTGAGAATTTAAGAGGGGACAAATAATCTTGCTCGTACAATGCCTTGAAAGGGGTCATACCGATGATTTGTTGGTACAAAGCATTGTAGGGAAATTCTACCAAGGGTAAATATGTAATCCATCTCTTGACCTCCCTACTGTAGTAGCCTCTCAAAATGTTTTTGCTTGAAAGATACAAGTCTAGAATTTAGAGGTGAACAATGAGTCCTTGTCATTGATAGTCCTTTGGAAATCTAAAAATCTCCTAGACAAACAACCTAGTGATATCAGATGCTTTGAAGATACTTTTTCATAGGGATGATGTGACTAATATTTGTCAGCATATCTACAACTACTAGGATTCAATCATAACCTCCTTGCACTATTGAAAGTCCAACCACAAAATCCATACTAATGAACTCCCATTTCATTTGAGAAATGTCAAGAGGATGCAACTCTCTGGGGAGCTTGATCCTTTCAACCTTTACTAGATGGTAACTCAAGCATTGAGTTACATACCTTAATACATTGGCTTCTAGTCAAAGCTAATAGTAACTCCTTCTTACTACATTCATAGTCTTTCCATAGCCACGATGTCGAGCTATTGGATTGTCATAAGCCTCCCATAGAATCTTCTTCTTGAGGTTTGAATTATTGGGCATACAAAACCTATGCTAATAGTACAAAGGTTTGCCCTCAATGTGGTAAGGCTTAAATTTGACCTTTGCATTTTGGCTATTTTCCCCAAATTGAATGGACCTTATTTAGCTTAAGGTTATTAGGATTATTAGGAATTCTAGCTGCTATATCTTCTAGGATGGGATCTCTATATCTTCTAAGATGGGATTGCTATAGGCATGGAAATCAGACTTGCAAGAAATCCTCTGCTGGCCAATTCTTCCACTAGTAAAGAATTTAAGAAGGATTTATTGCATAAGCTACTACATTGCCCTTGCGAGGTCAAAACTTTATTTCAAAGTCAAATTCTCAAAGACCAATCCATCACCTCTGTCTCATGTTGAGATCAGGTTGGGTAAAAATCCACTTGACACTTTTGTAATCTATCACAAGAGTGAATCTTCTTTCTAACAAATAATGATGCCATAGTTTCAGGGCATGAATGATTGCTAAAAGCTCAAGGTCATGTGTATCATAATTCTTCTTGTAAGGCTTAAGGTTGCAAGAAGACCATGCCATTGAATGTTCTTCTTGAGTAAGAACACATCCTAGTGCCATAATACTAGCATTGGTAATGACCTCAAACTGCTTTGTAAAATTTGGGAGCTTCAGGATGGGGGTGGTGGTAAGACTTTACTTCAACTTACCAAATATTTCTTGCTCTTGTGATATCCACATAATTTTTGTTTGCTCTCTAAGTAGTTCAATGAGGGGTGCTACTATCAAGGAGTAATCTTTGATAGAAATCCAGTACCACCCTATGAGACCTAGAAATCCTCATATTTCTCAAGCACCTTGGAGTGGTGGCCAATCCTGAACATCATTGACTTTAGTAGGGTCTATTGATCCGCCTTCCTTCAATATGATAAATCCTAAGTATTCAATCATCTTCTTGAAGAATACACACTTCTTCTTCTTTGCAAAAATCTTATTCGCATGAAGGATTTCCAAGACAAATCCACAAATAGCCTGGATGTTCTTCCTTTGTCTCAGAGTAGGTGAGAATGCCATCAAAGAATGTGAGGATAAATTCATCTAGGTATGACTGAAAAATGTCTTGGACTAGCCTGTTAAAAGTAATAGAAGCATTGGCCAAAAAAAGACATACATTGAATTCATAATGGCCATACCTAGTGTTGAAAGCTATCTTTGGCACATCTTCATCTTTTATCCAGATTTGATAATATCCAAACCTTAAATTGATCTTAAAAAATATCACAACCCCTTGCAATCACTCCAGCAGCTCATCAATCCAATGAATGGGATATTTATTCTTAATGTAACTTGATTTAATCCCCTATAATATTGATGCATAGTCTGAGGGTCATGTCTTTCTTCTTCTAGAATATAATAGAAGCACCATAAGGAGAGTTGTTGTGACAAATAAATCCTTGATCAAGTAGTTCGTTTAAAGGCTCCTTGAATTCGATTACTTTGGGAATAGACATTTTATGGGGCCTTCTTTCAATTGGTTTGGCCCAAGTGACTAGTTTGATCTCATGATCCATATCCCTTTCAGAGGTAACTCTGTTAGCTCATCGAGAAAAACATAAGAGAACTCACTGATGAACCATGAAGGCTTGTCTTCATCTTGCTATCCTTGACCTTGTTGAGTTTGACTAGGCAAACAAGAAGTCCTTTCCTTAATCCTTTCAGGATTCAATTAGCCTTGGCTGATTGGATGTTAGGTTTGCCTCCCTTTCCTTGTGATTGGACCATTTTTCCAAATAGATTTTTAAATGTGACCTGACCTTCCCCACATTTTATGTTTGTTTGATTGGGTGCTAACCAGTCCATTCTTAACATGCAATCATAAATCCCTAAGGGCACAATTCAAAAATTTGCTATTGTGATCTCTTCCCCTAGTTTAAACTAGGCATTATTGATGGATTTATTTGACATTGATGCCACAAACATGGGCTTGATCTCCATGCATTACTCTCTATCTAGTCCTTGGCTGAGCTCTACATCGCCTACATTCCCAATTATTAAAGTTTCCTTCCTCAAGAGGATTTTGGTGTTTATTCCCCTTATTGGGATACTAAGTGTGGAAGTGGCATAGTTCGAGAGTATATTATATCTATCCTTTAAGCAGTGGTAATATACAAACTAGATATACAATACTTAACCATGGAATTCCTAGATAGAGATCCTTAAATAGGTAGGGGGTTCGGTCACATTATCAAGCCCTAAATATATGTCAGGTAAGTTGGGAAGATCTTTGACCTCATAATTGTTGGTATGAGATCTAGGAGTTTGTCTAGCTTTTGTGAAACATATAAAGTCAAGTGAGGCAAAGTCTTTCTACCCAATGCAACTTCCATAAATCATATTTAATACTATCTATTGAATCGATATAGATGGAGAAATTTTTGGATGTCACTCTCTAGTCTCAATATTGGAAGCTTTGAGGGACAAAAGTTTGTACCATTGCATGATATATTTATTCCCTTAGAGTAAGGTTGCACTGAGATCCGCGACTCAATAAATCTCTAGAAGTAGGTCATGAATTTCTAGTGACTAGTCCTACACCAAACAAAAGATATGAGGACATATTCCATGTATCGGATTAGAAGCCATGATTAATACCTTACAATGTTACTAGTGGATTTATCAATGTCTTCTTGTTAGCAAACTTCCTTGTCTCTATTTTTTTTTCCTTAGGACCTTTATTCATAATGTATAGACTAGAGAAGAATTCAATGGATCTAGATTTTTTGCACGACACATTTTTTTCGAGATGAGCCCATGTATTTATATTTGATATATATATCAATGAAATACAAGACTCTTCTATAAGGCTACTTATTCCAGGACTAAAAAAGAAACTTTACATAGGATTTTGGATTGGACCAGTTGAAGGACTTGACACGACACTCAAAGATCTTCAAGAAAAACAAGTGTAAGAGCTTTAGATTCAATTAAAAGCACATGACTCAATGCTTAAGAATCTCTAATATCAACTTAATGAACAAGAAGCTAACATGAAGGAGCTTCAAGATAAACTCAAGGAGCAAGACCAATCACTCAGAGGCTACAAAGTAGAAAATGCCAAGCTAAGCATGCAACTAACAAAAACCAATTGCTAGCTCACCCTCACTAAAATCAAAGTGGCCCAATAGAAGGCAAAGATAGATCTACATGAAAGATGCTATCTAGAGCATCAATAGATATAGGGCCAATGGAGTGCCTCATATGTAGGTCTATAAGAGACCAACTCCACCAGCTTGTTAAGGGCTATAAGTATTGTAGAAGGTGACACACAAAGGCTCTACAAGACCACCCTGATGAAGCTCTTCATCAATGAACTAGGAGTAGCCTTGTGTATAGTGAAAGTTAGCACAAAGTCCAATTAGAGGCTTGCAAATTGGTCATGATGAAGTGGCAAGAGTTGTTCAAGGAAGCTATAATGTCACCCCATATGCCTTAGTCTAAAGATCAAGAACTTAAAGCTCAACTAGGACTGCTCTCTAATGCCTTGCAAAGCATGGAAAAGATTCAAGGGATCAATTTGATAGAAAAAGGGCCAACTCAGAAAGACATGATCTGATAGTTGAGGCAAAAAGGCTATGACAACTATGAACTCAAAGTAGCATGTCTATTAGAATCCAACATACCCAAGCCAAGCTCTCCCATCACCTTAGAGAAACCTATGATCATGACACCCTGTATGGACAAACCTACCAAAATTTTAGCACAAAGGAGTTAGAAGAGCACCCAATAGATGAAGAGAAAGACCTAAAGAAAAAGGAGCTCTATATGGCCATGATTTAGACTTTATGAGCTCAACTAGAGAGTAAGAGAACATTCCATTCCCCTGAGCTCCTACCAAAAGAGATAGTTCAAAGATACCAGAAGAAGTAAGAGACTAGCCCTTCTATGAAGTTTGATTTCTAAGTCAATGAGGAGAGTAGATTTAAGAAGCCACTTCTATTATGCACTATATGACTACTCATATGAATAGCTGAGAATATTGCTATGAAGTGGCTAGATCCTTTAAACATTGAAGCTTATCAAAAGTCATGCATAGTCAAAGGAAGTAAAGGGAGATACTTGAAATTGAAGCCTAGGAAAGTGTGGCCAGGACTACCAAAATGGAAAGCCTTCATCTAGTTTTGAAAGGAAAAGTGGGTAGATCCACCCAAGAAGACATTGCCAAGAGTATCAAGAAGAGCATGATAGATATACTTTTCCCAATATCTCTAACATCAAAGTGACCCACACTAACAAAATTTACAAGTTTTAGCCTATTGACTTGGTCCCTTTGTTTGCTTATTTTATAAGAGAATTTGCTAAAACCCATATCCTTCCTTCATCATCACTTGCAACTATCTCTGACTTCTCATCACACTCCTCTAACAACTAGTAAACCTTATGAAAATAGGATACTTTTTGACATTGACACTGGAATTGATCGAGTGGTGCTAGTTCATCTTCACCTCCATGCCCTATTATTTCCAAACCTTTGTGTCCAATTATTGGAGTACATGGTGGACACTAGGTTCTCCATGTGTACACACCCTTTCTACCTAGAGGCATCACTGTAGTTGTCAGAGCACATCAAGGAATAACTTCTCTGCAAAATGGTTGCCTTTATCATATGCTTAGTTCACTTCTTGAGTGTTATGCTTCCTCTATTGTACTTTTTATATATTTTTTATATTTATTTATCCTAGAAAAATATTAAAATACAAAAAAGAGAGAAAAGCACATGTACATTTATTGCTATCGAAGCTTTTGTGAGCTTGATTGTCAAACTTGGTGGAACACCACTGATTGTTTTAAGTGCTTCATCCAACTTGGTAATGGCTACTTCTCACATAGCCAATACATCCCCACACACTCATCGATTTATCCATTCTTCTCCCAAAGCACACGAAAGTAAGAATGAACAAATTGACAAGGGTATAGTGATCTCACCACCTTACCTTCTTCTCAATGCCATGAAGTGAAAGTTCAATGGTGGCTTCACGATCCGTGCAATGGTACTTGATCTACCTCCCCTACTCCATAGCTCCTGACTTGATGCACAAGAAAAGTGATCCATGAGTGGAAATGCAAATAAGAAGAGAGACAACCCAACCTCTCCTCCAATCCACCTCTCACCCAAGAAGGGGAAGAAGAGAAGAGTGTATGCAAAGAAGAAGCTTCACACCTCAAGTGCCTCACTCTTAGGATGGAGCATAAGTAGATAGATTGGCAGAAGAAGAAGAATGCTCTCAAGTTTGCATACCACAAGAATGAGCTTCTCCATTCACTTTCTAGTCTTTATACATGGGGTTTGAAGTTTGGGCTTCCACTCAAGTTGGGCACCCATCTCTTCTATTTGGCTCTTGTCCGATCTTTCTCAATTTATGCATAGATATTTAGATTACATCGACCATCATGAAGGTTAATGAAATCTAGTGCTTGCACTCTTTGTAATATTTCTATCAAATTAAAAGTTAGATAGTCAATCATAAGTTAGTAAGGTTAGTTATGAGCTAGTTAGTTAAGCTACTAATGATTAAAAAGTAACTTTAATAAAACTAACTAAGAAAACTAATGTTAATTATTGACATTTACTAAAAAGAAGAAAAAAATGAAGACTATGGTTGCTGAGGCCAGTCGCCTTGTCATCAATGACATCATCATCATCATAATCATTATCATCATCCTCATCAACATCGTTGTCATCCCCATCATCGTCATGATAATCATCATCTTCTTAATCATCACAATCATCAAAAATCTCCTTTACCATTTAAAATATATATATTATTTATCTCCATTCACAGGTGTCGACAGCTCACGCCTCACGACACCTCTCCCCTTTTTGTTTTGGTTCAAAAAAATTAAAGAGAGAAAAATTAAAATAATAAAATAAGAGAGAAAGAAGCTCCCCACTCTGAGTGGAGGAGCTGCCTTTGCCCAAAGAGGGCAAAAAGAGAGGTGAAGGCAGAGGCAGCCTGCACTCCCTTCAGCTTATAAAAAGGCATGCCCTCTACTTAGTTGGAAGAGGCACTACCCTGAGAGACTACAGAAGGAAGCTGGAGTGAGAGAGAGAGAGATGGAGTCACCTCGAGAGGCTACAAGAGAGAGAGTTAGAAAGAGAATTAGAGAGGGAGAGAGTTAGCTCAACCCCCCATGTCCTGGTCTTCGACTAAGCCATCTTCTCTCATGCTCTCCCATCTTGAATTTATTCTGCCTTCTCTATCTCTCAAACCCATCCGCAGATGATGGCTCCACAGCAACGAGGTGGAAAGACCATGAGAACCACCACAATCGGTCAAGAGATACGGGAATGCCCGAGGTTGCTAGAGTTGCCACTACCACAATGGAACATCATGTATGGTGAATGCAAGTGCAAGCAAAGATGAGATTCCCAATGTTGCCGTGCCAAACCAAGTTATTCACAACTCAAAAAATAGGCTATTATTTTGCCACATAAAATAATAAGGTTTTTACCAAAATCTTACCTAAAATGTTAGCTTTTGCATTAAAAGTACAATAACTACTTATTAGATTGCACAAATAGCATCCATATAAAAATTAAGTACATAAAATATTAGCTTCCATATTTACGCTTACATGAAATGACAACTTTCATCTAGAGAGCATATTATTACACGTATAAAACGGTTAACTGTTATCTATGATTTATAGCTAGACTAACCGACATTATAATTTGTAGAATTATGATAATTGTAGGTGAATGTTGCACAAAAATAAGTAAAGGATTATATGCACATTCAAGATTAGTTAAATAAAATAATTTGATATATCTACTATCAAACGCGACAAGATTAAGTATTGATTAACGCTTGCGAAAGTCTATTTAAAAGTCCTGTAAATCATCTCATCGTCGTATTTTTACTAGAAAATTCACTATTTCTTAGGAAAAATCAATGTTAAAGAATATATTGGATGGAATCTAATAAGGTGAAGAACAACGTAGACCCTCCCAGTCTATCATATTATGTACAAACTCTCGAAAATTGAAATAAAAGGACATCGCATAATTTTCATAAATAGTTTGTGAAATGGTATCACTTATGTTGGGTAAGTTAATCCCCAAACGGGAAATTCATGTCTTGCTTAACAAAGTTGAAGAATTGTACTCAACACTTCTTTATGGGAAGGAGAATACTCATTGGATTGTGAGGTTACCTTAGGTTAACAATATATCTTGGCTATGTGAAGCTGTGAGTTGCACGATGGTATGATTGTCATTGCATCATTGACAAATGTTTGAAAGGATTGTTTGTGTTTGCTAGAAACTAGATCTCTGATTAAAAACATTGACAAATAGGATAAAACGAAAAGGTCGTGCTAGGCTATCCCCAAGCTAGCTGTTGCGAGACCCTACTCCAAGGGCGTCATCACGTCATTGCTTTGAGAGTCTTAGACCGGCTTCGTAGCGAAAGGTCTCTCCGTAGGGATAGCTCGGGCAGTAGGAAATGTGGGTGCCACGTGGGGCTTTGACAGTAAATTCCATATTACTCCTAGAATCTGATGAGCCCTTCATGACCTAGGATGGGATCCTTGAACCCTAATACTAGCTACAAGGGTGGAATCTTAGTGGGCAAAATACCCTCGTGGAATTCTATATATCTTTCATAGAGATGGAAAGATGAAGATTGTAATAAATTTCAATATAATAAAGGAGTTTGTTTTATTTAAGGCTTTTTCAACTTGCCAAGATGAGCTTCTGGTGTGGTTGCTTCCCTTTTTTGAATTCTAGGGACACTATCATGATTCTTCTCTCCACTTGGTTGCAAGTATTTACATGCAACTTGTTCGTTTTTTCCCTATGTCATGTGTGTTGTTGGCCACATGTTAAAATTCATAGGCTCTAGATTTATAATCAACTGGGGATTTGGGTATTTCCATGCAGGGGTGGAGATAAGTCTTTGCAAACTACTGCATTCTCCAACCCTCCATGTTTGTGATATGAAGAAATGATGACTTTCTTAGAAATCGGAAAACCTTCACCTCACCTCTAAAAGAACCAATAGAAAAAATTGGCTCTTTGGAGCCAACATTTTGAAGTTTTCATGGGATAGTTGTATTATCACACTCTCTCTAGAGTGTTTTTGTAGTGGTCCTCCCTATGGAGCAACCTACTGTTCTGGAGGAAGAACATCAAGGAATTGCTAGCGGCCACTTTGCTACTGAAGTTACAACCTGTAGAATCTAGCAAGTTGGATTATGGTAGCTGATTATGCATGGTGATATTTGCAAGTGGATCTAGCACTGTGACACCTATCACAGACTAGGCTAGCTTGGTGTCAAAGACCGCTTGCCACTCTAGCCAATCCTACCTTTGGAACCCTTCCAGAAGTGGGGATTGGACTTTATTTGTCCTATTTCTTCAATCGTGGCATACACAAAAACAAGTATATATTGATAGTAACATAAAATTACCACACCAAATGGATAGAAGCATGGTCCCTATCAAACAAAATTGCTAAGTTAGTTACTATATGTCTATTTAAGGATATCTTCACTAGGTGTGGTACTCCAATCAAATTGATTAGTGATTGAGGTACATGCTTTGTAAATAAAGTCATCAAGGAGCTCACTTCATTCTATCTGATTATGCATAAGAAATCTTCTCCTTAATACCCAGTAGCTAATATCTTAGCTGAGTCGACCAACAAGGTCTTATATAAAATCTTAACCAAGTTGGTAGATCAAAATAGAAAAGATTGGGCTAAGATTCCCGCGCCACTATGGGCTTTCGAACTTCCTTCAAAGTCACAATCGACATGACTTTGTACAAACTAGCCATCGTCCTAGAAGCCTTTACCCCCTGGAATTTGTGGTCCCAAGTTTTCCACTCTAGTAAAAGACCATCTCATTTCGGAAGAATCACTTCCATTTTGGATGGAAGCCATTGCCCAACTAGAAGAAGAGTGGTTATGTAGCATGTATATTCTATTTGAGGTCCAAGCCCGACACAGAAGCATCAAGTTGATCGATTGTCCAAAAACCCACTATTCCATAAGGGCGTCTTTAAAACTAGAATGGGAAAACTTCCTAGTATTTACAGAGCAAGCTACTATCAAAGCCTATCAATGAATTACAGCTCGAGCATTATCATGCTACTGAAGGCCTCTAGTGCCCATTTTTTATCACACTAGATTTTTGTGCTTCCACTTCATCATCAAATTCTAGCACTCCTTCCCCACTGGTTGCCGCCTCCAAATTAAATGGCTCTCAGAAGTCCCCATTTGTATTGACATGGCACTCATTTATGATACTCACTCATTAACAAATGAAACTAATAGTGCCCTCGTATCTCGAAAAACCCATTCTAATAATGTTTGGCTATAGTTTTTTTTGCTAATGTGGCACACATGCATTAGCCACTATCCTTTTGTATGAACCACACCATACCTTAAGAAATAATCTCTTCATCAACACCCTTATTTTGCACCCAACACTTGTGTACATCTCTTCTTTGTCTCTTCTCACCCTCTGCGTCTCTTGCACTCTTCCCTCTCTCTGCCATGACATCCTTCTAGCTTGCCACTAAGCCGGTTACATCCATCAACCCTATAGTGCTAATTGCCCAAGCATGGATCGAGTCCCTATAACTCACCTAGTTTGCCAATCTCCTATGGAGCTCTATCCTAACACACAATCCATTATGGAGCAGTTGATCGACCATGAGTTGCCACTTAAGGTTAGTGGAACTAGTGCCCATAGAGAAGTTAAAGAAGTTTGGAGTTGGAGTTGGTGGGGATACATCTTCCTCACTCAGGGTTATAGTGGGGGCTCCTCCGTGTTGACCTATTTACCTTTGCTAGTGGGTAGGGGATGCTTGCCCTTGTCTGCTTGGTCACTGGATAACCAGTTGGAAAGGATATAGTGTGGGAAGTCCAACAAGTTTGAACTTTGCCATTGAGCCGAGGAGTGAGAGGGAGCAGAACCGGCAGGGGTATTATCGACGTGCTGTGATGGATGGGGTGGGAGGGCCAAGATTGGTGGGTGAGTAGGGGGAGTAGGCTAGGCATCGGAGTCCAACTCATCCGATTTGTTGGGTGGTAGAGGTGGGAGCTAGGAGTAGGAGTCAATCATGGCAGCCTAGAGTTCTCCACGAAGCTTTTTCCATTGCTCTAGCCATTCCACTTTCTACTCAGGATTGAGTTCCTTGATGATCTCCAAGGTGAGAGGGGTCACACCATCTGGGTTCTCTGCTCCTACTGACTCAAAAAGGGAGGAAGACATTTTCCTACTCCAGTTGCTATGCTCTGTTCATGATGTCATCAGCAAAGGCCAGTTGCATGTGTTGGCACACCTCTAGCCTTTGATGATGCTCTCAGTGAGCGGGGTTGCACCATTTGGGTTCTTTGCTCTTACCTCTTGGGACTAGAGGAAGATATTTTCCTACTCCAATTGCTATGCTCTATTCCTAATGTCATTAGCAAACTGCGTGTGTTGGGATGCCTCTAGCCTTTGGTGATGCTCTTAGAGTGGTGTTCTTTTTTTTTTAGTTTCTCAAAGAGGGTGATATTGGCCTACTTGGGGCAATCCACCTATGCCACTAGGTCCTACTATTGATGTTGCTGCCTAGTCAAGAACCCATTGATGAAGTTCAATGACCAATGGGCCATCTCCCAATTGAATTCAAGTGGGATGATGATGAGCTACTGAGACAAGTATTGTCAGGATTGGTGAGGGAAGAAGTGGGGATGGGGGCCCTTTTCTTTGAGAAGTGCAAGTTTGGCAGAGAGGCTAGTGGCAAAGTTGAACTTCTTGGGGGACTGGAGCTAGTGGGGCTCCTATGGTATGGGATCGTGTTCGATGAGATACTTGGTAGTGCGGTTGGGTGGTTGATTGTTGTCCTTTTTGATAACTTGGTCTTTGTCACTCTATAGGTGGGTTTATCCTCATGTCTGAGCACCTCAGTGCTCTCCATGGTGTTTGTGGTGGGGTTGGTTGTGGGACCATAGCTCTTGTCTCAAGATGAGACTGGGAGTTGTTTGCCATTACTAATGAGGAAAGCTGATGGGCTAGGTCAACAAGGGTGAGTGGGCATATTGCCATGTTTCCCATTTGATCTAGACACCCTTGCCAAGCTCTACCTTAACCTAGGATTTTATCATTGTTGGCTCTCAAGAACATTGCTTTGCAACTTGCACATAAATCCATTATTCCCTTGCACATGCCTAATAAAGTCTTTTCATTCAAAAATATACACACTCTTCTGCATTCTTCTATTATATACCCAATGAAGTTTGGAGAATGGATACACAAATCTTCAATAAGGTGTTCACCTACATCACTCAAATGCCTTAGCTAGCTAGATTCCTAAGAGCCTCATGGAATCCTTGATGATAAGGTCATAAAAAGAACAAAACTTGAATGCTTAAGCGGCAATCATGGTGGTAAACAAGCATCGACAACAATGCAAAAAACATAGTATATCCACAAGTCTTCACCAAGGTGATTATAATAGCCATAAGTGCTCTTAGGCTCACAATCACCCACTCCATGAGCTTATGGTAAGCCACCACTAGCGAAACCCTTCCAACCAAACCAACAGGGGCCACGAAAACCAACAAAATGAGTGGCAACAAGATCAAGAAAGAGACCAAAAAAGGGATCAATATGGATGGACAAAGTAAGGCAAAGATAGGGACCAAGACAAAGAATGAGATAGATAAGAAAAAGGAAATGAGAAAAGGGACCAAGACAAAGACCAAGAGAACCTTCACAAAAGGAAAGAGAAGTGAGAAGAGAAAGAAAGGCAAGGTGGTTCCAATGAAGAAGAGAGAGGCTGAGGGAAGAACTTGTCCAAGTATGATGAGGATGTGAACAAGGCAATGGAAATACAAGAGTCCTTGAAGGACCTATAAAGGGACCAAGAGCTTTGCTAGATGGACCTAGAGGCCATTAGAGCCAAAAATGAGGCACAAATAAAATGGATGAAGTGACAAAATTTTTTGAGAGGCTAGTCACCTAGTTCAACTAGTGCTAATGTGAGCTACAAGAGCAAATAGAAGAGAAGGAGAAGGAGAAGGAGTTGGAAAGCAAGAATAGAGAACTAGAAAGCAAAAGCAAGGAACTATAAGAAAGAAGATCGGAGGTAGACAATAAGACTATACCACTCAAGGTCTGAACTAATGAGCTAGAAGAAAGAAGTGAGGAGACTCCAACAGAAGATGGGAATCAAAAGAAACATCCTAAACCCTAAAGGAGAAAGTTGACGAGATAAGGGCCAAGGATGTGAAGTTGAAGGAGAAGATCACACAATTGGATGAAAAGATGAAGGAGGTTGAGGAGAAGGAGAAGACCTTAGACGAGAAGAATAGGCTAGAGGAGAAAACATGCAAGAAATGAAGGAAAAAAATGATGACATTAGGGGAGTTTTGAGGTCTCATAAATGCCTTTTGGGATGTAGAGAGAGAGAGTGCTCTAGACCAATGAGAGTAAATCCTTCATAACAAAAGTTTTATTTTTGAAAATGTAAAAAGTTATTTTATAAATAAACATGGATATAATATTTCTATACATTTTTATTATGAATATCTATTTTTATCATCTCGTAATTATGATTATGACATCCTTTATATTGATGACATAGGGTCTCCGCCACTTTACATTAATGACATATCTAGGAATGTATGATAATGACAATTGAAACTAAATTCAAATTACCAAAAAGCTTAGTGTTCATCTTTTTTCCCTCCCTTGTTTTGTTGTTCTTGCCTCTTTTCTTCCTTGGTGGTTGCATGTTTCTCTCTCTGTCCCCGATCTTTGCCATGAATACAAAAATTCAACCTTTAATAAGGAGCCCAAGCTCTGAAATCACATCCATATCTGTGTTTAATTCATTCCAAGTAGATGGAAGATGGATTCCTTACCATTATTAGCAAAGGTAGCTAGATTATAATGCAATAAGAAAAATGAAGAAAAAGGTATAGATGTGAGAGCTCCTTTATCTCTGCTTGAAAGGGTAAGATCAAAGATTTCAAACTTGGAGTAAACAAGAAAAGCATAAAAGAAGTTTTAGTACAACATGTATTTATGCATATAGAGTTGCATTTGGCACCAAGAGCTTCATCTCTTCCATTGCATAAATCAAATTGTAAAAAGTTTATTCTCAACACTTTCTTTTATTAAACTTGGTATTAGGTTTTATTGTGACAAGTTTTGTTTTGATTTGTAGATAACTATCCTTAAAATCTTGAAGAATGGTAGCATATTGAGTCTATTATTTATGTTCTTGATGTCATGCATGGTTTGATTGGAGAAGAAATGTACAAAGGAAGTCACAAGAAAAACACATCTCGTAGATAATTCAATATTTTTTACTGGCCATTCTTATATTATACCTATGTCTAATGGCCAATGGGGAGCAATATCCCCACTCCCTTTGTTTGATTTTACAAGCCTTGAGTGGTATTTACCAAGTCTAGCTACTAATGAGAGCTATAGGTGTAAAATATGTTTAAGATATAAAAAACATGAAAACCTAATATCTCAAGTAGTTTAACCAAGATTACTTTGTTTATGCATATCAATGTATTTATTGATTTTTTTTCCAATGCTAAGATGCCAAGCTCAAAGGCCATGTTGTCGATAGAGGTTGTCGTCCTACAAACTATTCCTTTTTGTGAGGAATATCCTTTTTAGGAGTTATTTTACCCTTCTTTTTGATGCTTTGGTTGTCTTAGATGTTGATGGCGTGTGTGAGAGAGGAGGCAACTCATTTTGGTATCAAGGTTAAGCTCACTACACTTGTAGGATCGATGGCGCGTCAGTTAGGTGAGAGATAGCCATTAGAGCTCGCTTGAAACGCTTGAAACAATAAGCGGTCCATGGGTCTTGGTGGTTGAGCGTGAGCTCTCTCTACAGTATACTTCTTTCCCATTTGCTAGTTCAACTATGAGTTTTCTAGTAGGTTTAGGATTCAATTGTAGTTTCTTAATACACTTAGGAGACATAAATGAATAAGTATCAACACAATCAATAAGGATTCTGGAATGTTTACCTTGGTACTCTATAGACACTTATAGGATGGTTGGTGCTCCAGCTTTGTGATTATTAATAGCCGCATGGATAGTTTCTCTTTCCATTTTCTCATAGAGGGGTAGGATCCTCTCCCTCTTCTTGTCCAGCAAGGAAATAGGCACAACCACTTGTCCCTCATCTTGTTCCTCGTTCTTACTATCAGTTGTTGAAGAGGATTGCGAGGAGGGTTAGTATTATTTGTATGAAATGAGATAGAGCCTTGAAATGGCCTCATTGGTTACATTTAAAGCATTGTGGCTAAGTTCCAAGATTGGATTTGTAGAATGGAGGTTGTTGTTGTTGATTTGATGATTGGGGCCATTATTGACAAGATTGAGGTGGCCCCAATTTTGAATTCCCATTTGAAAACTAACCCTTCTCTCTTTGGATAGGAAAATCCACAGTCTAGGTAGAAGGGGGTAGTACGAAAGTTTCTTCTTGGAAGAGATTCCATTAAAGGTTGAGTTCACAGCAGCGCATCTGCCAAGTCTAAAGGTTTCATGGCCTTTACTTACCCATTTAGGGGTAGGTTTAAGCCTTGTTGAAAATGTTATACTTGTTGCATCATAGTCATCTTTAGGGCATACTTCAAAAGGGAAACAAAAGGGAGTAATACCCTTGTTAGCCCCTATTGCCTTAGGCTAAAAAACTCATCCATTTTATAGATCTAATAGGCTAGAGACATGTATCTCCCTTGAATAGTTGTCTTGATTTGTTCCCAAGTTTGGGATGTCTCAGTGACAACCTTGTCACGACACCATTGTTTCCATTATAATTGGGCTTCACTAGTGGGTGAGGCATAACTAGGCAATTCAGAGGTGGATTTAACCCTTGACAAAAATGTGCCCATTTAGGGGTGGGTGCCCATTTTAGTTGCCCATTCAGGGCTGGGTTTAAGCCTTGACACAAATGTGCTACTTTTTGCATCATAGTCATCTTGGGTGGGGGTTTACTTTAAGAAAAATGAAATAGGAGTAATACCCTTCCACCATTAGTCCATGTTGCCTTAGGATGAAAAACTCGTCCATTCTATGGATCTGATAGGCTAGTGATTTGTTCCCAAGTTTGAGATGTCTCGATGTGATAGCCTTGTGATCATGACCCCATTGTTTCCACCATAATCTGGCTTCTTCTCTACTTCCACAATCTCTACCACCTCCTGTACCCCCTCCTTATATGTGGTCTCCTTGTCTCCTTGTTCTTCTTATGTGTAGTTGATAAGTATATACTTGAAAATCTTTACTAATACATACTAAACATCCTCAATATTGTAACAATCATTGAAAAACTGCCACACATTTGAAAGAAAGGAATGTTAGTTCAATGTTGTCTTGCAATGCACTCTCTTTTGAGTGAAACAATATTTTAAAATACATTACCTTGATAAATTTGTCATCATTAAGATAAATAAAATCAATCAATCTCTAGCATGGACAATTACCCTCCAACCACAAGAATGACTATCATCTTGATGAGGGCTCTATAAATAACAACACAAATAAAAATTAAAAACTTATTTGTAGTAGTTTATGGAATCAAGCATCTTGATGTATTTGATAAAAAGCTTACCACAACTTGTCTATACTCTGTGTGTGTGTGTGTGTGTGTGTGTGTGTGTGTGTGTGTGTGTGTGTGTGTGTGTGTGTGTGTGTGTGTGTGTGTGTGAAACAAACACACACACACACACACACACACACACACACATGCATATATACACAAAAAAGAAATTAATTAATTGAGTAATATTTTAAAAAATAAAAAAACAACTAAATTGTTTAACCTTAGGGTATGGGATAGAAGGGGATAAGGGGGTGCCGTGAAGGGGCACATGCCACACTGTGCACACCCCCTCCCCCCTCCCCGCACCTCTCGCCCCTCCCCCGATTTTAATAAGAAAAAAAAATCAAACCCCTTATCCTAAACCCGTAAAGGTAAAAAAATTTACAACAAACTAGTTAAAATTCCCTTTCTCATATAAAACAAAAGAAGTTCCTTTTATAATAAAATAAAATTAGTTCACTCCTTCCAAAAACTCATAAAAAGATGAAACCCCCTCCCTTCCCATCCCCCTCTTCATGCCCCGCCTGTTGGTTCGCTCTTGTAGCGATTGTATATATGGGAATAACAAATTCAATATAGTAATTTTTTAAATGGATGGTTTAGTGTTTGTAAACTAAGGAGGTAACAAGGAATCAAGTGCCAATATTAATTAAGGAAGTCATTTTTATATGTTATAAACAATGTGATTGCATGCCTTATTTACAACACTAAAATAAGCCTTGAAGAAAAGCATGTGGATGATTTTCTATGATTAAATTGCCCTATGTGGCTAGATGGACCCAATTAGCATGGTGGCTTTCCCCAAACTTAGAATAATCACCGTTGAATTGAGACCTTCTTGTGAGTCCAATAAGCATCATTTTAGGGGGCCGATGTGAGACTATGCCTTATGGATGGAGGGATTGATGTTCAACTCCCCCTTGTTTCTCACTCTCATTGAACCAAGTGTGGTGCTTGCTTATCCCAAACTTGGGTGATTCACAAAATGTGCTTGTTTTGAGTTGGATGTTAGACTATTGTTAGAGGCCATAGTTGTGTATTAGGAACTTGCATGGCAATCCTCATGGAAAACGAGGCCAGATGCTTCATATGCAAGGTGGACCTAGGGAACACCTCTACCATTCTAAGTCTGAATGCTCAAAGTTAGCACAAATGGTGGTGACTAGGATTGATTCTTAGATGACTACCAAAAACTACCTGTCCCCTAAGGGCAATTAGGTTTAGGTATGCTTCACTAGCTTAGGACGATGTACACTTGAATACTACGTGAACCTAAGAGCATGGAGGTGATATACCATTTTGCCTAAGGAGTTAGAAATGGATATTTTGAAATCATGGAGAGGAAAGAGATGATTCTACCTTAGGAGGTATACTTGAACACTAGTTAAACATCACAATGTATAAAAGGAGAGAGAATTCCACCTAAGGAGAAGAGAGAGATATGACAATTAGATCACATTTCTATTAAATAAGCTACCTTCTAAATACTTTCACTTTATGAAATAAGTCATTTTGTCAGCCAAACTACTAGTCTTCTATGAATTTGAATGCTAGCTCCCACCAAAATCCTCTGATCATGAGTAAGGCGGCTAAGTACTAAAAAGAATAAGAGTAGTGGGTGTAGCAATTGGAGGATCCAAATCCTATGTCTCACATACGAATGGAACATAAAATGTATCGGGTCTCTATGGTGTGTAGGGATTCATTCTGAAGGTTTCCATGAGTCTCCCTTTATGTCCTAGGGTCCATGTATTTTTGCCCTTAATTCTTCAATAGATATGGCAAGGTTTCTCAATTGGATTGCCTTGGAATGGTGGCTAGAAGTGCCTATGGTAAGAAATCTAATTATGTAGGTGTAGTAGGTGGCTACTCAATCATGATTCTAAGGAGAGAGGAGACAATTTATTGATTATTGGAGTGGGTGGACTATAAGGTCATTGGTGACCCCCCAATGCCCATATCAAATAGTCATCAAGTATCAAAGCATTAAGATAATGAATGAAAACATAGCCACAACCTCATAGCCAAATGTAATCATTTGTATATATGTGGAATTGAGGGCCAAAATAGCCAGAACCCACACTACATGGAAAGCCTCTCGAAGGCCTCAAAATAACCCCTTATGCATTGTAGGGTCTGGGTATTTTTTGCCTCGATTTCTAGAAGTAAGGCAATGAAAGAGAAAGAGATAATAAATCAAGATGGATTACAAAAGAGTCATACCTCTATCATGAACTTAGACAATAAATCAAGATGGATTGTGAGATAGCACTTAGATTAAAGAAATTATACTTTTAAAATTACTCATGCATGTGCATCTATATAATGGTATTCAATCATCCATGACATTATCTATGAACGGTCCCTCACAGCATGATTGCCACATGGCAAATAGCCCGGTTGCAAAGTTTGCATCAATGCACACATGGTAGCATATCCTATTGGCATATATCATCTCAACTACAGGTTTAATGGGGCTGGTTGCCACATGGCAATGTTAGCACGGATGGTGGTGACTAGAATTGATCCTTAGATGACTAATGAAAACTACCCATCCTAAAGGTAATTAGGTTCTAGTATATTTCGCTTGCTATTAAAGCTTTAAATCTAAATACGCTCCATCGTTATATCAAAGATTTTTGGTTCTTGGAAAACAAAGAGTTGGAAACCCATATTCTTATAAATAAGCAACTAATGAATCAAAATAAGTATGTGTATTTTAGGCTCACAAAAATCATAAGCCCTAGTCACATCGAATTGCCACCTCATAATTTCTTCGTTCCTAACTTGAATATATCAAGTCATCTCAAGTATCCCCTCTTGGCCAATGATGTACATAAGAGTCCTCTTGAAAAATATATAGTCAAGGCTTGTAAGACCACTCTCAGTTTGCCAACTAAATATAAGTTTAGGCTAGCTAACATTTTATAAATAAAAGGATAAATAACTTATGAAATTTGACTTGTACTTGTGATAAGGAATCATCTTAAGTAATTCATAAATAGTGAAGTCACTAGAAGTTATGTGGAAAAATAAAAATTAGGACACTCTTTTGCTCTTGTTATTTTGTGTAGGAGAACTTCCGTAAGATGCTCTCCTTGGTTTACCATGTTGGCTCGCAATGTAGCCTATCTTTGAGAGAGCACGTTTGTCACCTAATGGATTGGATTTCTATACCTCCATGATACTAGTTTTTTCATGTGTGACAATGGACGCATTGTATGGGTTGGTATCGAACATCTTCCAACTACTGCATGCATGTTGACTACATCGACAACCTTGAGTATGAGTTATGAAGGATTCGTTAGGCCAAGAGGCTCAACATAGTTTGACTTTTTACTTTCTACCTAGGTCCTCCAAGGCCCATCGAGCTTTATGAGGGCAAGGAGATTACCTGAGTCTAGTGGATATATTATAAGATTATTCGGGTCATATGACCTAGCCATATATTGTAGGATTATTCGGGTCATATGACCTAATCCTATTGTGTTTGCATGTAGATCTCATTCTTTCAATCTCATCAAGTGAAGGGATTTTCCGGTCTTCCCACTGAGTATCTAGCTTTAGATATCTATAGAGAGCCACCCAAATTTGAGGCTTTTTTTTTAAATAGTACCATGGTTGATTTGTATATCATGTGACTTTTAAGTCAAACAAAGCATTTTATATAAATAGAAAAGTAATACAGTTGGGTTTCTTCTTGCTTTCATTGTCTTGTTAATTGCGTTCAATTAATCTACCTTGTCCCATATAGATTCAAAGTGAACATTGGCAAAACTTATTGGTCTTTCTCAATCACAATGTATCAATCTACTATGCACTCACTAAATTATTCTCGGCAAGAAGATTTCATAAAGATCTTAGAAAAGTTGCATTTTCCTCCTAGATACTATCAAGAAAGGTGGTGGATCCATCATGACGACTTTTACTTTATTGATGCCAAAAGATTAACCTATCTTGATATAAACCTTAAAAGAACTTGATGGATGGAAGAACTCAAGCTTGTTATGATATTTTTGTTTGAAGAATCACATGTAAAAACTATATAACTGTGAATAATAAAAGCATCCATCAAGGCCAATATATCTATGATCGAGTTACCGATGTAAAAAATATATAACTATGAATAATAAAAGTAACCATAAAGACTGATATAACTATGATCAATTTACTGATGTTCTAACTCTAGATAGAATAGATCACCTAGGTAGACTAAAATGGAATGACTACATTGTCAAGGGATTTTCCAAATAACCAAGCCATTATAGTCCATGAAAAACCACCTATATATAAGGAGAAAGTTGTGTCCAAGTTCCACGGCTAAAAGCATTTTTCAAATGCATCAAAAATCTTTGAGATTCTTCCAAAAGCTAAATATTGTACATACTAAAGTAATAAAACTAGAGATTTTGATGATATGAAAATATCTTGTTTTGTTTATGATCTTGTCTAAGGTTATCCTACATCTTTTAGGTATCCTTGCTACCCATTTCTTTAGCCAATCATTAATAAGAAAAGAAATTTCTATTAAAGCAAGTTATATCAATCGATTTTAATGACAAAGGCATAAAGATTGAAACAAATGCTAAGACTTGGATCAAACAAATGGAATACTATTTTTCTGTAGTAGTCGATACAACCATAGCCAATCAAGCTATAATCGTCTGGTTATGTTTCAAAAAAAATTACACATACAAAGAAAAATTAATTAATTAAAAAATATATTTTTTTAAAAGTTATTTAATCTTAGGGTAGGGATAGAAGGGGATGAGGAGGTGTCATGAAGTGGAACTGTCACGCTACTCTCCCCCCCCCCCCCCCCCCCCCCAATCCTCAGGCCCCTAGATTTTATTAAGGAAAAAAACAAAACACAAAATTACTTTCTTCCTTCCAAAAACTCAACTAAAACTAAAATTTTATTTCTCATATAAATTTTTAAGAACTCTTTTTATAATAAAACAAAATTAGTTTCCTCCTTCCAAAAACTAAACCCATAAAAAGATGAAAATCCACTCCCCCCCCCCCCCGACCCCAACTATATAAAAGAGGGCCTCTCTTCTCATTTCCAACACACAAGGATAACAAATCAACTCTTGTGAGTGAGTGAGGGAGCAATAATCTCAATTTAGAGGTGAGTAAACCATACATGAAGAAGCTAAAGGTTGTTCACACATTGTCCCCATCTCGAAATTCCTTCTTTTCTTATCCTTCTTATCCACAATGGCCCCTCGGAGACATATCGACATAGTGAGATCCTCGAGCAACCATAATGTGGAAAATCTAGCTATTAATACGACCAATGTATAATATTTAATTATTAATTATTATTAAAATGGAAAAAATAGTGTCAAATTATCTTTAAAAATTAGGATGAGAATTAAAAGTATTTTTATTATTAATTAGAAATTAGGTTTGTATTAACTTCAAAAGTAAAAACTCCTTTAAAATTTAAAATAAATCATTATCCTATTCTTATAGTATATTATATTTTAAAAATTAAAATTTTAATTAAAGTAATATTAATATTCTAAGAAAATTAAAATAGAAAAATAAATTAGATTAAAAATTAAAATTATTTAAGTATGACTTAGAAATATTAGTTTTGTGGAATTTTGATTCAAAAATTTAGTTAAAGTTTCTTGAAATACTTAGAATCACCATGAATTGGCATGAAAATCTTATTAACACCTAGGTTAGGCAATTTTAATCATTTATTAAAATCATAAACTTAGCTTTTTTAGTAAATTAAAAATTAAAGTTTTTAATTATTTAATTACTCGCATAAATTAAGGCAATACCTCAAGTTACTAAAAATTATACTCCCTTTACAAGGAAAAGTTAATTTAGATCTAAGTACTTAAATAAGGTGTGTTCACAACTAAAAATACATTCACTAAGGGCATTCACATGTATTGAGAATAATTGGGTTATGTCCACAAATGGATAAATATAAAATAAGGTGTGTTCACACGTACAAGAAAAAAATTATGATACTCAATTTCTTTCTAAAAAAGGTGTGTTTAGACGCACAAAAAAAAAAGTGTAACAGATGAACTTTGCATTGTGAATTCACAAAAAAATTCTATTTTTAGCATTGTTTTGAAAAGATTGATGGTAGAAAAAGTAGCAATTGATTATGATTGCCTTAAAATGTGATAGGAAATTATACCAATTATGTCAATGGCTTGAGCAGCTAAATGGGAATGAGGTGTATTGCCATCCCCAAGGTTACCTTGGCTACTCTTCACTTGGATTTCTTGTATACTTCCTAATGTAGCTGACTGTCGCTACATTGGTTTTGGTCTTTTGTATAAAAAGATTCACCCTTATGGTGGGCAAGAACCAACGAGACTCTGGTTTGAGTTGTAATCTTTGTCTCGAAGATAGGGTTGGAGACCTATACAAGCCTAATGTAGCTCAAAGGCCCGAGATGAGCAAAGTAAGGGTGGTAATCTAGTTTATGGATTGGTTCGCTCTTGTAGTAGTTGTATGTATGGGAATTAAAAAATCAAGATAGTTGTTTTTAAATGAATGGCTTAGTGTTCATAAACTAAGGACATGACAAGGAACCAAGTGCAAACATTAATGAAGAAAGTTGTTTTTATATGTTATAAATAATGTGGTAGCATGTTGCTGAAATATGCATCAAAGGGAAGTGTGTGGACAATTTCCCCCGATGAAATTGCCCTATGGCTAGGTGGACACAATTAGCCTAGTGGCTTTTCCCAAACTTAGAATAAGAATTATTAAATCAAGACCTTCCTATGAGTCTCGGTTGCCACATGGCAAAGTTGTTGGCTAACAGAGGCTCACATGTGTGAGGACCTAATACAATGGCATTCATTTTTACCATATCTGGCTTTATCTCCTTCGCTTCTGATGCTCCACCCTATCATCTTGCCTTGTTTCCTTTTTTCATTCCTTACTCCCTAGTACCCACATGAAAGGCTTTGAATTTCTTGCAAGTTCTTCCATAGGATTGTCAACACCTCGAAAGGCTAACAAAGAATTCTTCCAACCAAAAGCTTCTAAGGATTCCTCTCTCTAGATTTAGTATCTCCCATGAAGATATTGAATTTGAATGCATATTTTCTTTTCAAGTTTTCTTGACATTTACTTTTCAAGAGTATTTCACAATTTCAAAACCACACAAGCTTGCCAAGTTTGCTTGTCAACTTCACATCTCCATAAATCTATTTGAAATCACATTACTGCTAGGATTTGTCACAGCACTTGTTTATAAACCTAGTTTCCATTCGCATGGACCCAAAACTATGGTGCATAGGGAGTCAATTTTGCACTACCAGATTGCCTCCCTATGCACCGTAGAGTCCAAGTTCCATGCTTTTCATATTCTCTTAAATTTTTGTCTTAATTATATAAGATTACACTTGCCAGCTTCCCTTGTTGTTTTGTAGACCCATGGGATATATTAAGTCGAATGGAAAAAGTGAGGTTTGCATCAAAAAAGGTTCCCAAGATGCTAGTTAACAAAGCAGCACACTAAGGCTACAAGAGATGAATCACTGGTAGAAGAGGCCCATGGCTAACCAACCATTGATCGTAGGGATCCTCCATGCTCCAACATTGTGCCTTCATTGGTCAAGTCCCGTAAATCTAGGAGCTTTGGCAAGGGCAAGCAAGGGGACTTTTCCCATGCATTGTCTAGCTTTGCAAAAGAAAAGGGACAAAAGTCTTTGAAGAAGTCGAATAGCATATGAATGCACTTAGAGAAGTCAAAAAGGTTCAAAAATATTTTGACGTGCTGATTCCTAAATATCATTTCGTGATGCTTGTCAAAGATATTTGTAATAGGTATGGTCTTAATATCAAGTGCCAAAGTACTATATTAGCTTACCTTCAAGATTCTACAAAAGACTCTTGGTTGACTTCCCCCAAGTTATGTGTGTTTTGCCCATGACCATAGGTAACAATGATGCACAAGGATGTGCATACTACAAAAATGATAAGGTACAAGTGTAACAAGTTTCTTATCCTTTCACACACAACTAATAGAAAGGCCTATGAGTTTTGGAATATTCCTTCTACAAGAAGGCCAAAAGAGTCCAAGGCATCCATGGAGACAAATGTCCACATTGAAGAGCTAACAGGAAGCAAAAGTCTAGAAAAAGTTGAAAATGATAAAGAAAAAGAGGTTGAGAAGTGAAAACAAAAGGCTATGCAAGAGGAGGATGCCAAGAAGAGAGATGAGAGAGAAAAAGAGGAAGAAAACATTTTCAACATGCTAGTGGATGCAGAGAAAGAGAATGCTAGGAGGCTCAATGAGATATCAGGGAGGCTAGGTGGTAGTGGATGTTGTATTCCAAGGCTAACAACATCTAACCATTTCCCCTAAGAACACCATATTCCTTCATCTAGGAAAGGCAAGGAGATCAATGACACAACCATGCTGGTGTTGCTAAGGCATGCCAAATTTTCATTTTGTTCTGTTGCATAAACTCAATAATACAGTACTTTGTGAATAACAACCTTAAGAACATTATAAGTTTCCTCATCCTTAGATGTCCCAAATGTTGTGTTAACCTTGTTTAAGTTTATTTGAAAACAATTGAGACCAAAAAAGGACCTAGATCGTACTGCAAAGAGACATTCTAACAATGTCAAAATCCTTCCTACACGCCATCACCGGGTTGAGATCTCATTTTGCTCTTTGCTATGCCCTTTTTGCTTTTGAATAGGATTTTCACGAGTTGAGGGATTTTACACATGTAGTTTTTTATTATATTATACAAGTCTTGAGTCCTATTTCATGTAATTTTGATATTTGTTTGAAGGCATCTAAAGATTACTCTTCCACTTGACAAGCTCAAAAAGGTATTTCTAATAGATCCTCTTGTCTCAACAAAGGCAAATGAAAATTCTTTAGATTTCTTCTTGTAAGAATTAAACCCCGAGGAAGTCTTATATGTCATCATTCCTTATCTCATAAGAAGTATAATCCTTGATACAATGTCAATTTTGAATAGTGATTTGAATTATCTTTTGCAAATCACATTGTAGTAAGGGCTCAAGTAATCAATGTTCTTCTTGACAAGCATGATCCACTTTCTCCAAACCTAGATTCTTATAAATCCAAAGAGAGGATGTTGCCAAGAAGGCAATTGGAACTAGGAAGCTAACTATATCTAAGAAGCTAGCCGCATCTAAGAACGCTAGTGCAATTAAGAGGCCAATTATAGCCAAAAAGTCAAATGCGGAATGCCCCTCCAAAAGGCAAGGAGAATAGGATCATTGAGGAATGTTGGGTGCAAATCAAGAAAGAACCAATAAAAAATAGAAACAAGGTGAAGAAATGGGCTCAAAGGCTATATATGTCGAGACAAGGTAGAAAACTCCAAAGGGGGAAGCACAAGGAAAACCCCTCAGAGGGCCCTAGAAAACATCTCATAGAAGGAGAGTGAACCCCAAGCTTCCCCTAGAAGGTCTCCTAGAAGGACACCAAGGAAGGAGGCAGAGACTAAGGTATCTCCTAGAACACCAAAGAATACCCTAGCTAGTGATGTTTGAGAGAGAAGAAAATATATAAAAAAGATCATTGTATAAATATGCAACCTCTTGTGTACAAAAAAATAAATTTATGCTTAATGATTTTTAATCATTTTTTCTTATTTCCTTGTGAATTGTTAGTTTTGAGAATCCTATCTCTTTTAGAATATGAGTTTAGTTAGTTATGTATAGTTGAAAGTATCTCATTCTAATCATTTTAATCTTAAATGGACTAAAGCAATAAGAGGGCACATGGTGAAAACTTGAGAGAATTAGTAAGTTTAAGGCTTTGAAAATCTTGCAATGCCCTCCTAGGGCTGCTCATCACATGTGTGTCCTTTTTCTACCCTTCTTTACAATAAATTCAGCATTAATCTTAAATCGGGATCTCATATCCATGGTTGTAGATAGACTTTGAAGGGCTTCTCTGGCATCTACTAATGTCCATTCCTTGTTCATTGATACATACTTTAGATCATCATCCTCCATAGTCATACTAATGTGATCATTACTTTTATCAAAGTCCAAAGGTATCCATGCATTGTTTATCTTGTTCCATCTTTTGTGCTGGAAAGCAAGTCGCAGTGTTTGCATTGAAATATTGTATGATAAGGTAACAAGATCCTCTGAACATTTATAGAGAGAAAATAAACCTTGTGCACCTTTTCCATTGACTTCTAATCTAATTCAAATATTAAAATAAATATGTTGGATGAAAATTTTCTATCCAACCACTTTATTTTTTGCTTTACAAACCTATTTCTTGAAAGATTGATCCAAAAACATAAATTGGGATACATCAAGATAAACTTACTCTCCTTGATATTTTCCTAATCTTGATAGAAATTTGAATATATTTGATAATCTTTAACCTGAAGCCTTGGATAGTTTCATCATCCTGATTATCCCAATTTGTCAATCCATTGAGATCAAGTAAAGAAAGCTCTTCCAACCTTCCAAATTCTTGTGTATTTGTTGGAAGTGTTAAGAAACACGGATCTTGAGCAAGGCTAGCTATGGAGGATGAAAATTAGTGTGACAAGAAGCATAATGACTAATAATTGGACAAGGCTCTTACTCAAGTGAATTAGGTTCCAAGATAGATTAGCTTGGACTCATAAAAACAATCTTGAGTAGACATGGACAAGACTAAAAGTACAAAGCATTCATCTTCAAATGATTGTCAAGAACATTCTTTTATAGTTGTAGGATGGTACCACTTTTCTCCACTGTGGCTATGGGATAAAGGGAACTCTTCCTAGATTGAGCTACATGTTCCTTGCCTACTTGTTCCATACAAAGAGGCATATATGGGTGTGATTGCATATTTCTCAACACCCCTCCTCAATTGCAATCATGAAAAGCACTGAGTATACAGAGGTTGTTGTGAGTAGAACCTTGCTAAGTGTGGGCATACCACAAACATGGCAAAACATCCAAGGGATGTTACAAGGCCTCACTAAGTGTGTAGAGGCTATGGTGCATAGGTTACATGAGGAGTACAAGGTTTATGATTGGAGCATTAATGCAAGTACATACAAGGCTTAAAAAAGATTTAGTAAAATTTGAAGACAAGGATCGATAGGCTCTTGTGGTTTTCTTTTAGCATAACAGATCTTCTTTCAAATATGACATTGTAAGATTTTTGTGATTTTCTTTCAACATATAGATCTTCTTTTCCTTGTCCTTCTTCACTTTGATGCTCTCCACTTTGCTCACTTCTTCTTTGTCTTTTATCTTTTGGTCCCCCTCAAACAAAGAGGTCACAAGTTTCAAGCTTTGCATGATGACCATGGTGGCTAAGACATCTTCAAAATCTTTAGATAGAATCATTGATTGTGCTTGGATGTAAGAAACTCCATCCATTTCTACAAGTTGAGCAAATAATATTTCCATGTAGTGTAAGTGAGCAACAAGAGTCATGTTACTCTTCATCTTCAAGTTGAAGAGCTTCCACATTAAGACCTTCTTGTTTGTCATTGGCATGACCAAGAATTAGCATCAAATGAATGAGACCAGACCAACAGAAGTGTTGAGAGTGATTGTGTCAAGAGACACAAGACCAATAGAGTCAAATAACACTAGAGTATCAAGAGATACTATGCTTGAAGCTTGATGTTGTTATTGATGTCTCCCCTCCTTGTTGATTTGAAGTGTAAATCTTGCTAGAAACTAAGTTTAGTCTTAGATTAGAGTGAAAGACACTTGAGTGAGCTGAGAGAGGAGTGAGAAAATGAAGTGAAATATGGGCTTTAATGAAAGTGGCTATGGTGGATTCTAGGATTTCTAGGATAGGGGTCTGATATTTCAATTGCAGTAGCTCGTAGATGCAACGAGACTAATAAATATTCGATGGGGGGAAGACTCATGTAGTGGGCTTCAAAAGCCCCATCTTCACAAGATGAATCACATGTCCATGTAGCATTGATCATACAACCATAAGGAGCACAAAGATGGACAGCAATGAGAAAAACATGCAATGCTAGAGTGGATGTAGCTTAATGTTGGACTGCAATGTGACAGAGAGCTGTGCTAGAACTCGTGGAAGGAAGTGTCCAAAAGGAATCGTGCAAAGATATGGCATGTACATAGAGATCCATGAGCTCAAAGAGACTAGGATACTGGCTGGCTATGGCAGACAAAGAAGGTAAAGTGAAAATGGAGTGAGAGATGAAGTTATTTACTAGAGTTGAGCTAGATTGAGATTGTGGGTGTTGCGCAGATCAGATGCAAGACTTGTGAGTAGCAAATCAAAGAAGCCTTATCTTACTCTCTTTTCTTATAAAAATTGAAAGCACGACTCATAAAACTCAAAATAAACTAAAAGAAGAGTAAATTAAATTTAAGCGACACACTATTGGGTGTAATTTTTCCCCATATATGGAGTGAGTATCTCCTCCATATTGTATTTATAATATTAAAGTAAATCTTGCTTTGACAAGCCCTTTACAATCACTCTTTTTGCAATAGAGTTTGAGTTAACTGAATCAATGGTTACAATCAGTTGCACAACCCACAATTGCTGAAAGCCATAAAATATTTCCGAAATATTTGCAATATGTCTCCTAAAGTCTCAAATATCAATAAGTGTTTACAAAGAGGATGTGCATGTCTTGGAATAAACAGTGGTGCATCTTATTTAAATAATTTAATGAAGAAGTCTTTGGAATAAATTGCGCTTGTCACAAGTATCTAATTCATCTTGCTCTACACATCAACTATCAAAAATTTAGAAAATCATGTTAGAAAAAAAATTAACTAAATAAATACAGCTAACCATAATAAATCAATTAATCATTGGAATTCCATTAAATAATCAATTCACATAGACATTGACACGAGATATGAATATTGTGGCATCACCCACATACAGCTTCACTCACGTTCATACCTGCAAGTCTCACGCTCGGAAAGGATAGGCATCCCCATCAACCTTTTGCCCAAGATTCGCTCTTGGAAATGTGCCCCACCTTAATGGAGAACCATTTAACGCACTCATCCAGTCAACATACACACAATGGAAGAGAACCATTGAAGGCACTCATCCTCATGTAGGTGCCACACCTGGCAATATATTCCCAGGGTGGGATAACAATTGTCCTCAATTGTTGTTGGCAGGATGTGGAGTCAATAAATGCAAATAATCACACAAAGCATGAGTAGTCATCCATTGAGCTTCCTCAACAAGATGGTTTTGAAATTTTACAAGATAGTGAGGATAAGTATTGCCAATGTGGGTGGTCATGTAATTAGTATCAATAATGGCAAAGCAAGTAATAAAAAGTTTCTAATAAATTTACAATAAAAACTAGCTAGTCCTAAAAATGAGTGGAATTCATGCACATTTTTGGATGTAGGCCATGTATTAATGGCCTCAATTTTACATGGATCAACTTGAATTCCTTTAGCATACACAATATAACCTAAATATTCAATTTTTTGTTAAAGGAAAGTGCTCTTTTTTAGGTTAGCAAAAATATGATTTTGTTTTAGTAAGCCAAAGACTAAAGATAAGTGATGTTCATGTTCCCTTTTAGTTTTACTAATTACAAGAATATCATCGAAAAAGACAATAACACAATGTTGAAAATTTAGAAAGATTTGATTTATCATTCTACTAAAAGTGGCAAGTGCATTAGTAAGACCGAAGGGCATTACTAAAATTTCATAATGGCCAAATTAGGTCCTAAAGGCAGTTTTGTAAATGTTAGGGGTAGCCATGCATACTTGATACAAACTTAAAGTCAATTTTGTTAAACACAATAGCACCTTGCAAATTGTCTAACAAATCATCCACACGAGGAATTGGGTATCAGTTTTTAATAGTAATTTTATTTAGAGCTCTATAGTCTATGCATATTCAATAGGTTTGATTTTTTCCTTTATTAAAAGAACAGGATCTCCAAAAGGTAAAATACTAGGTTAAATTAATTTTCTATTTAATAATTTTTCAACTTGTTTTTGGATTTCTTTTTTCTCTACCTGATTATGGTGATAAGGAGCTTTATAGGGAGATTGACTACCAAGTAGAAGGTCAATTTCATGATCCTTGGATCGTGATGGAGGAAGTTGAAGAGGCAAATCGGAAGAAAAATAATAATAATTATTATTATTAATAAATTTCTATCTTATGGTCAATTTAGAATTATCAGCTTTCGACTTTATCAAGTAATAGAAAAAAAGCTTTTGATTATTTTTTAATGCCATGCTTCACTTGAGTATGACTACTTAATGGATATAACTCAATGTATGTTAGTCCTTCAAGAAAAATAAGTTTACCTTTATGTTGTATATGCATCGAATGCGTGTCATAATCAATATTAGGATTAAATTGATGCCACCAAGGCATACCTAAAATTACATCGGCAGATTACAAAGGTGCTGCTAGAAAAGTTCATTTTTCTCTATAAGGTCTATTACAAATTTCTAACCCATGAACTTCTTTAGTTCCATTATATCCTTGCCCTAAGAATGCAGCCTCAATTTTATAAGTAGATGGAACAGTTTAAAGTTGCAATTCTCCGACTATCTTTTTTGAAACAAGTCATGCATACTTCTATCACCATGTAAAACAGTCATTTCATAATTATGGATTTTACATCTCATTTTTAATAAAGCATGGATAGAAATTTTACTAGCAGGTTTATCAATGTCATTAGAGTTTTCTCCCATAAGCGTGGCTTCATCAAAATCTGGTATTGCTTGAAGGTCCTTAGTTGATTCATCAACTCCAAGATAATTTAAGTATGTAGTGGGCTTTTTTCAATCAAGTATTTTCCATAGGACAACAACTCGCAATATGACTAGAGCAATTATATTTATAACAAATTACATTTTTGGAATTGGTATTTGAGACACTCGGATTAACATTTTTAGGCTCAAATGGCTTATTAGTAGACAAAGGAGAAATTTTACGATTAGATTAGCTTGCATTATTATAAAAATTTCTCATCCCATCAACGATTAGGATGATTCTTTCTAAATTGAAAGTTCAAAGCATGAAAAGAATTAAAAAAAGAAATGTTGTTATCCATATTATTCCCTGTGGAAGCTAGAAGTTATCATCGATCTTTAGTTTGACGTCATGCACCAAAGAGATAGCATCATCCAATGTATTAGGTTTAAACATGTTGACTTCAGCCTGGAAAAACGAAAGAAGGCCAGATATATACTTTCTTTTAAAAGTTGATTTAGCCCCACAGCCTCGACCATTTGAAGTTGCAACAAAGTATTCCAAATTCTTTCAGTGTATTGAGGAATGGTCTCTTTCTTTCACTGCATGATGACATCCCATTATTGTTGCACACGGAGCTTGAATTGGATAGGAAGAAAAGTAGTAAGAATCTTCTTACAGAATGCTTCCCATATAAGAGGACGATCAGTGCTCTTACATATGACATCCCACCATAAAGAAGCTTTGTCGATAAAATAATATGAAGCACACTTGATTTTATCATTTTCAGCATATCTTTCATTATCAAAATATGTGTGGAATTGACTTAGCCAAGAGAGAACCTTACATCATCATAAGTATTAAATTTAAAGGTATATTTGCTTTGAATTGTGCTTCGAGAGTAGCATTGATGGCAAGGACCATAGCATCATTGTCATATTGAAATCAAAATTTGTAGTGCTGGATGAGCCTTCACGAGACATAATGATTGCGAATGACTTGTTGATAAAGATATCCGAATAATAAAGATACCTTGAATAGATGCTTTACCCGTAACAATAAAATTTTGGCATGTAAGCACCAAAATAAAGAGCAACTTCTTAGCAAAATAATAAGATGAAATAGATAAAAAGGATGGGCATTTTTTGATGATATTTTGATGATGTTCTACAACCCCTGAGTGGCCGCGCATGAATCACCTCTTAGAGGCTAGAAGTCAGTGGTGACTTGGACTGATCTGCGTAGTCTGTGGTGGGTGACTTAGAGTAGAGAGGCTTGTAGTTATGAATATTGTGGCATCACCCATGTATGGCTTCACCCGTGTTCACGCTTGCAAGTCTCACATCCGGAAAGGATAGGCGTCCCCATCAACCTTCCGCCCAAGATTCGCTCTTGGAAATGTGCCCCACGTTAACGGAGAATCATTTAAGGAACTCATCCCATCAACACGCATACAAGGGAGAACCATTGAAGGTGCTCATCCCCTCGTGTACGTGCCACCTGGTAACAGTGGGGAAATGGAGGAATATTGAGCTAAGCTAAACCGAGCTTACCATGGCTCGGATACCGTGTTAAGAATCATGGATCTTGAGCAAGGTTAGCTATGGAGGATGAAAGTCAAAGGCAAGAAGCATGATGACTAATGACTAGACAAGACTCTTACTCAAGTGAATTAGGTTCCAAGATAGATTAGCTTGGACTCATAAACACAATCTTGAGTAGACATGGATAAGACTAGAAGTACAAAGTACAATAGCATTCATCTTCAAATTATTGTTAAGTACATTCTTTTATAGTTGCAAGATGGTATCACTTTTCTCCACTATGCCTATGGGATAAAGGCAACTCTTCCTAGATTGAGCTACATTTCCTTGCCTAGTTGTTTTATACAAAGAGGCATATATGGGTGTGATTGCATATTTCTCAATAGGAAGAATGTAATTTGCAAATAAAAACATAAACATTTTTCAATGAAGAAGGAATAACATATAATTAGAGTAAATAATGTTATCAAATTTAGCATCCATGACACTAAATGTACTTGTGAATGACTCTAGTGAAACTTCCATTCCACACTTGTTGACGGAAATATATCTGCACAAAGCACTCAAACTTAGTGTACAAGCTCTATGGAACAATAGAAACGTGTAACTCCAATGGCTACCATTCCACACTTGATGAAACACATACGTACAAAGTACTCAAACTTAGTATACAAGCTTTGTTGGACAATAAAATTTAAAATAGAAAGACATACAAAATAATAATCTCCCTTGAAAGATAAATTTTGTGGCCTTACAATTAGGTGTGAAGTATTGCTACTTTGAAGGTGCCAAGTGAAGATTCTTTGTAGTATACACGTGTTAAATGTTTGCATACAAGTTTTTATCTTATAAGTAAACCCTAGAATTTGTAACTTTTGGTGAAAGCTTGCATTTTCTCTTTTCTATTTATTGATCTTGTTGGGGTAAAGGCCAATGTGGCCGGTCATCCATCTCACTAACCCTAACTATACACACACACACACACACACACACTCTCTCTCTCTCTCTCTCTCTCTCTCTCTCTCTCTCCCAATGTCCACTATAGATACACTATATATAGATTAATGGCCATTGGTAACCAATAATAGACTACTTAAAACAATAAAATTTAGGTTAGAACTTGTTTGAAATAGGTTACAAAATAGAGATCTCATAGTTTTGGAGGTTGTTGTTGGTTACTACTATAAGCAACAAGTGTTACAGGAGTGGAGACTTTAATGTATATACTATAGAAATTCTTGAGATACATAAATTTTCATATTGTCTGCGCATATTTGCTCGTGAATGAGTAAAAACTCCGTTCTTTGATGTATTGATTTCAAGGAGATCAGTCTTCTAATGTACTTCTAACCACTTGGATGATGTTATGTTGCTATATATGTAAGAAAGCATTGATGCTATAGTATCATGTTTTAATTATATACAATTATTTTCATTGTGTTTGGATAGTGATATATGCATTATTCTTTAGTAGTGGTTCATTTTCTTACGTCTCTTAGTTCTGGTTATACTAAGCAGGTATTGTAGAAAGTTTGCTAGTTTCACAATGCATTTTGTTGATGTTCTTATTAATATCACTTGACAGTTGGTTGCTATATCACATAAATAGTTTCATCATCTACAATGAACAGTGAACTATATAACATCAAGAAGTTCGATGGCACTAACTTCAATTTATGACAGGAGCAGATCCAAGATATCCTTATTCAGAAGAAGCAATAATGACCCATAAGATGTATAGATGAAAAACTAACAGACGTGTCTAAATATGATTTATTAGAGCTTGACACATTGGCCAAATCTACTATTGGGTTGCACTTGGTAGAACCTTTTTATTTTACAATTGAGAATAAGATCACTATGCATGTCTTATGAAAGAGGGCTCTGATATCGCCTTCCACCTTAATGAATTCAATGTCATATACAATTAGATACATGCTCAAAAATTGGAGTTTGAATGTGAGGTCAAGGCAATCTTTTGTATGTGCTCATTGCTTGTATCATGGGATACCTTTAGAATAACCATCAAAAACTTAGCTCTAGATGGTGAGTTGAAGTTTAACGATGGTATGGGTAATTTAATGATTGAAGAGATATGCAAGAAATCCATGGATCAATGCAGAAATGGTCAGGCATTGGCAACTCAAGAAAAGAGAAGCTAAAGATAGGACAAATGGAAGAACCAAGACCATGGACAAAATCTAGGTTTAAGAAAGATATTAGATGCTTTCATTGTAGTAAAACATGTCATATTAGGAAGGATTGTTACAAATGGAAGCGAGAGAAAATGATAAAAAGTAGGATAAGTTATATATTGACAAGAAATAAGATACAGGAAAGGAAAACATTTAGAAAAATTCATTACAATGATTGTGCATGATGAAAATAGTGAGGCTTACTTCTACTCTTCCTACACATATGCTAGTTGCAGCAGATAAATATCTAGCTTAAGATTGGATTCTTTATTCTACCATGCATCTTTTTGGGCGATGGACAAAGTGTCGAGATGGATTATCCACCTTTGGGATCCTAAAGGTAGAGAGATTGTCTGTAGTAATAATGTGATATTCAATTAGAAGAAGATGCATAAGCAACCTTGAAGTGGAAACAATAATTGTTACTTTTCAAGATGTGGTGCCACGTATTATTTTTCCTCATAAGACAAGTGCTAGTGCACCAAAGGTGCAAACAAAGGACACAAATGATGCTTTAACTAGTGAGCAGGAAGCATAGAGATTTATTGAGCAGCAAGTTGAGAGCCCTATGGTACATCACGAAGAAAGAGTGGAGGTTGAATGAGTGGAGAACGAAAGATTGGAGGGTGAAATGTCCACTCTAAGACAACCCATTGTGCTACAAGGATCTACTCATATCTCTCATCCCCCTAGGAGGTTTTAGATTAGGGTTGACTATGTGTTGTTGACAAATTGTGGGGAGCCATCTTGTTATAAAGAGGCCATGACTCATGATGATAAGCTTAAGTGGGAGCTAGCTATGTAGTGTGAAATGGATTCCATTATGAAAAATCAAATTTGGGAGTTGGTTCCTTTGCCAAACAGTAAAAATACTTTGCCATCCAAGTGGATCTATAAGTTGAAGATCGTAGACAATAATAAATCAAAGTACAAAGCAAGGTTAGTGGCCAAATGTTTTAAGCAAGAAGAAGGTATGGACTTTGATGATACCTTTTCACATGTAGTAAAATTTACTATTCTTTGCACTATTCTTGCCTTGGTGGATAATGATGATATGGACCTTGTATAATTGGATATCAAGACAACCTTTCTATATGGTGGCCTTCATTATGAGATCTACATGCAATAACAAGAGTATCTTGTGGAATATGGCAAAGAAAAGCTTGTCTACAAGCTAGAAAAGAGTATCTATAGATTAAAGCAAGACCCATGAGAATGGTAGAGTAAGTTTGATGCCTTTATGCAGTTTTATGGCTGCAAGAGAAGTGAGATAGATCATTGCTTGTACACTACTAGAAAGACTAAAGATGGCAACTTGATAATGTTGATCCTTTATGTGAGTGATATGTCAATAGCTAGAAAAACAAACCTTTGAAATAAAGGATGTGGGACATGCAAATTACATTCTTGACATGCACATAACCAGAGATAAGAGAAAGAGATTACTCTATCTATCCCAAAAGGATTATGTCAGCAATGTATTAAAGCATTTTAATATGGATGGGAAGAAGACAATTACTACTCCATTGCCTCCGTATGTGAAACTTAGTATTGATGATTATCCCAAATCTAATGAGGAGAAAGCTCAAATGGACAAGATTCCATATTCATCATGTGTGGACAATCTCGTGTATACTATGATTGTCACTTGCTTGAACATTGCCTTTGCAATGGGAAAGCAAGTACATGTCAAATCATGGCAAAAAGCATTGGGAAGCAATGAAAGGCATCTTGAGGTACTTGAGTGGTACAATAGATATGTGCATATGGTTTGGGAGTAATAGTAGTGGTGTACTTAGATACATAAATGCAAACTATATAATGAATATTGACAACAAAATATCAACCACATGATATGTGTTTGCCTTATATAGTGGTACAATCTCATGGATATCTCGCTTGTAGAAATATGTGTCATTATCAAAGAGAGTTATTGGAGGTGCCACAAATATATAGTCTCTCTCTCTCTCTCTCTCTCTCTCTCTCTCTCTCTCTCTCTCTCTCTCTCTCTCTCTTTACATCTCTAATAGATATTGTCTAGACCTTTATCCAATCATGGAGCTTGTAGATTGTTGGATACCACATATCATCCTCTCTTGTTTTGTACCATGTACATACATGTATAAAGTTAGATCACTGCCTAGAATCTATAGAGGAAAAAGTACGAGGTATTCATGAGAAATTAGGGTTGAAATACAATAGATATAATGCAAAAAGATGTTTGTAGAAGCTAAGGTGCCAAAATAATGAGAAATACAAGATGAATGCATATAAAAAGGATGCGAACTGTAAAAACTTTTAAAATACCCCTTAATTTGAGATCTTTTAGTTTTTCAATTTTGAGACAACTTCAAAGGGCCTCACTTTTTAAAATTCACATCAAAGTACTAAAAGCAATGAAAACGAGCCAAAAAAAATTATTATTATCAAGGACAAGTCCTTTGGTTGAAATTGCCTCATAAAGATAAGTTTGGAAGCCCCTTTTCATATTTTTGCTAGTGTTTAAAAATATTTATTTTGCTAAATTAATTAAGTCAAATGTTATAGTGGACCACCCATGGTAATGTCCCATTGGCCTATTCACTAATCTCATAATTAGTAAACACTAATTAAAAAACCCATTCTCCCTCAAAATTGGCCCTAATGTGTGTGTGTGTGTGTGTGTGTGTAAAGCATAGTACCATAAAAAGGCCAAAACAACCTAAAATACTAGTGGAGAGAATGGACAGCAATCTTACCTAAGTATTGCTTTCTTCCATACTTGCCTTCTTGCTTGTTTATTTCTTTATACTCCTCAAGCTTACCACACACTCATGCATACAAATCAAAAGCTCTAAACTTGCAATAACAATATGGGAGAAACACAAGATGGAAGACAAAATGACAAGCTAAAAGAGATGGAGGGAAATTTGTCTTCTTCTTTACACAATACAAAGTGGATAATTAGACTACTCTATAAAAGTGTTCTTACAATTGGACACAAATGAAAGTAGGCAGATTGATACTACACCTATATATCGTTGTATGATAGATGTGACCAAGTAGTAACCATATATATCATTGTATGATCGGTGTAACCAAATATAACCATATATATCATTGTATGATAGGTGTGACCGACTAGTTACGATATGTATTAACCATGATGCTATTACTCATCTAGTGTCGCATGGAGAAAGATCAACACAATGAGACCTCCAGACATGTTGAGCTTGACTTTTAACATGGAGTGTAGATCTTGTGCCTACATATATACAAATTCTTTCCAAGCCAAAAATAGGCAATTTGTTATTTTTCTTCATGATGATCCAAACATATGGCTAGGTTTGTTTTTTAGCTTAGGGCCAATTTCCTCCCCAAGAGCTTCATAGTACTATATCTCATTTTAAGTAATCGAGGAATAAAGAAGTTCTTAAGTGAGGTGCTCCCATCATAATCTAAGCTCTTTGCCTATGGCAATTAGAAGCACTATCGCACAACTCCTAAGCTCTTATTTCATAGTATTGGTTAAGAGTGTTATCTCAAGGGAGTTGGGCTCGGATCCTAATTTAGGCGAGTGGTGCCTTCTCCTTACCATGAATTGTAGCCACCAAGTACACACAAATTGGTGCCAAGGTGTTCAAAATCATGATAAGTAGCTCCCTCTTTGCACAATATTTTCTACTAATGTAAGTTTGGTTGACAGCATTCTCATTTTTTGCACATACTCTTTAACCTAGGTTCACCAACTCTCTTAATCCTTAAAACATTGGTGAGGTTACCATATACCACACCTCCTTAGCAATTGCTTCATCTCTTAGCTTTCTTTGTTAGATTATCACCTAGGTTTGCATATTAACATGGACTAGAAGTTACCTCCTTTTGAAAGTTCAATAACTCCTCTTCTAAATGTCTTTTCATCATTCATTCCTCTCTAGTGATAACTGTCTTTCCTCCAACACCATTTGGATCCTCCATTTCCACAACACAAATTTGCTTCCATTGAACTTCTCAACCCAAGCAATGGTATTTCTTGCTCCCATTTAGCCATAACTAGTAGATGCCTTTACTTTTAGGATGGTAGATTTTGCTCCCATTTAGCCATAACTAGTAGATGCTTTATTTTACTTTTAGGATGGTAAATTTGTACGAGCTTGTTGGATTTGATATGCCTAGGTGGTTGCTTCCCTCTAATACACCCAAATAGTTGATTTATACAACTTAACCCTATTACCTTTACGAGAACAATAGAAATGTACTTGGATTAAGTAGAAGATGAGAGTGAGATGAAAGGTGAGAGAAGCAAAGATTGAGAAATTTGCATAGAAAAAACAAACAACAATCAACTTCATGCTTATATTCTGAAATGCACAATGTAACTTTACAGTCACTTGGTGGCTTTAAAGAGCGCCATGTACTGCATAGAGAGTTGACATGATCCTTGGCATTTCCAGCTCTTTAGATGACATTCAAACAAAAAAAGAACTACCAAGATGACATGCAAATGAAACTTGTACATAAAGCTAAGTGGAAATCATAATCCAAATTTGCCCTCATGGAAAGAACATGACTCTATACAAGGCGAACCTGATCTACACATGCAAATTAGCTTTTCCAACTATGCCAACATTGTTTCTTTTTTAGGTTTCAACCCACACAGTTTGATGTTCACAGAACCAATCCATGTGTGGTCAGGTAGCAAGACCTCTCATTATATCATCACACTCCTCACACCCATCACTTTTTCTTCGTTTCATGTTACCTTCACATGCTTATCCCAAATAACAATTGTGCACCCATAGCTAAAGCTGAAGCTTTAGCATGGTGCCAGACCTAGGTACTGTGCCAGACTTTGACAAAGTCTAGGAAGAGGCCGGAGTGGCACCACCCTGAGCAAACCACTTGATTCGAAAAAGCGACAGATTTGACAGATTCTTGCGTAGTTGGCAAAGGGCGCTAGAACACAAGTCGGGGGGAAAATGACCGCCGAGCTCGAAACTCTTTCTATCGCAATTTCCTATATGCCCATCGCTGATGACCTAAAAAAATCGCAGAGAAGACTTCATTCGAGGCACTTTCATTGCACTAAAACTTCTTCCATTCTTAGAGCCACTGCAGAGCCCTGTTAAGTTTAGTAATCAGCTTCAGCTGACATTCTAGCCAGCTCTTCAAAACAGGTCCTCAATCAACGCCCTTCAACCATCCAGATCTGGACTCTAAGCAGAGGGATTTTTAGCGGTCACAATGACCTTCTTTAAAATGCACATCCATAATGATGGCCTCTGAAAAGACATGTTTTCTTTGCAATGCACTAGTGGGTTGAAGCTGTCGGAAGAGGCTGTGATTTTACAGCGACTCAACCAGGTGATAAGACCCACCATGGTATACAGGCCAATGTGTGCTATCTCAAAAGATCCTTACATAAGGATGCCACCTTTGGATATGGATTCACAAACTTCTTGGCAAAGGCCTCCTCAGCCATATCCACAACCACAGAAAGAGGCAGCTCCTTTTTTTCGACTCCCTGATTTCTTAGGAGGTTCAAAACCCTGAGACGGGGCTTAATTGTCCTTTCAAGGCTTGAGTTAAGGAATGAAGGACATTCTACTAGCTCTTTGGGAGACCTTTTCATGGTCTTCTGCAGGAAATCAATCCTTTGCTTGATATTGGAATCACTCATAATCAGAATGGATGGTATTTCTCGGACAATTTTACAAACATCGTCACGATCAATGCCAAGATTGGTGAGATAGTCAATACGAGACTGCATGCTTTTGCAACTATGAGGAAGCGTTAGCTTTAAAGCACCTCTCATACCAGCAGAGTTTTTCTCAAATCCCAAGCCCAAAAGAAAGTTTAGATTTTGGACCAACCCATTTCTGAATGACCTGTTCAGTACTTGAGGTCTACATTTGACATACTTCTGCAGATTCTCTCCAGTGATTCCTTGGTTTTCCAGAAACTCAATTTTAGAGGATGCACACTTCTCTACTGCCCTATAAAACAACTGTGTAGACCTTTCCATCATAATACATATAGCCTGTTCGTCTAAGTTTTTGCTTCTGTAAAAAGCCACATGCTTCTCAAGCATACTAATCTCACATGATACGAGCAAGGGTTCCCTAGCTAATAAAGCTACTGCTCTTTCATTGGTGAAGCCTATGCTCTGCAAGTACTGGCACGTTTGTTGCATAGCCCTTCTGCTGTGAGTCAACACGATGGGTTCAGCCTCTATTAGCATCTTCAGTTTTTTTCCTTCATTTACCATGGACTTCAAGTACAGCATTGATTCCTCTATTGCCTCTGTTTTACGCCCTAGCAGATCAGGTATTTGCACAATTATCTTCTTGGCCTCCCTCACATCTTCAAACACAAATCCCAGAACCTTTAGCTTTGAATCATAATCTTCAACAAAATCTCTAAGTATAACATTTGGGCAATTCTTGACTAATGTTATGGCATGCTCGTTCTTCAAACCAAGATCTGACAGGAATGTCATTGCCAGATTAATGTGCTCCACCGGCAGTCTCAGAAAGGTTCCCCATTGCTTTCTGTAGAGTGACTTCAGAAATGCTTTAACATCATCCTGAGAAAATTTCGCAGCCTGCAGTGCATTGACTCGGTCCTGCAGAGCTCCTGAAACAAAGAGTTCTGCTACCTCCGGTTCCAGAACTAAAGCTTTTACCAGAATGCAAAGTTCCAAATCCAAAGACTCGAAGAAGTCCCTGACAGGAGTAAAGTCACTGACCAGATCAACGGACAAAAATGAAGAATTGTTGGAAATAAAATCTGCAAGCTGTTTCTCTGTGAAACCGCAGTCAAGCAAGAAGCGCAAATTCTTCAAAAGCTCAGCTTTGTTACAGCTTGAGAGAGCTGCAAGATCCACGTGCTTACTAAACTCCACAAGCTCCAGCTCTCCGAATAGATCAGCCAAGACCGAGACAGCTTCGGTACCTTCTTCCACCGTATCAGCTGTATTTACAGTCCCCTTGTTTGCTGTTTCTAATACATAACCAGTTTTCTGCAAGTCAGTAGCCAATCTGTTAAGGTCAATTGCTGCATCTATTACATGACCGGTCTCCATCGAGTCATCAGATGACAAAGTAATTTCAGTCATTATATCTCCTTCTGCAGCAAGCACAGGCTGATTGGATGTGTCAGCTTGACACTCTACTGCTGAAGAAAGGGATGATAAACCTGCAACATTGCAGCACCAGGGCCTTCTGAGAGCCATGTTGACAGGATGACAGTTTTGGCCAAGAGGCCGGATGTCGAGAAAAGGAGTTCCTGCGCGTGAGGCTGCGCGCTCGCCGAAGCGGTTCCCAGCAGTGCATCTCAAGATGCGGGAGGCACGGACGAGAGCGGCCGTCATTGCCACGAGGCCGGCACCAGCAGCCTGTGTTCTCTTCTATCAGGCAAAGCATGTAAAGGCCTAAAGATGATCCCTGAAACGCGTATTTGTCAGGGCAGATGCCATGACTCCAGGAACGAGCGCCAGGTTCATAGCGGGCGCCATATTTGGATGAACCCTTCTTCTCTGTTCTCGACGGCGCCCTTCAAGACGTCCTGGCCCTCTCGTTAGCGCAGTGCAGGTTCCATGTCTAGTCTTCTCTGCATCTAAAACCCAAGTCCCACTGTTCCAATGTATACATGAAACAATGTTTAGCCTTCTCTGCATGTAAAACCCTAGTTCCCCTGTCCCAACACTACCTGCTTAGATGCCCCAAGGTTCATGTCACCGTAAAGGGCACTTTATAGCAACACACACACACCTCTTAGAGCACGTTCACATAGGGGTAAGGATCAATGCACACTCGGCCGGTGGACGGGACTCTTTTATTTTCTCACCTTCCTCAATCTATCTATACATCTCTTATTGAAAGATTTATCGAACCTCAACTTATAAGCAAGGAGAGGAGAATTGTCAAACCCAAATCTACATAGCATGTACATATCATTTCGAGACCTTCATTTTTATTTCCTCAAATTAAATTGTTCTTTTTTTAAATTTACAAAGACCTTTAATGATACGCAAACATCAAACATGCAAAAGAGCATTACGTATGTGTGTGTGTGTGTGTGTGTGTGTGTGTGTGTGTGTGTGTGTGTGTGTGTGTGTGTCTACATGACTGGCTACATGCGAAGCATTCATAGTAAGGCACACCTCTCTCTCTCTCTCTCTCTCTCTCTCTCTCTCTCTCTCTCTCTCTCTCTCTCTCCAATCTAGGTCGATGACATATGTGGCTAAACCCTAGAAATGCCATCACTTTTGAGCTATGGAGCCAAGCTAATGAAAAGGTAATCCCAATCTGGAAGTGAAGGAATGTTGTGAGATGGAATGGAGCAACAAGAAAGGAGGGGAAGGGGTCCTTGCACAAGGGGAAGGAGGCAATGAGCTTGTGGGTAAAATGCAAGAGGCGAGCAAGGGAGATTGAGGGAGGGAGGAAGAGAGAGAAGAGAAGGAAAGGCATACCATAAGATAGGTGTAGCAGCACTCAAAAGCTATCATCATAGCAAACCAAAAGCTTCACAACAGAGGTCTAGTGTGTAGATATAGGTTTGCTTTTTATATGTAGGCGTTCTTTCTATGGTTGAGAACACAAAAAGACCACCAAAAAAAAAATATTGGTTGCTTTGTAACTTATGGATTTTGATTCTTATTTGAACCAAAAAACTTTGTGATACAAAGAAATACCCCATGTAGGCTCCCAATTTGAATTGACCCTAGCCCCTAGGACAATGGTTTGACTCTATAGTTGCCACTTGCAACTTCTTAGCAATTAACCAACAACATGAATGGATGTACTCTTGGTATAGCACCTTTATCACTCAAGTTACAAAGGCTTGTTTACCATTGGACTTGCTATAGAGTGTGACATCATGCATCTTGCTTGTTAATCGTAATGCAATATCTTTTTCTTCCTACATGATGTAGAGAATCCCATATCATGCAAGCACCTATACAAGCAACTTGTTAATGCAACAATTTGTGGCAAACATACACATAGCAAGACTACTTTTAGTGATGGCCAATATATAACATATCTTTTGTCAAAGACACAAGACTTTGATGAGCTGCCTATATACTAGAACAAACACTCCCCATGTTGAGTACTTAAATCCTTGGAAATTGCATGCATTTTTTATCTTTTCTATGGAAATATTTTATAAGCTCCAAAAGCACTCAAAAGCTATCATCCACTATGTGCCTTGGTGATGTGGCATGATATTATTCACCAATATGTTAAGTGACCGACATGAGGATATACCAATGATTCTACAACTAAACTACACCCATATAGTCCATTCTTGATTATGGCACATTTATTGTGCCACATCTTTTTTCCTAGCGGGTTCACACTTAGTGACCATGTGTACATATGTTGTGGTACTTTCATATTAGTCTTTTATCATGTTGTAGACTTAGTTCTTTGTGAGTGGAAGAAGAAAAAAGAACAAGAAGAACATTTCAACCCTATCTCTCTATGTTCTCAGGTATCCATCATTGTTGTGTGTGTGCGCTCTTCAATGCTTCACCTCTCTTCCCTCTTGTCTATTTTCATGGTAGGAGAGCCATCCCACAGCTGTGGTAGCTCGATTAAAGGCTAAGGTGAAGGCATTAGAGTATAAAAGGAAGCAAGCAAGCAACGAGTAAGAAGCTCTTCCACCTTGCTCAATTTACCTCAGGTTATAGCTATAGGAGGCTCCTAAGGCAGGCAGAGCTGCAATCTCCGATTGCAGAGTGAAACTTGGTGAGCAAGAAAAATGTGTATATACTATAGATAAGCCCTTTAGGCCTTTCTCGCTACGAAATTTAGCATTTGAGGTCATTTCAACCTCCGTTCAAGACTGCAAGTGGTTCAATAGCAATTTTTGGGTATAGTGGCTTTGATACATACTCTCCACCACTATCAGAGCGTAAGCATGAGACATAACAGTTAAGCTCATTTTTAGCATGAGCTTTGAAATCCTTCAAGCTGTCCAACACCTCATCTTTATGCTTTAAGATGTATATCCATGTGTACCTTCTATAGTCATCCAGAAAGGTCACATAGTATCGAGACCCACCAAGTGATGCATTTTGTGTAGTCCCCAAACATCTGAGTGTACAAGTTGTAAAGGCATGCTACTATTCCGTGTATTCTTGGTAAATGGAAACCTAACTTGTTTTCCAAACTAACATGTTGAGCATACATGTTCCAAATCAGCATATGTAAACCTTAATAGCATTGTAACAAGCTCCTTACGCTGCATATTTTTTAGCTTTTAGACATTTATATGTCCAATCCGTTTATGCCACATATCAATGTCTCGGATACTTGCCCCATCATGAGTAAACATAGCATCATTCAAATTAGGGATGTTTGCATCCAGTGTAAACATCTGCCATGTCTCTGACCTTTAGCAACCAATCTACATCCTTTGCCATAATCCTCTATGAAGTAGCCATCTCTGTTAAGTTGTACTTGTAGGTTCTGCTCAACCATCTAACCTACATATAACGGATTCTTGGTGATCAATGGAACATGCAATACATCATGCAAAGTGCTTTTTTCTACCATTAGGCATAGCCAAAGGAACAATCCATGTGTGTGCTATGTCATGTTGAGAATCATTTTTGATACATACATAGCCATTAGCACTTGTTTTTAGCTCATCAAACCACTCATTATGTGGCGTCATGTGGTTTGAGGTACCAGAATCTATACACCAAACATCATTAGACTTTCCTTGATGCTTTCCCTTGTTGCATACATAAGTCGTAGCAAAGATTCTATCATCAGTGTCTCAGGCTTTGCATGGCTAGAAGATGCATAGTGTCCTTGTTGTTTACCCTTCTGATGAATCAGCCTACTTCTTCTAGCACTCATTTGCAATGTGACCATGCTTGCCACAGTAATGACAATCTTTATCCTTGTTTTCATTTTCATGAAAAGATTGAGTATGCCAAGATCCTTTGCCCCTAGACTGAGATCTCTCCCTCACATGGGAGTATCCACCACCACCTCTACCAACAAATCCCTACTTACTCTGCCCATGCTGAAATGCATGTTGCTAGGTTCCTCTACCACTGCTAGAACCTTTGCCATGAGAACCACGACCTCATTGATTAGAATAAAAAATTGCATCTTTAATTTTAGAGCTACTTAAGCTCATAGCCAAACCCAATTTCACTCGTTCATGGATAAGCAAGGATACTGATTCATTAAAGTTAGGCATTTCAGCCCTAACTGAAATTGACGTATCAAAGGACTTATATTCCTACCCTAGACCATTCAAGGTCATATCCACCATATTTTCATCATCTACTTCAGCTCCTACAAGAGATAACTGGTCTACAATAGTCTTGATCTTGGTCACATAATCCTATATGGACCATCCTTTCCTATCCATCGTGTTAACCTTTTGCTCTAACTGACTTTTGCATGCACTAGTAGTCGTGCCACAATATCTTATCAAAATATTCCAAGCATCTTCAAGTAATTTGCAATTCATTATCTGCATGACCATTGCATCAGAGATACATAAATATAGCCAATGCAAAACTCTCCAGGCTCTTTCAATCATCCATGCATGATGAGCCCTAAGATAACTAGTAGTTGGTTGATGCTTTTCGAGAAGCTTAGGCTTAGCTTCTACACCTATAACCAAGTCCCAGTAGCCCTTGCCAATGAGAAAACTCTCCATCCTAAACTTCCAAGTAGCATAGTTGTTGTTGTCTAATTTGTCACCCACTATTTGAGTTATGTTATTAGTCCTTTCAGCATTTGCTATCTCTGCAACTCTATGTATTCAATGCAATTTGAATTAGACAGTGTTTGACTCCTTGTAGACCAAGTAAGTTGTATATGACAGTTTCAACCCAAAAAAATTTGACAATAAATCTCTACAATAATTAGTTTATTTCAGCTCACAGACATATCAAAAACATCCCCAAACATGTGGCAAAACATTTAGACATGATGTCATGTTCATGTAGACTTCATCTCCTACATATCTCTTGTGCAACCAAGCTATGTAACAATTGACAAACTAGTAGTTTGTAATGGCCGATAGTTATTTTCTTGTGCAAACTGAATTATTTTCAGCTCAAAATAGCCTTGAGACATCTCTAACATGTACCATAACCTTCAGGGTTCAATGTCGGGACATATAGGCATCAACAGCAGTGCCAGACAAACTCTTTACATGCTGTAAATAGCCAGCCCCACTGTGTAGTGAAATTAGTCTAGATTTAAAGTATTTCCAACCCACAACATTCAAAGAACATCCACATTACATCCCCAATAGATGTGGAAAATGTCTAGGCTTTTGCAGGTACTAAACAAGCATCACAGTGCTTCAACTGTCAAGTATGATCTTTCATAAATTTAATGACAGATTTCAACCTGCAATTTCAGATCTATAAAGCAATCCATTACTAAATTTTCAACCCCTTTTAATCATGCCAAATGCACAAGGTCAAAGGCATATGCATTGCCAAAACATTTCCCAAACCACCTCATGTAGTTTAGTGTGTCTAGACAAGTATCTAATGGCTAAAAACATGTTTGATTTTTCCCAATCAAAGCAGGTGCATCCATGCATGATCACTTTGAATCTGTGTTGTTGTTTATATGTGCTCATTACAAATCATTCATTAGGTGTTCAATAGCTGAGGTAGTGAGCTTCACTTCAAGCTCAATAATGCCCAAGATAGTGATCATAGCAACCAATGATTGCAAGCTACCCCAACCTAATGACCCACAAACATGTGCAAATGTAGATCTTTCCATGCATGCTTACTATTCATTTGCATCTCAATGAATGCTCAAACCAAGACAAGCATACTTAGAGCCAATGCTCAAGAAGACCTTTCAATCTCTGAGTGATGCCAACTCCGAGATGAGCTGCCAATTGCTTCTTTTAGTGCTAGACAATAGGTGCAATTTCTTACAACCCACGTTGATTTGTTCATGAGTTTGCTACTATTAACTGTTGTTATTTCCAACATTACTGTTGGGGGTAAAGGAGCCTCTGCCTAGTCACTCGTGTACTACTACACTGACACTACCTGCCATTGCACATAGCAGGTGGCAGGCACCCGTCACCATCACTTTATTATTTATTCTTTTAGTGACAGTTTGAATAAAGGAAGGCCCGGACACACATTGTGACTATTGGAGTTCCCATTTGGTCTCTCTCTCTCTGTTTGTTGCTCTTGCTCTCCCGCCATAGCTCTTCCAAGCAAGCTTTGATCCTTCTCTCCTTTCAACTGGTATCAAAGCATGGATTCATTACTACTCGAGCTTGGTTCGTGGCATCTTCAACTTCTTATTGATTACCTACACTCATTGGTTCTCCTTCCCATTAGCCATAGCCAACTCTCTCAAACTCCCGTCACTCCTCGCCTTCCTGAGTACCTTTCGGGCCCCCTTGGTCATCCTTAGGGCATTCCAACAAAGGTGTTCATTCACTTGCTTTAGGGTTTCATTGTTGTTCACAAGTATAGCATGGTTTGTAAGATCAAGGTTAGCCATAGCTCCCACCATTGAAGTTTGTTTCCACCATATCCTGCCTGAAGCCTTTGTAGCCTACCTTGGGCTTGAACTAGGTCTTCATTGGCTCAAGGTTGAGCCCTCTTCCACCTGGTATAGCCTTAGCAAGAGTAGCAGAAGCCATCAACAAATCAATGTGATTTGCACCTGTTTTTTGCAACCCTTGGACAACTCCTCTACTCTTGCTGATGATCATGCTTGGACTCTTGGGCGTTGTGGCACTATTTGGATTGATCTACAATGCTTTGAGCCTTGTAGAGGCTTTGGGGCATTGATATTCAGCTCCAGTTTGACTGTATATACAACAGACCTATTGTTTATGTCTGTCACAGACCTTTACATGAAGATTGGAGCTCATCTACACTTCACTTGATGCCTGTAGGCTAGGCCATTGATGCCTATTGGTTGATGGATGTAATGCTAGTGCTTTGCCATGCCTTTGGCCTGATCTAAGGGTTGGAAATACTTAGTTCTAAATTAGTAAATCATTGCTGTACAATAGTGGGTTGAAGCCTATCACTTCATGTTTTCTATGCCTCTTGGAATCGAGACATGCTTTGGAGATGTCCTTTGATGTATTGATCATTGGGGATCAACTTTGAGCTTGATATTGATTCGAATCATTGGCTGAGCTTGAGATCACTTCACATACCATTTGGATCTCCATCTTTGATGTACTCATGGCATGTACTTCACTTATGTCTGACTGGTCTTGACATGCTTGGCCTATGCCACTACTACATGCCTGTTGCATTGTCTGGAGTTGGATGCTACTAAGCCTTGCTTTGGCTTGATATTTGATTGCCTGGAGCTTACTTTGGCTATTTATTGGCTTGCCACAATTATAGTTTGGATGTACTTGATGTCTATGGATGCTATGTATGGATGTTACAGAGCATATATGCTCGAGATGTCTCACTAAAGCTTGATCTTGGACACTTGTCACACTGGTGCACTCTTACATGCTTTGTTCAAGCCTTTTTGCTTGATATTTACAGATTTTGTGCTAGTCGGAGTGTCTTTGGATGCTTGACAGACATTGAGCAGGTAGTTTATGCTACTTGAGCATTCAGACATTTGAGATTGGGATCTTCACTTGGATGTTGCATGGTTGATATGCCTGGTCCTCATAGATGTACTTGGGCTGATTTGGGCTTTGCACTCCCTGAGCATACATGTATTTGTGTCAGGTCTTGCCAGTGTTGTGTGTGCTTTGCCCTATTACACAGGGGTGCGTCAGCTTACTGACAGATTCATTTGACATGCTTGGGTATTTGCCTGATGTCCATATGATTGTCACATGCTGATTTATGCCCAATTGATGTTGGTTATGCTTTGACAGTCAGTGGTGGACTTGGTGCATTCATTTTGCCTACAATTTTCTCTCATTGTACCTGGCTGTAAATTATTACGACAAGCAGTTATGCATGGATTGACATGGAATTTTTGTCAAGATTGTGGGAGAGAAGGAAGGAGTCTCACTTGAAGCTTTCTTGCTTGCACAATGGGGGAATACACACAGAGATGGAGGCTGAAAACAGTTTTCCTCTTCTTAGTTGTGTAAGCCAAAAAGAACTCTTTTACAAAGAAATAGAAGAACCCTATATATGGGTCTCAAACCAAACTCAACTAACTAAGGTGGCATGCTAACTGAGCCACGAACTAGAGCAGATAAGGATAGCTGTCATGTAGCTATTATTCATGGGCGGTGTACTAACCGCATCTACAACTGACAAGTCGGTGACATAAATACACAACGGTCACCCTGGCATATAACGAGTGGAGCTCGATATCTCAACACTCCCCCTCGAGCTCAATCCCAATTCCTGCACACCAAGTAGGTCTCTGAACTTGTGCAGCTTCTCTGCGCCCAATGCCTTCGTGAATATGTCAGCTACTTGATCCTTTGTGTGCTGACATAAACTAGATCAATAAGACCTAGTAAAACCCTCTCCCGCACATAGTGATAATGCACCTCAATGTGCTTTGTTCTAGCATGATAGACTGGGTTATTTGCCAAGTGTATACTACTCATGTTGTCACAATAAATGACAACTGGCCCATTTGTAGGCTAATGCATATCATAAAGTAGCTTATGCAACCAAGCTACCTCACATGCAGCCATTGCTGCACCCCTGTACTCGGCCTCTGTGCTCGACAAGGCAATTGTAGGCTGTTTCTTGCTGCTCCAAGTGACTGCAACACTCCCAAAAGAGAACACATATCCACTGGTAAATCGTCTATCAGAAATACTACCAGCCCAATCAGCATCAGTATATCCATGCAGCTGTATCTGAACCCCAGTCTCATAAAATAGTCCATACTGCAATGTGGACTTCACATACCTGAGTATGCGTCTAGCCACATCCAAATGCGGTTTCCTTGGAGCCTGCATAAACTGACTTACCAATCCAACAGCATAGCTCAAATCTGGCCTGGTAATAGTCATATAAATCAAACTTCCTACTATGCGTCTGTACATAGTAGGGTCTTCTAGAAGCTCACCTGCATCTGTGCTCAGCTTCACATTCTGCTCCAAAGGAACTGAAATAGGCTTACAGCCTGTCATCCCATATTTGGACAGCATGTCCAATCCATACTGCCTCTGCAAGAGCTGTATCCCACTTGGTGATCTAATCACCTCAATGCCCAAGAAATAACGCAGCTCTCCCAAATCCTTCATCTCAAACTTCTGCTTCAATAGCATTTTCACATGAAGGATATCTTCATCACTGTCACCTGTCATAATCAAATCATCAACATAAATGACAAGTAGCATAATACCTTTCTCTGTTTTTCTCACATAAAGTGAGAAATCTGCCTTGGAAATCTGAAAGCCAATAGTGACAAGATATTGTCCTATCTTGTCAGACCATGCTCTAGGTGCTTGCTTCAAGCCATACAATGCTTTCTTCAACCTGCAAACAAACTCAGGATGAACAGCATGCACATAACCTGGTGGCTGCTCCATATAGACCTCTTCTTGCAAATCAGCATGCAAGAAGGCATTCTTTACATCTATCTGATGTAAAGACCATCCCTTTGATGCAGCCATAGCAATGACTGCTCTTACGGTAGCCATCCTTGCAATCGGACTGAATGTTTCTTCATAGTCAATGCCATATGTTTGTGCATACCCCTTGACTACTAATCTTGCCTTATATTTGTTCACAGAACCATCTGCATTGTGCTTCACCTTATAAACCCACTTACAGCCAATTGCATTCTTACCTTTAGGCAAAGGTACCAATTCCCATGTAGCATTTGCTTCCAAGGCATCCATTTCTTCATCCATGTCTTTCTCCCATTTTTCTTTTCCCATGGCTTGCTCAAAAGAAGTGGGTTCTGGTTCCTGTATCACTTTGACCATATATGCATAGTGAATGGCTGTAAATCCATCATATTTCAGCCTATCCACAGGATACCTAGCTCTCGTAGACCTGCGCAAAGTAGGTTCACTCCCAAGTGCTCTCAAAACATCCCTGGTCTTTCTTACTCCAGGTTCCAACTTGGATCTCAACTCATCTGGCACATGTACATAGGCAATGCAACCAAAAAATTTAAATGAGAAATATCTGGTTTCCTACCAGTATACCTCTCCTCTGGAGTCATCCCATGTATTGCTGCAGTGGGAGTCCTGTTCATTATGTAGACTGCTGTAGCAACTGCCTCAGCCCAATAAAAATCTGGCAGGTCTTTTTCACTGAGCATGGCACGAGATACCTCTCCAATATGCCTGTTTTTCCTTTCTGCAATTCCATTTTGTTGTGGGGTATGACTGCATGAATATTGCTGCTTTATGCCATGCTCCTGCAAGAACCTTGCAAACTCATTTGAGAGGTACTCTCCCCCTCCATCTGACCTTAGGCATTTTATTTGCAGGCCTGTTTCTTTTTCAACCATAGCTTTAAGAGTTTTGAAATGCCCAAAAACTTCACTTTTCTTTTTCATAAAATACACCCAAACTTTTTCGCTATAGTCATCAATAAAAGTGACAAAATAATGATAGCCTCCAAGAGATGCAGCTTTAGTAGTCCACACATCATAGTGGATTAATTCCAATGGCTTCTCACTCTCTTGAACATGTCTAGGAAATGGCTTCCTTGCTTGTTTTCCAAATTGGCAGGCTTCACATACCTTATGCATTTCTGCAACCTTGAATTTAGGCAATCCTGCAACAATATTTTGGGCCTGCATTGATTTAAGTCGTTGTACATTAACATGACCAATGCGTTTATGCCAGATATCAATATCTGCAACTACACCGGTCCCATGTGTAAACATTGCTGCACTCAATTCAGGCATGTCTGCATCCAACGTAAACATTCTGCCCTTCTTCTTTCCTTTTGCTATCAAGCGACCTTTATTTTTCATATCCTCAACAAAGCATCCATGAGGATTAAATCTGACCTGCAAGCCCTGCTCAACCATTTGACCAACAGAAACCAGATTCTTGGTGATATTCGGGACATGAAATACATCGGACAGGTATTTCTTTTTCCCATCCTGCATAGACAAAGGAATTTTTCCAATCTGCACAATAGGATGTGCAGTATCATCACCAATCTCCACAAATCCTAGTTTTTCCATTTTCCTTGCATCCTCCATCCATTCTGCATGACCTGTCATGTGGTTTGATGCACTTGAGTCAACATACCACACATCGTTGCTTTCTTTTGCACTTATCACAGAATTGTTCATGTGCTGCACCATAAACAAATGCTCATTTCTATCATCACCCTGTCTACTAGAAGATGCATAATTCTCTTGTTGCAATTTCCCATTCATGATGTCATTTTGCTTTTTATAGCAGTCTTTAGCCATATGACCCATTTTACCACAGTAGTAGCATTCAACATTGCTGTTTGCATTTTGGCCTCTTTGCCATCCACCACGACCTCTTTGGCTCCCCCTGCCTCTAGAGTTACCACGTCCTCCTCCATAGGACTGGTTTTCTTGAGTTTGCTGCATATTCTGATTTCTACCACGGCCTCCAAATCGGCCTCCTCTACCTCTGCCTCTACCTCTTCCAGCATTTGAGTAGAAGACAGCTTCTTTTGAAGTTCCTCCTGAAGAAGATGCACCACCATTTCTCTGCTCCTCAGAAATTAGAAGAGCAATCAACTCCTCAAAATCAGGAAATCTTTCACGAACTGAAATGGATGTCCGAAACTGTGCATAATCCTTTCCTAGACCATTCAAGGTCACAGAAACTAAATCATCATCTTCCACTGGCAACCCAATGGAAGCAAGTGCATCTGCAATCTTCTTCACCTTCATGTGGTAGTCATTGATGCTCATATTTTCTCTTTGCACATTGTGCAACTCTTGCTTGAGCTGCATTTTCCTGGCTTGCGTATTTGTGCTATACATTTTTGACAAAGTATCCCATGCCTCCTTTGGCGTACTTGCATCTTGAATATGCACAATCATAGAGTCTGAAATGCTGATAGACAGCCAGTACATAACTTTCCTGGCTCTCTCATGCCATGCTTTAAATGCCTGCATTTGCTGTTGATTGGGAACATCAGGAAGAACTGGTTCTTCTTCATTTCCTGCAACAAATTCCCAATATCCTTTTCCCATAAGGAAATTCGTCATTCTAAACTTCCATGCTTGGAAGTTGTTCTTGTCAAGCTTTTCAGTGACAATCTGTGAAAGAGAATTAGAGCCATTACAGAACACTGCAAGAAATTCTGTCACTGCAAAGAACACAGCTTCAGTCTCACAAGGGCAAATCTGCAAAATTGTAGAACAGTGGCTGCACAGCATAAAACTGGGCATTTTCTTGAGTGCGTGCAGAAAACTTCCGCCTTCAAAACAGGCCCCGAAATGGCCTCAAATCAAAAAAACAGGGTCGCCAAGGTCTAAAGCCCTTTCCCGCAGCATATACTGCCCTCTTGCTTCACCGCGAAGGGTGTCTCAACCAGAACACCGCGAGCTTGGCTTGCTTTCTTGAGCTCCTTACCACGAACAAGGCTCTGATACCATGTCAAGATTGTGGGAGAGAAGGAAGGAGTCTCACTTGAAGCTTTCTTGCTTGCACAATGGGGGAATACACACAGAGATGGAGGCTGAAAACAGTTTTTCTCTTCTTAGTTGTGTAAGCCAAAAAGAACTCTTTTACAAAGAAATAGAAGAACCCTATATATGGGTCTCAAACCAAACTCAACTAACTAAGGTGGCATGCTAACTGAGCCACGAACCAGAGTAGATAAGGATAGCTGTCATGTAGCTATTATTCATGGGCGGTGTACCAACCGCATCTACAACTGACAAGTCGGTGACATAAATACACAACGGTCACCCTGGCGTATAACGAGTGGAGCTCGATATCTCAACAATTTTCATGTTGAATCATCCTGATTCTATGTACTTTTGATGGTAGTTGGTGAACAACATCATTAGCTATCCGTTTGTGGCCATTATACCTTGGTTTTGGTGGTATTTTGGCTATTTACAACATAAAACAACAAGTAGTTTTGAATTGTCTGCACCGTTTTGGATTGCAGTATATCATCTTCTTCCACTGACAGTACTATCTTCAACATCACTAAGCTTGATGGTATTGGAAGAGCCAAGTTTGGTAGGTATTGGTGCAAAAATCGCAGATAAAGCCAGTAAGGATGCATGGTGAGCAACCTAAAACTATGATTGATGACGAATGGGATGAGCTTGATGAGTTATGCAAGTCCACCCTCATCTTGTCTCTCACTGAACAAGTGCATTACAATGTGGTTGAGAAAGTTCAGAGTGCTTGGCAGCTTTGGGATAAAATCAAGGATCTATATGACAAGAAAAGTCCAACAAGTCAGATGTATTGGCTGAAGCAACTTATGGACCTTCGCATGAAGGAGAATATGATGATGTCTGCTCATTTGAGCCAATTCCATGCTATTCTCAAGAACTTGACTTCGTAGGGCATTACCTTCAATGATGAGGTTACTCCATTGTTTTTGCTTGGGACTTTGAGTGAGTCATGGGATGTATTCCGCACTGCCTGATGTGCTCCTGCTACTATTTTGAACTTGCATGATGTAGAGAGTGCTCTTCTATAGGAAGAGATCAACCATAAGAACTTGGATGCCTCTCATGTGTCACATGCTTTGATTGTTAAGAGGCAAAGATGGTAATGGAAAGAATGAATGTGGGAATGGCCATGGTAGAGACTCCCAGAGGTCTAGGTCTAAGTTGTGTGGTAAGTCACACATCAAGTCTCGTGGGTGAAATGCTAATGTGACATGTCATCATTGCAACAAGAAGGATCATATACGCCCACAGTGTCATGAGTTGCGCAATGAGAAGTGCAAAGAGAAGGGGAAAGACAAAGTACATGAAAAGTCCTCTGATCGCAGCATGGTTGCTACGAAATCCAGTGTGAAAATCAAGAAGATAAATGTCATGCAAAAGCTAGTTCTTGTGATGCTACATCGTTGGACCGAGGTTCACTCTATGTATGCGCAGTGCTGGCTTTTGGATTCTGGTGCTTCATTTCATGTTACACCATGCCATGAGTGGTTCCACTCCTACCGCATTGTCTCTCGTTCAGTTTGCTTGGGTGATGATAGGTCACTTGCTATTGTTGGCATAGGGGATGTACGACTGCAGTTCTCTATTATCGGTACTTTTCTATTACAGGATGTACATCATGTACCTGTGCTTACACGCAGTCTTATGTTTGTAGGGCAGCTTGATGATGCTGGATTTCATGTCTCTTTTGGGGATTCTGCCTATGGAAGATCACCCATGGCAGACTTGTGCTTGCTAGAGGTGCCAAGGCTGGCAGCCTCTATCCTCTTGTAGTTGATGGGTCCTTTGTTGACCATGTTTTGTCAGTGGGTTCCATCCCACATGTATCTCTTAGGCATGCCCATTTGGGCCATATGTCTCTGAAGGGAATGAAAATGCTTTCTAGTTTGCAGTACTTATCGCCCCTTGACTATTCATGTTTTGATTCATGTGAGCATTGTCTTTATGGCAGACAGACTAGGAATACGCATAAGAATTTTGGTAGGACATGCATGGGTGAGCCCTTGGCATTGGTACATTTCGATGTTTGTGGGCCCATGCTCTGTTAGTCTATGGGTGGTGCAAAGTATTTTGTGATGTTTATTGATGATTTTTCGCGTAAAGTTTGGGCTTATCCCATTAAGCTTAAGTCAGATGTCTTGGTTGTGTTTTAGAGATGGCTTGCATTGGTTGAGAACTAGACTAGGCATATACTGAAATACCTTCGGACTGACAATGGAGGAGAATATGTGTCATGTGCATTTGAGCAGCTATGTGACAAGAGGGGTATTAAGCCTCAATTGATCACCCCCTATACTCCATCCTAGAATGGTTTGGCTGAGCGGATGAATAGAACCATCCCGAGCGTGTAAGCAATATGCTTAGCCATGTAGGCCTACCATAGAGCTTTTCGATCGAGGCAGTTAGTACAGCTGTGTATATCATAAATAGATCACCTTCCAGTGGTTTGGATTTTTAGGTTGCAGAGGAGATATGGACTGGGAAACCTATGCGGATCTACATGTCTTTAGATGTGAGGCATTCTGCCATGTGCCCTAGGACAAGCATACTAAGCTAGATCCTAAGAGTGTCAACAAATGCATTTTCCTTGGTTATGGAGATGCAAGCAAGATGGGTTACCACCTCTGGGATCCACAAGTGCAGAAAGTCATTCGCAACCATGATGTAGTCTTCCATGAAGACAAGATGCATAAGCAGCCTAAGAAGGTGGTAGAGATACGCAGGGTTATACTCCGGGAGGAGGCACGTGCTCCAGTACAGTTTGCACAGCCAAATGGTCAACCTGTAGCAGCCATTGATACACATGGCCAGGGTTTTGGATAGGTAGCAGAGCTTGCCGTGAGATGGTCTACTAGAGATAGACGTCCACCTGATAGATTTGAACCCTCGATGCATTATGTCTTAGTTGCAGATGTAAGAGAGCCTCTCACCTATGATGAGGCTATGCGCAGGGGTGATAGTCACTCCTGGCAGAGGGCTATGCAATCCGAGATAGACTCCTTGCACAAGAATATGACTTGGGATTTGGTTTCCTTGCCTGCTAGCAAGAAGACTCTGCCATGCAAATGGGTGTACAAGCTGAAAAGTACCCTTGGACACCCCAAGCGGCTTATAAGGCAAGACTTGTTGCTAAGGGTTATAAATAGGAGCATGGAGGTGACTTTGATGAATTTTTTTCTCATGTGGTCAAGATAGCCACCCTATTCTTGGTTTTGGACTTAGACGCGTAGCTTGACTTGGACATGTATCAGGTGGATGTCAAGACTGCATTTTTGCATGGGGATTTGCATGATGAGATTTACATGGAGCAACCTAAGGGCTTTCCAGAACCTGACAGGGAGCACCTAGTGTGCAAGTTGAAGAAAATTCTTTATGGCTTGAAGCAGGCACCTAGGGAGTGGTATCATAAGTTTGATACCTTTATGCAGTCATAGGGCTACCGCAAGAGTGTTATGGATCCGTGTCTTTACACGAAGAAAGCATGTGATGGCTCATTGCTTATTTTGGTACTTTATGTGGATGATATGTTGATAGCAAGGAAAGCTCATGATGAGTTGGATGCTCTTAAATCTCAACTGAAGAAGAGATTTGAGATGAAGGATTTGGGACAGGCCTCTCACATTCTTGGTATGCGCATTAAGTGCGACAAGCATCAGGGACTACTTTACCTCTCATAGAGGGAGTACATTCATAAAGTCCTTGAGTCTTTCCGCATGCAAGACGTAAAGTCTATCGACTGTCCATTACCTTCTTATGTGAAGGTCTCATAGGCCAATTGTCTGCAGATAGATTAGCAGAGGGCTGAGATGGCCAAGATCCCTTATGCATCAGTCATGGGCAATTTGATGTATGCCATGATAGCCACTCGTCTAGATATTGCCTTTGTAGTTGGTCTTGTGGCATGCTATATGGCTACATGTGGCAAGAAACATTAGGATGCCGTGGAGGGTATCATGAGGTACCTGAAAGGCACAACAGATATGTGTATTTGCTATGGCAGCTAGGATACAAGGGTTGTGGGATACACAAACTCCGATTATGCAGGACATACAGATAGTAGGAAGTCCACTTCTGGCTATGTATTCAACTATGCTGGAGGTGTTGTCTCTTGGATGTCTAGGGTTTAGAAGTGTACGAATCTCTCTACCATTGAGGTTGAGTATATTGCATCCACTAAGGCTTGTAAAGAGGCCATATGGTTGGGACGTTTGGTTCATGACCTTGGGATTGATACTATACCTACACTGCATTCAGATTCTATGAGTGCTATTCAGCTAGCCAAGAATCCGGTCTTCCATGCGAAGACGAAACACATTGAGGTGAGGTATCACTTCATACATGGTGTTGTGGAGGAAAGGTCTGTTGACCTTGTCAAGATCTCCACTGACGAAAATCCTACAGATCTGCTCACGAAAAGCCTCACTATTAAGTGCTTTGCCTTCCTCAGGAGATTGATGGGCGTTGGATGAGACGACGTTTTTCCTCATCCTGTTGTACATGTGTACATTGTACTGTATTTTCTTTTTCTTTTCACTCCTCAATGGGGCAGATTCACCTTTAAGTGGGAGGTTGTTGGGGGTAAAGGCACCTTTGCCTAGCCGCCCGTGTATTACTACACTGACAGTACTCGCCATTGCACACTGTAGGTGGGGGCACCCATCATCATCACTTTATTCTTTATTCTTGTAGTGACTGTTTGAATAAAGGAAGGCCTGGTCACACATTGTGACTGTTGGAGTTCCCATTTGGTCTTTCTCTCTCTTTCTTGCTCTTGCTCTCCCGCCATCTCTTCCAAGCAAGCTTTGATCCTTCTCTCCTTTCAATTACATAATTCTCAGGATGCAACACAAGATAAGCACTATCTTTTTTGATCAATAACCAAATATGACAACACTTGTTAGAGTATCAATGCTATGCACGTTCCATGCTGAACCATGCGTAGATTCCAAGACTGTTCACATTGAATTTATGCCATGCGTTTGCTACCATTACACAACTCAATGATCATTCAAATGAGCCCCAATATATGCCAAGAAATCCACTTGAATAGCCTCATCAATCTTTGAGCTAAACTCTCAGAGTAATCATACCTTTGAAGTAATGCAAATGGCTACCACACATGAACTTCTGCACGACTTCAATCTCTAGCTCCTCACAACTCCAAAGGCATGCTTTCAGGCTTCATAGATCATTCACAGATCATGGGGGTTCATGGCTTTGATACCATGTTCAAGTATAGAGAGAGAGAGAGAGAGAGAGAGAGAGAGAGAGAGAGAGAGAGAGAGAGAGAGAGAGAGAGAGAGAGAGAGAGAGAGAGAGAGAGAGAGAGAGAGAGAGAGAGAGAGAGAGAGAGAGAGAGAGAGAGAGAGAGAGAGAGAGAGAGAGAGAGAGAGAGAGAGAGAGAGAGAGAGAGAAACATAGGGACCAAATAGTGAGAGTAGTATACTCTCATCTTCTCTCATTATTCCATCACACTATGACTGAGTAATACAAAATGAACTAGATCTAAGTGACTACACTAACTAACCACTAACTAACTATGGTTAAGTCAAATACTGACTTATTCAAGTCACACACAAGATAGATAGCTACACACACCTAGCTGTCATGTTGGTAGATAGTAGGTAGATTGACTAAGCTTGCATATATCAACAAGAGTCATGGTATTTTGATTATAAGGAGACCTTTGCTCCAATGACTAAAATGGCTACTATAAGGGCTATCATAATAGTGGCTACATCAAAAGGTTTGATTGTGTATCAAAGAATGCCTTCTGGCAAGGGGAGTTGCAAGAGGAAGTTTATGTGGAGCAACCACATGGTTATGTGAATAAGAATTATTCGGATTAGGTATGATGACTTTGTAAGGCTTTGTATGGACTAAAGCAAGCACCTAGGGCATGGCATGATAGATTGTAGAATACATTGTCAGCACTAGATCTCACAAAAAGCACAGGCTAATCACTCACTCTATGTATATGAGTATGATGCAAGTATTGTGGTCATTACTATATATGTGGATGATTTGATCATTGTGGGTGATACTAAGATAAAGATTGACAATGTGAAAGGTCTTCTCAAGGCAGAATTTGAGATAAAGGATTTGGGAGAGCTGTGTTATTTTCTTAGCACAAAGGTAAATAATTGCAAGCTTATTTCTATACCTTGGATATTAATGCTTATATGAAGGTGACTTGATTGAGGATGTTGCTATGTACCGGAAGATTGTTGGTAGTCTTATCTATTTGATGATCACTAGGCCAGACCTAAACTACACAATTGGTTTGGAGAGTCAATTTATACAGCTTCCCCACAGAAGCCACATTTGGATGCAGTGCAAAGCACATTGCACTATGTCAAGTCCACATTGGACTATGCCTTATTCTACAATGCAGGTGTACCATTGGATTTGCATGCTTATATAGATGCAGATTGGGCTAGTAGGATTTCAGACAAGAGATCTACCAGTGGTTTTATGTTTTTCTTTACGAGTGTTGCTGTTACTTGGGGCAGCAAGAAACAACCAATAGTTACCTTGTCTAGTATAAAGGTAGAGTACAAAGGTGTTGTAATTGTAGCATGTGAGGTAGCTTGGTTACACAAGCTACTTGGTGATTCAGGGATGCAAGTGGACAAAAAGCTTGTCATCTACTATGATAACCTTAGTAGCATTCAATTGGCTAGAAACCTAGCGTATTGACATGCACAAACCAAACACATAGAGGTCCATTACCACTTCATTTTGGAGCAGGTTCTAGTAGGTAATATTTTCTTGGTTAATGTCAACACAAAGGATCATGTTGTTAACATTTTCACCAAGGCCTTGGGAGTTGAGAAGCTTCAATGCTTTAGGACTATGCTTGGAGTTCACGAGCTATTGAGATGTTAAGCTCTATATGAGTTGTCATCCACTACATGCCTTGATGATGTGGCACGATATTATTCATTGGCATATTAGGTGATCGACATGAGGATACGCTAGTGATTCAATAGGATCTCTAAAGGAATGTGGAAAACAAGAAGCATAGGGCATAGAATTAAAGAATTAGAGTAAGAAATCCCTTGCAAGGCTCTTTCAAGAAGCCCTAATGGCTTAAGGATCAATCCCTTCAAGGGCACAATCTTTTGTAGCAAAACTCATGGTAGCTTGTGTTGCCAATAATGTCTAAATAATAGGGCATTGGTTAATGATATTACTTCCACATACAAAGATAGATACCTTTCCACATACAATTATACAATACCTTAGGAAATGAAAGACAAACAACTATACTATTTGGGACATGGGAGGGGCTAAAGTTGGATTTTTGCCCCAAGTTCTAGTGAGAGAGTTTTGAAGGGAAAATGCAATATAAATTTAGGGATTTGACATAGATTGTTAGGCCTTAACATTCATAGTGACATTTGCTAGTATTATTATACCTTAGTCTACTTTAGACATAGGCCTTAATTATATGTAAAATGACTTTATGTTTCATGTGATCAATAGTTAGTAGGCTTTTACAAAGGTGGCCCGTAGTTTAGGATAGGATTCTTGATCACGATAGCATTATGTGGAAGACGACATAACGAAAATGAAAAATGAGTACACCTTAATTTCATGTGTTTATTCTTCTCTATTCTTCATTTGCCATAGTTCTTCATACAATTTTTGCAATTTGTTGTAGTGCCTATAATAATCATGTAGTCCTTTCTTATATTTTGTATTAGGACTAGGGTTGTAACGCTTTGGTGATCATGCCCATAATGCCCTATAGCTATGGTTCAAATTTCATGTGAAAATGAGACTATTGGATGGTGGCTAAATTTTGAAATTCTTGTAAATCTTGAAGTAGTGGCACACCTTGTTTAGCAAATTGATGTTGGTTTTATGGGGCTAGTATTGCCTTCCTATTTATATGCCAAAAATTATGTTCACCCATCTAATGGTTTCTTTACTAGAAGTGAATCCAAGGACTTGAGGGCATTATTAGAAAAGCAACAATAATGGGAGCAACTATAGAATGAAGGAGGAGAAGTTGGAGAATTTGCAACCTTGGATGAGGAAAAAGCAACAATAATGGGAGCAACTATAGAATGAAGGAGGAGAAGTTGGAGAATTTGCAACCTTGGATGAGGAAAAAGATACAACGTACAAATAGGATTACCAAGATGTAGGTATCTCTAGAGGAATAACCTCATTGTATCATTCTCTTTGAAGTTCTATTGATGAAGAGGAAGTAGTACCTCTACCACACAACCAAACCACTCCTCTCCTCCTTAATGAGTTGCTGAAGGGTTACAACATTTAGTACTTTGGTAGTGCAATCCTTTTGCATACTTTTGTAGTGATAGAGCAGACTCAAAGAAATCTTTGAGTTTCAGCCCTTTACCTCCTTTGAAGAAGAAAAAGAAGCAGTATACAATGGCTCAACAACCACCACTTAACCCTAATGTTAAAGCCTCTAAATTTTTAGCTAAATAAGGAGGACCCCAATTTTCATATGGTTCAATTTGAAACAAGATGGATTGCCAATGGGTCCAACAATATGTATGGGGATCAAGTCAAGATTCAACAATTTTTAGACAAAAGTAAGGAGGACCCCAATTGTCATATGGCTCAATTCAAAACAAGATGGATTTCCAATGGGTCCAACAATATGTATGGGGATCAAGTCAAGATTCAACAATTTTTAGACAAAAGTAAGGAGGACCCCAATTGTCATATGGCTCAATTCAAAACAAGATGGATTGCCAATGGGTCCAACAATATGTATGGGTATCAAGTCAAGATTCAACAATTTGCTACTATTTTCAAGGGGAAAGCTATGGACTAATACAATACGTATGGCATTGCTTGTCTACTACCTATGATGGACTTAAAACTACATTATTAAGTAGGCTTTGTGTTTTAAAGAAACTTAATTAGAGCAAACAAAAATCCATGCTTGAAAAAGATCATGCCTAGAAGTTTAAGAAACTTATTAATGGGTTGGATGCCCCACTAACACACCTTCAATGGAATTACAAGGTTCTTACTTTGTGAAGGACCTAAATAAGAATATAGTAGGTGCAATTGTGCTAACATTGAGTTGTAGGAGGCTGATGGCACAAATGTACTTGCTAAAGCGACCAAGAGGATGGAGAAAAGATTGGGGAAAAGTAATTCTAAAAAGAAATCTACCAAGGAATCTTCAAACTCAAAATCAAAACCCTTAAATTCAAATAATAGCAATGAGAGGAGGATTTTTTCTTAGAAATTAAACTCTGATAATGAGTCAAGTGACTCAGATATTATGAAAGAAGTAAAAGAAGACACAAAAAAAGTCTAAGAAAGATATGGAGTTGTCTATGGACTAAAGGAAAGGCAAGGATAAAGAAGGAATGATAGCCTTAGAAAGAAGGTTGGAGAAAAATATCAAATAGTTGATGGATATGGTGGTGGTGAACACTCTCTAGAACTTGAAATCTTGCAGCATCTAGTCAAATATAGGACATGAGTCAAAAGAATGTTGGTACAACTAAATTTAAGGAATGCTAGGATGCCACTAGCACAGTCCAAGTAACACCTAAAAATTAGATTGCACTTGAGATGACACCACAATGAGGATTTAGAGGATTTGGTAGAAAATGTCAATAACCCAAATAAAGGAACAGTGACTCGTCAATGCAGTGGGATAGTGCACCACAAAGGCTAAAAGGACCTTGCTACTATTGTGGAATACATGGACATATGTCAAGATTCAACTGTGAGTTATGGGTCTGTCATAGGGCTAAAAGAGGGATGCAAACTAGAAATCAACGAGATATACAACTAGTAGGAGCATTGCATGGTCAACAACTGTCATGAATTGCATGGTGAGGGGACTTGCTTGAGTTGCTACACCAAACATGTTGAGATATCAAACTCGCATGAGTTGACTCCACTATAGGCCTTGGTGATTTGGCAAGATATTATTCACTAGTATGCTAGGTGACCGAGATGAGGATATGCCAGTGATTCTATAACTAGAATACACCCATATAGTCTATCCTTGGTTATGGCACATTCATTGTGCCACCTCTTCTTTCCTTAGCAGGTTCACACTTAGTGACCACCTACACGTACATTCAGATACTTTTATATTGGTCTTTTTATCATGTCATAGATACTTCTTTTGTGTGGAAGAAGAAAGAAGAAGAAGAAGAAGATTTCAACCCTATCTCTTTATGTTCTCAAGTCTCCATTGTTTTTGTGTGTGCTTTTGGGTTCTTCACCTCTCTCTCCCCTTGTCTATTTTCATGGTATTAGAGCCATCCCATGGTTGCACAAAGCTTTATTGAAGGTCAAGGTGAAGGTGTTGGAGCACGAAAGAAAGAAGCTCTTCCACCTTGCGTGATTTGCCTTAGCTTATAGTCATAGGAGGCTCCTAAGGCTTGTAAGGATGTAGTCTCTGATTACAGTGAAACTTGGTTAGCATGAAGAAGAATGTATATTGTAGAAAAGCCCTTTAGGCTATCTTGCTATGATTTTTGGCATCTAAGGTCATTTCAGCCTTTGTTCTAGACTTGCAAGTGGTCTCGACGACAGTAATTTTGTGTATGCTACAGTTTTTACTGAAGTAAAACTATTTACAAGTGTTTAAGTTATAGATTTCAAATTTGTAAGGTTTTAGGTGTTTTTTGGGTTGCAAACTCAAAAGGCATCTATATATATATATTGCAGATTGTAGTTATTATTGTGTAATTAGTGAAAAGGAATGCATGTTTAGGTATACGTAGTATCAACATGCTAACAAATTGCAATTTTTTGCAAGGTTATCTATTTTGTCAAAATGTCTGATAACTTTGACTAGATTATTAGTGAGAAGCTTGATAAGAACAATTATTATGCATGGAAGTTTAGGATGATAAATTTCTTGAAGGGCAAAGGTATTTGGAATTACATTGAAAGAGACATGGCATGAAATACTAATGCGGAACAAGGTTAGGGAAGATTGGGAGCAAATAGAGAGTAAAGTCATGTATTGGTTATCTGTTAGTGTCACAGATAGCACGATGTGCTATTTGCAAAAATCTTATACCCCCTCCTCTTGCATAGAAGGATTTGGTAAGGCTATTCGAAGTAAATACAAAGGCCAAAATGCTATAGCTCAAGTTCGAGCTGAACCAAGTGAAAAGAGGGAATCTGTTCATTAATGATTACACCTTGAAGATCAAGAGTATTGTGGAAGCACTTGGACATCAGTGTGGTAGTTGATGATGATGATGATGTTGTGTGTGTATGCTTAGATGGACTTGGAGATGAATACAAGAACTTTAAGCCATCTATGAATACAAGGGACGATATCCCTGATTTTGTAGGCTTGATTTCTATGTTGATTCTTGAGGAGAAGAACCTTGACTTGGATTCCTCTTCTTCTCAAAACAAGAACAAGTTTGAATATGTGTTTTACTCAACTAGCATAGGTAGAGGTCATGGCAAAGGCTAAGCTGATTGTCATAGTTAAAGTTATGATACACAACAAATTAGAGGACGATAGTCCCAAGGAAGGAGGAGTTAAAGAGGCCAAGTTATAGATTCTAATAGGCAACATAATTTTGTGATAGCAAGGAGTGCTGGCATTATGGTTAAAAAGGCCACATTTCTAAAAATTGCTTAAAAAAGAAAACTGAAATTAGAAATAGAAAAAGCAGTAAGATAATTATGCATTAAGTAGTAGAAACAATGATGACAGAAGTGAACAGTTGTTTGTTATGCAACACTCTATAAGTACTATGACTATTGATGGTTCATTAAAGAATGATGTATAGAATGTAGACTCAGGTATCTCTAACCACATGCCTTCTCATGGAGAGTAGTTTAGAGAGATGCATAGTCCGGAGTCTCTGAGCTATGTAGAGATAGAGAATAATATAGCTCACCCCATTACTCATGTTGGAAACATTCCTTTGAGTATGTAGGATGGTTAAACTAAGTACTTAGTGGCTAATGTGTTGCATATACCAAATATTACAAAAAATTTGGTTTCTATTGGTGAGATGGTAGAATAGGGATTGCCGATTCGGTTCACATCTAATGGTTGTTTGTAGAATATCTTAAAAATGATTGCAGGTTGATTGCAAAAGGAAAACATGCTGGTTGATTGTTTACATTGATGTAAGTTTGCTATTTGAAATGGATGTTGCTATGTTTGCACAAGCTTCAAGTGTTGTGGCTCATATTGAAATTTGGCATAAGAGAATTGGTCATGTGAATGTAGGCAGCTAAAAGACATGTACTCAAAACAAATCATAGATGATTTAGAGTTGAGAGGATATATAAAGTATGTGAAGCATGTCAATTTTGAAAGCAAGCAAGGCATGTGTTTCCGCATGAAAAGGATGTTTGCAAGAAGCCACTTGAATTTATACATTCTAATGTGTGGGGACCTACAAAGGCTACAATTTTGAGTGGTTGCAAGTATTATGGTTCCTTCATTGATAATTATAATCGCAAACTATGGGTTCATGTTATGCATGAGAAAAGTGAAGTGTTCACTCACTTTAAAAGCTTTAAGGCTTTGGTTGAGAAAGAGATATGATTGCATATTAAATGCCTAAATTCAAATGAGGGGGGAGAATATCTCTCCAATGAGTTTTTTGACTTTTTATAAAAAGCTGGTATACAGAGATAACATACATGTAGATATAATATGCAGCATTATGTAGTTGTTGAGCAAAAAAACAAGCATATTGTAAAGGTGGCTCATGCGTTGATGTTAGAAAGAAGCTCGCATCATTACTATTGGGCTGAAGTAGTTGCTACTACTGTATACATTATGAACATGACATCCATTGCTACTATACATGGTATGACACCCAAAGAGAAGTTTATGGGTAGAAAGCCAAATCTATTCTATCTGAAAGTATTTGGATGCATTGCTTATGTGCATAGTCCCGATGAGTTGTGCACTAAATTGGATCCCAAAGTAGGAAAATGTATATTTATGGGATATTTTCTTGAGTGGAAGGGACATAGATATTATAACCCTATTACATGTGAGTTGAGAGTTAGCAAGGATGTTATATTTTATGAAATGAGTACCTGGTACAGTAATGTGCAATATGCACTTTGGGGTAATAAGCATGAGAGTGTGGCTATGCAAAAAATAGGTAAGAAATCATAGACAGCGAGTGGATCACAAGAGTCTCCTAGTCATGGTTCTCTTAATAAACCTTGGAGTGGTAGATTGAGATCAAATGTTACTCCACTAAGTACATCACAAATGTCAAGAAAATATAGAGAGAAAGTTGGAGACTCACTTATTATGATAGATGTATCATCATGTTTCTCTAATATTGACGCTTGTTCAAATGGCTCTAAGCAAAGGATGAGGAGTTTGGGATTGTTGAGATATTGGCAATCACACCTAGCTTAGCCTCTTTGTATGGAGCAATGTGGGCTCAGGATATAGAATCCCATATGCACAGTGGTGGAAAGTGCAGCCTAGTCTATTCTTATAAAGCATTGTACTTTCTCTCATTTTGAATACAATGTCATAGTACTTTTGTACTTCCAACAAAATTTTAGTGTAATTGTCAACACACAAGATTATGTTTATGAGTCCAAGCTTCCATCTTGGAACCTAATTCACTTGTCTGTTACCTCATGAGCTCACTCTTCCTCTTTAAACCTCCATAGCCATGCTCTAGATCCAACATTCTAACATGGTATTAGAGCCCAGTCAGGCATGGCCTAAGCTCAACTCAACTCCTCTCTTTACTCTCTCAATCTCTCTTAACTTCAGTTCAACTCAGTGGTAGCTCATGACTTCATCTTCAACTTCCACCTTGTGGCAACCATAGCCAGCATGTATCTACCTTGCTTGGAGCTTTCATGTCTCACTCTACATGAAATATTTCTTAGTGCTTCCTTCTGGGGACTTTTTCCTCTACTCAAGTTGCTAGTTCTTAGCACCTCAAAGTACAACATTGGCCATTGTATGCTCTAGCATTGCTGAAAATCATGCTCACTACCTGTCTGCACCTTGCACCTAGTCGTACTAACAATTCTCCTCCTACATGCCACAATGAAAGCCCATCACCTAAGGCACCCCTAGCTCAAATCTTGTCCAAAATGGTTCACTATGTGAGCCACACAAAGAGAAAAACCAAGCCCCTATCCTGCAAACTCTAAAACTCCATAGCCAACTTACTTGAAACTTCATATTTCATTTATTTTCTCTCTCTTGGCACTCAAACCAAACCTTTGCCACTCTGATCCACTAAATATTGAAGTTTCTAGCAAGCATTTCCCATCAAATTAGCAAGGAAGGGAGAAATCCAAGTATCAAAGCATCAAACGCAAGTGCCTGAAAGCATAGTATGTTGAGATATCGAGCTCCACTCATGATACGCCAGGGTGACCGTTGTGTATTTATGTCACCGACTTTTCAGTTGCAGACGCGGTTGGTACACCGCCCCTGAATAATAGCTACATGATAGCTATCCTTATCTACTCTAGTTCGTGGCTCAGTTAGTATGCCAACTTAGTTAGTTGAGTTTGGTTTTGAGACCCATATCTAGGGTTCTTCTATTTCTTTGTACTTGAGTTCTTTTGGCTTCCACAACTAAGAAGAGGAAAACTGTTTTCAGCCTCCACCTCTGTGTGTATTCCCCCATTGTGCAAGCAAGAAAGCTACAAGTGAGACTCCTTTCTTCTCTCCCACAATCTTGACATGGTATCAGAGCCTTGTTCGTGGTAAGGAGCTCAAGAAAGCAAGCCAAGCTCGCGGTGTTCTGGTAAGAGGAGCAGTGTTGCTTTCATTTTCTGTTTTGGGAGCAGATCTCTGCAGGTAGCACAGCTGGAAATTGCAAGAGTGCATTGTCTCAGGTTAAGACGCCCTTCGCGGTGAAGCAAGAGGGCAGTATATGCTACGGGTGTGGGCTTTAGCCCTCGGGGACCTTGTTTTTTTGATTTGAGGCCATTTCGGGGCCTGTTTTGCAGACGGAAGTTTTCTGCACGCACTCAGGAAAAGGCTCAGTTTTATGCTGTGCAGCCACTGTTCTACAGGTCGGTGAAAAGTTACTGTAGAAATTGCATCGTATGCTTGTGCGCAGAGACATTGGGAGTTTCAGAATCATCCTTGGTTCCTGTTTATGCAAAATCGTCACTAGGAAGTGATTGTGTGGTCAAATACCACTTTCGCCAGTTTTGCAGATTTGCCCTTGTGAGGGTGAAGTTGTGTTTTTTGCAGTGACAGAATTTTTTGCAGTATTCTGTAATGGCGTCTGATTCTCTTTCACAGATTGTCACTGAAAAGCTTGACAAGAACAACTTCCAGGCATGGAAGTTTAGAATGACGAATTTCCTTATGGGAAAATGATATTGGGAATTTGTTGCAGGAAATGAAGAAGAACCAGTTCTTCTTGATGTTCCCAGTCAACAGCAAATGCAGGCATTCAAAGCATGGCATGAGAGAGCCATGAAAGTTATGTACTGGCTGTCTATCAGTATTTCAGACTCTATGATTGTGCATATTCAGGATGCAAGTACGCCAAAGGAGGCATGGGATACTTTATCAAAAATGTATAGCACAAATACGCAAGCCAGGAAAATGCAGCTCAAGCAAGAGTTGCATAATGTGCAAAGAGAAAATATGAGCATCAATGACTACCACATGAAGGTTAAGAAGATTGCAGATGCACTTGCTTCCATTGGGTCGCCAGTGGAAGATGATGATTTAGTTTCTGTGACCTTGAATGGTCTAGGAAAGGATTATGCACAGTTTCGGATATCCATTTCAGTTCGTGAAAGATTTCCTGATTTTGAGGAGTTGATTGCTCTTCTAATTTCTGAAGAGCAGAGAAATGGTGGTGCATCTTCTTCAGGAGGAACTTCAAAAGAAGCTGTCTTCTACTCAAATGCTGGAAGAAGTAGAGGCAGAGGTAGAGGAGGCTGATTTGGAGGCCGTGGTAGAAATCAGAATATGCAGTAAACTCAAGAAAACCAGTCCTATGGAGGAGGACGTGGTAACTCTAGAGGCAGGGGGAGCCAAAGAGGTCGTGGTGGATGGCAAAGAGGCCAAAATGCAAACAGTAATGTTGAATGCTACTATTGTGGTAAAATGGGTCATATGGCTAAAGACTGCTATAAAAAGCAGAATGACATCATGAATGGAAAACTGCAACAAGGAAATTAAGCATCTTCTAGTAGACAGGGTGATGACAGAAATGAGCATTTGTTTATGGTGTAGCACATGAACAATTCTGTGACAAGTGCAGAAGAAAGCAACGATGTATGGTATGTTGACTCAGATGCATCAAACCACATGACAGGTCATGCAGAATGGATGGAGGATGCAAGGAAAATGGAAAAACCAGGATTTGTGGAGACTGGTGATGATACTGCACATCCTATTGTGCAGATTGGAAAAATTCCTTTGTCTATGCAGGATGGGAAAAAGAAATACCTGTCCGATGTATTTCATGTCCCGAATATCACCAAGAATCTAGTTTCTGTCGGTCAAATGGTTGAGCAGGGCTTGCAGGTCAGATTTAATCCTCATGGATGCTTTGTTGAGGATATGAAAAATAAAGGTCGCTTGATAGCAAAAGGAAAGAAGAAGGGCAGAATGTTTACGTTGGATGCAGACATGTTTGAATTGAGTGCAGCAATGTTTGCACATGGGACCGGTGTAGTTGCAGATATTGATATCTGGCATAAACGCATTGGTCATGTTAATGTACAGCGACTTAAATCAATGCAGGCCCAAAATATTGTTGCAGGATTGCCAAAATTCAAGGTTGCAGAAATGCATAAGGTATGTGAAGCCTGTCAGTTTGGAAAACAGGCAAGGAAACCATTTCCTAGACATGTTCAAGAGAGTAAGAAGCCATTGGAATTAATCCACTCTGATGTGTGGACTACTGAAGCTGCATCTCTTGGAGGCTGTCATTATTTTGTCAGTTTTATTGATGACTATAGCAGAAAAGTTTGGGTGTATTTTATGAAAAAGAAAAGTGAAGTTTTTGGGCATTTAAAAACTCTTAAAGCTATGGTTGAAAAAGAAACATGCCTGCAAATAAAATGCCTAAGGTCAGATGGAGGGAGAGAGTACCTCTCAAATGAGTTTGCAAGGTTCCTGCAGGAGCATGGCATAAAGCAGCAATATTCATGCAGTCATACCCCACAGCAAAATGGAATTGCAGAAAGAAAAAACAGACATATTGGAGAGGTGTCTCGTGCCATGCTCAATGAAAAAGACCTGCCAGATTTTTATTGGGCTGAAGCAGTTGCTACAGCAGTCTACATAATGAACAGGACTCCCACTGCAGCAATACATGGAATGACTCCAGAGGAGAGGTATACTGGTAGGAAACCAGATATTTCTCATTTGAAAATTTTTGGTTGCATTGCCTATGTACATGTGCCAGATGAGTTGAGATCCAAGTTGGATCCAAAAGCTGAGAAGTGCATCTTTATTGGTTACTCTCTGCAGCAAAAAGGGTATAGATGCTATAACCCTTCTACTCGTAAGTTTACAGTGAGCAGAGATGTTGTTTTTGATGAGATGAGTAGCTGGTATAAACCAGTAAATGTGATTGATGATGTAGATGCACAAAATGGTAATGCTGCACAGAATTCACAGCAGCAATCACAAAATATTAGTGGACCTGGAGCGTCCTCTAGCAGTGGTTCACATTCTTCGCCATGGACAGGCAGATTGAGATCAGGAGAATCTTCTCAAAGTAATGCAGATAGTGGTATGTAGGTATCACGAAAAGGAAAAGAGAAGGTTGATCAGCCCATGTTTGATGTGAATGCAGGTCACTCTTATGTGGATGGTGAATCCAGTGGCTCAGAACAGAGCATTGATGATGAGTTGGGTATTCCCTCTATTGTTACACCTGGAGTAAGGAAGACCAGGGATGTTTTGAGGGCACCTGGGAGTGAACCCACTTTGCGCAGGTCTACCAGAGTTAGGTATCCTATGGATAGACTGAAATATGATGGATTTACAGCCATTCACTATGCATATATGGTCAAGGTGATATAGGAACCAGAACCCACTTCTTTTGAGCAAGCCATGGGAAAAGAAAAATGGGAGAAAGCCATGGATGAAGAAATGGATGCCTTGGAAGCAAACGCTACATGGGAATTGGTACCTTTGCCTAAAGGTAAGAATGCAATTGGCTGTAAGTGGGTTTATAAGGTGAAGCACAATGCTGATGGTTCTGTGAACAGATACAAGGCAAGATTAATAGTCAAGGGGTATGCACAAACATATGGCATTGACTATGAAGAAACATTCAGTCCGGTTGCAAGGATGGCAACCGTAAGAGCAGTCATTGCTATGGCTGCATCAAAGGGATGGTCTTTACATCAGATGGATGTAAAGAATGCCTTCTTGCATGGTGATTTGCAAGAAGAGGTCTATATGGAGCAGCCACCAGGTTATGTGCATGCTGTTCATCCTGAGTTTGTTTGCAGGTTGAAGAAAGCTTTGTATGGCTTGAAGCAAGCACCTAGAGCATGGTCTGACAAGATAGGACAGTATCTTGTCACTATTGGCTTTCAGATTTCCAAGGCAGATTTCTCACTTTATGTGAGAAAAACAGAGAAAGGTATTATGCTACTTGTCATTTATGTTGATGATTTGATTATGACAGGTGACAGTGATGAAGATATCCTTCATGTGAAAATGCTATTGAAGCAGAAGTTTGAGATGAAGGATTTGGGAGAGCTGCGTTATTTCTTGGGCATTGAGGTGATTAGATCACCAAGTGGGATACAGCTCTTGCAGAGGCAGTATGGATTGGACATGCTGTCCAAATATGGGATGACAGGCTGTAAGCCTATTTCAGTTCTTTTGGAGCAGAATGTGAAGCTGAGCACAGATGCAGGTGAGCTTCTGGAAGACCCTACTATGTACAGACGCATAGTAGGAAGCTTGATTTATATGACTATTACCAGGCCAGATTTGAGCTATGCTGTTGGATTGGTAAGTCAGTTTATGCAGGCTCCAAGGAAACCACATTTGGATGCAGCTAGACGCATACTCAGGTATGTGAAGTCCACATTGCAGTATGGACTATTTTATGAGACTGGGGTTCAGATACAGTTGCATGGATACACTGATGCTGATTGGGCTGGTAGTATTTCTGATAGACGATCTACCAGTGGATATGTGTTCTCTTTTGGGAGTGCTGCAGTCACTTGGAGCAGCAAGAAACAGCCTACAGTTGCCTTGTCGAGCACAGAGGCTGAGTACAGGGGTGCAGCAATGGCTGCATGTGAGGTAGCTTGGTTGCATAAGCTACTTTATGATATGCATCAGTCTACATATGGGCCAGTTGTCATTTATTGTGACAACATGAGTAGTATACACTTGGCAAATAACCCAGTCTATCATGCTAGAACAAAGCACATTGAGGTGCATTATCACTATGTGCGGGAGAGGGTTTTACTAGGTCTTATTGATCTAGTTTATGTTAGCACAGAGGATCAGGTAGCTGACATATTTACGAAGGCATTGGGTGCAGAGAAGCTGCGCAAGTTCAGAGACCTGCTTGGTGTGCAGGAATTGGGATTGAGCTCGAGGGGGAGTGTTGAGATATCGAGCTCCACTCGTGATACGCCAGGGTGACCGTTGTGTATTTATGTCACCGACTTTTCAGTTGCAGACGCGGTTGGTACACTGCCCCTGAATAATAGCTACATGATAGCTATCCTTATCTACTCTAGTTCGTGGCTCAGTTAGTATGCCACCTTAGTTAGTTGAGTTTGGTTTTGAGACCCATATCTAGGGTTCTTCTATTTCTTTGTACTTGAGTTCTTTTGTCTTCCACAACTAAGAAGAGGAAAACTGTTTTCAGCCTCCACCTCTGTGTGTATTCCCCCATTATGCAAGCAAGAAAGCTACAAGTGAGACTCCTTTCTTCTCTCCCACAATCTTGACATAGTATCCTATTGATACTTATCAAGTGTTATTTGACACTACATTCCTTGTGTCTCTTGACACAATTAAATCTTCTACTGCTCAAATCTGAGAGTTTTGGTGCTGATTTGTTGCTCCAACATGGGCAAAGACTCTCCAATTGTTCGGTTCAAAGGGGTCGAGTTTCACACTTGGCAAACTCGCATCATGCTCCTCCTGATGAAGAAGGGTCTTTGGGACATTACCAATGGCAAGAAGAAGAAGCCTTGGGATGCGGACCTTGCAGTTACTTGTAAAAAGAATGATGACAAAGCATAGGCCATCATTAAGCTGGAATTTGATGACAGCTACATCCACCATGTGGATATATGTGAAATCTCTAATGATACATGGAAGAGATTAGATACTTTGTTTAGTGCACAATCAAAGTCATCTAAGTATAGATTACTGATTGAAATTTTCAAGCTAGATATGAAATTAAACACATCTCTTGCAACTCACTTAAACTACATGGAAAGTCTCTTAACTTAGCTTGCAGGAATGATCTCAAGATGTGAAGATATTTGTATTGGTGTGTTGTTAAAAAGCCTACCTCTCATGACTATAATAATGTGTCAACTACATGATCAACATGCCTAGTCCTAAATTGGTTGACATTAAGACCTCCTTGCTAGAAGAAGAAAATAAGGTAAAATCCAAAGAAGAACCAAGCACCTCTAAAGATGAACAAATGTTATATGTAGGTACCATGTGCAAGGGCAAGAAAGATCAATTGGTATGTGACTTCCACAAAAGGATCGAGCACATGGAGAAATTCTGTCATGGCAGGAAGAGGTCCCAAAAAGCCTATCTAGTTGCGGTTAAAGAAGAAGAAGACCATGGAGCAAAAGAAGAAGAAGAAGAAGAAGAAGAAGAAGAAGAAGAAGAAGAAGTCCAGGAGAAGGACAAACCTCATCAGTCCTTCTAGTATTCTAATAGACCTTTTTAGCAATTGAAGTATATGGATACACCTCTTTACTAGACTCATATGCACCATTGGCAACTTGTATCCACAAGGAAGGATCCATATCAATGGGTAGCAACTTCAGCCCGTTCAAAGATTTGGTGTTGACGAAGCTATGAGTGCTGCTCATATCCATTAAAATATGTGCAACCTTGCAATTAATGAAACATTGGAGTCTAAGTGTATTTTTCCCTTTGCAATCGGTCCATGCATCATGTGAGATGGTATACAAGGAAGCATGAGAATCATGAGTGCCACCTGGATCAAATGGAAATCCATCCATGGGATCATAAAATCCATCGTTAGTGGCATGCTCTTCTTCACGAATCTCTTCAACCATCGGGTATGCATCAACATGTAGTAAATTACCCTCTTGATCTTCATTTTCTTCAACTTCCACATCTTGAGTGATCACCATGTTGATTTTTGAGTTCTTAGCTTTACACTTTAGCTTATGAACTTGTGACCACTTCTCTCCACATTTGAAGCATAATCCTTTTGCATGCACTTCTCTAAGCTTATTGTGAGGAAGGAACTTGCTGTTAGAATTGTTTTGGGACAATATAGGAGCAATTTCAGCTCTTGAAAAAGTGCCTCTTGTCTCAGCCATATTTCTGAAAGTTTGCTCTGTTTAGAGGCATAATTTCCACCCTGTTTAGAGGCATAATTTCCACCCTGTTTAGAGGCATAAACAGTGGAAAAAGTTGGCACTTTGTTGTTATAATTGTTTTGACTGTTATAACCCTTGTTTTCTTGCTTAAAAGAGTCTCTTGATTGGCTGAAAACTTGCCCATATTTTGTAGGTTGATTGAAAATATTATTACTCATACTCCTTTGCTGGAAATTTCATACATCTCTCTTGTACTTCAAGGAGTATCTTTCAGCCAATTGTATGTCCTCATGTAATATTTTTGGTTACTGAGCTCCTACCTCCGATGATAGGGTAGGGTCAACCAAAAATGTATTTATTTAGCTTAGCAAAATTTGAAATGCCTTCAACATATATGGAGAGAGTCAAATAGGTGTTGGAATAGTCTCTAACGGATATTCCTCTTTGAGCGTATGCATACCATCTTCTTTGGAGCCTTTCTTTTTCTAAAGGAGAAACAAAGACATCAATCATTGCTTGCTTGAACTCCTCCCAACTGTCAAAGTTTTGCCCAATCTTATGCATGTAACACCACCAAATATGGGCGTAACCAAGGCATAGCTTCAGGATGAGGGAGTGAGTTGATCAAGAGGATCAATAGTAGGTTGAAAACTGGTGCAAACTGCCTAAGAGCTTCTCTTGCATCACGTGATGATCATATTGATGAAGATCCATCAAATAGGTAGTCCATATGTTGCCCAAAGTATCACGAATCATCTCCAGTGTGGCTTGAAGAGAAATGATCGTGGCAAAGAGAAATGAGTAGAGATCTCCATGGCAGTTTTCAACAAGAAGCTTGAAAAGAGGAAAGAGAAGCTTGCTCCAAAAAGTAACCATGGTTTAACCTCTCTAAACCCTGTTTAGGCTTCAGTTAAGTCCATGAGCCTTCAAAATGTCCCAAAATTGACCAGGAACCACCAAAATGACCATGAATCCGCCATTATTTCTTCAGACATTCTTCAATACCATCAAATTTAGTCATGGCTTATTTTAGAGGCCTTAACTAGTGATGATTTTAACTGAATCAAATCCCCTGACTAATTCTTGTCCTCCAGTTACTCTATGCATAATCTGTAACTAGATTTCACCATGAAAGTGACCTTTCCAATTGGATTAAATATGTGCTTTGATACCAATGTAAAAAAGCTAATTCCCATAGGAAGCCATTAAACTGAAATACAAGAAATAGACATAAAATGCCAAGAAACCATAGCCAAGGTGGCTAGGCAAGAAATGATATTACCAATGTTGACTGAGAATCAAATGATGAGTGCTGTAGCATGGTATGCACCCCAAGCTATGGTGGCCAAGAGTATTCACCCTCTTAGATGGTGGGAGGTTGAGACCTCAAACATATAATGTTGTAAAATGGCAAAAAGATCCTTCATATGTTACACCTCCACCTTTTATACTTAACCCTAGCCTACCCTAGACTAAGGCATTTATGCTTTATTACAGTATATAGGCTTTGTAAGGCCTTGTTTGGGCTAAAGCAAGTACCCATGGAATGGCATGAGAGGATTGCATAATACCTTATCAACATTGGATTTCGCAGAGCACCGGCTGATCACTCACTCTATGTATGTGAGAGATGTAAGTAGTATTGTGGTCATTACTATATATATGGATGATTTGATCATTGTGGGTGATAGTGAGACAAAGATTGACCATGTAAATGGTCTCCTCAAGATTGAATTTGAGATGAAGGATTGGGGATAGCTACATTATTTTCTTGGCATAGAGATAATCAAGACTCAAGAGGATATATGATTTTCATAGAGATAGTGTGTATTGGATATGTTAAAGAAGTATGGTATGACTGATTCAAGACTATTTCTATAAATTTGGATATTAATGCTAAGCTTAGTACACATGAAGGTGACTTGATTGAAGATGTCACTATGTATCATAAGATTGTGGGAAACCTTGTCTATTGGATGATTTCTAGTCCAGACCTAGTCCAAACCTAATCTACACAATTGGTTTGGAGAGTCAATTTGTACAACTTCCACGAAAGCCACAATTTGGATGCAATGTAGTGCACATTCTATTATATTAAGTCCACATTGGATTATACCTTATTCTATGGTGCAAGTGTAACATTGGACTTGCACGGTTATACAGATGCAGATTGGGATAATAGTATTTTAGACAAGAGGTCTACTAGTGATTTTATGTTTTCCTTTGGCAATGCTACGATTACTTAGAGTAGTAAGAAATAGTTGATAATTACCTTGTCTAGTACAAAGGCAAAATATAGAGGTACTGCAATTGCAGCATGTGAGATAGCTTAGTTATTCAAGCTACTTGATGATTTGGGAATGCAAGCGGATAAGAAGCTAATCATCTACTGTGATAACCTTAGTAGCATTCAATTGCTAGGAACCTTGTGTATCATGCTTGCTCGGGCCAAATACATAGAGATCCATTACGATTTCATTTGGAAGTAGGTTCTAGTAGGTGCATGTGATATTGACTTGGTTGATGTTAGCATAGAGGATCAAGTTACTGTTACCGTGTTTCCCATAGCACAGAGGAGTGGAAAATGGAAAAAAGGAAATAGCAAAAAAGGCACAGGATAAAAGCAAAAAAAGGCGCATTGACCGGTAACCAGACCCTGAAAAATTTAAATGTTCGGGCACGACCCTCAGAAAGTCTCAGTGTCGCCCCGAGACAACAAAAGAGTAAAAGGCGCACCATTAAATATGGAAGCGCTTCCGAATCCTTGTAAAAGAGCGCCAGACTCGCTCCTGTGCAAATTGTATGCATTAGTTGGGAATAGGATAAAATTAGAGTGGTGGGAAATGGAAAAAAGGGCTTAGGCTACGGCCGGCCATGTAAAAAAGGGAAAAAGGGGATGACCGCCCAAAAGGGATTTAGGGTTTTGTATATAAAGTTGAAAAGTGAATGAGAAGCTCATTCTTTTGGTGTGTGGCAAAAAGAGTCTTCTTCTTTCTCTCTTCTTCTCTCCTTCTTGCTTGTGTGTGCTCTTGAGAGAGGGAGTGTGAGAGTGTGAGGGAGTGAGTGTGTGGGAGTGAGGGATCAAGAGGGTAAAGCTCTTCACCATCTCCCCTTCTCTTCTTCTCTTCTCTTCTTTTCTCTTCTCTTGCGCACACGGCTATGGAGGATGGAGCTTGGAGATGGAGTAGGATTGAGGATGCTTGAGCTAGCATCAAGAATCGTGGAGCTACCGGAGTGCAAGAGAGAGGAGGGTACTCGATCAAGCATCAAGGTAAGCTCACTACACTCGTAGGATTGACGGCACGTCGGCTAGGTGAGAGATAGCCATTAGAGCTCGCTTGGAATGCTTGAAACAATAAGCGGTCCGTGGGTCTTGGCGGTTGAGTGAAAGCTCCCACATTTTGGTTCTGTTGCCGGGACTAACGGATTCAAGCTTGAGCACTTGCGCGCCTCATATCGAGCATTGAAGTAGGGGATTCATCCCCAAAAACGGAGCTTGAGATAGGTAGGAAGTTTGGGTGTTTTTGATCTTCAAAACAAGTAAGTATTTTGGGATATTTTGGTTGTTTGATGATTGGAAAGCATGGAAAATCTATTTCAGTTTTTTGCCTTCGATTTTTGTTGTATTTAGCGTAGGTTAGAATTAGGAAATCGAACCGGAGAAGGGTAGGGTTTACTGTTAATAGGGCAAAACAGGGTAAAAATCATGCAAAATGGGTAAAATGCTCGCTAGTGATGCCTAAGATCGGCAAGTGAGTGATTGGGGGCATCAACGCCACACTTGGGAAGGGATATAAGAGCCAGGAGGCCAAGGGAGAGCTCATTTGTGCCATTTCAGAGAGAGAGAGAGAGAGAGAGAGAGAGAGAGAGAGAGAGAGAGAGAGAGAGAGAGAGAGAGAGAGACTCCAGCCCGTATCGATTCGATCGCATCGCCGACGCACTTACTGGCCCGTTCAGGTATACAAATCTCTCCCTCTACTTCCCTAGATAGGATCTGGAAGTGTATGGCCATGGTGTCGGCCTACATTTGGTGAATCGATCCAAAATCGTGTTCGCACGGGTTACGCGCGCCGTGTTCGGCCTGTCTGAGTGGCCTTTCCTAGGCCGAGTCCTGGAATCGGCCGTCGGCCCTTGTCGCTCGGCCCACTCGGCCAAACCCTAGTCGGTCCGAGGCAAAACTTTTTGCCACGTGGCACATCCGTCCGAGTGACCCGTCCGAGTCTCAATTTCGACCCTCGGCCACGTCTCAAATTTGGCCCTCGGCCACGTCTCAAATGTGGCGCTGACGTTCTGGTCCCACGGGTCCACACGCGAAACCCGCACAAGAAACATGGCCTGCGGGTACCCAGCACCGCGTCGTGTCTTGGAACATGCAACAGAAGCCAACTCGCAAGACATGTCAAGGCGACACGTCATCGCATCATAGCATGACCCCGTCGCATCGTGTCGCATCATGTCACGAGCCGTTACGCCCCATGATATCCCTCCCGCATCTTGGTTTGCTCACAACACACGTAACGTGTTTTTCTAACTCGCACAAGGGTAACTTGGCGCTTGGAGTTGCCGGATCGCGCCACGGAAGAGTTCCGGGCTCACAGGGATCCACACTCAACCATCTTGGAACACGGCGCCACGGGGGCGACACGGTTCATAACCCACCTTTCCTCATAAGAAGTCATGGCGACTCAGGGGCCCGGCTGCCTCGCTCAAAATGAGAACCCTGCACGCTGGGAGGCTAAAAAGATGGTGCCACATCTCAAATTCGGCCCTTGGCCCTGTGCCTCGGCCCGTCCGAGTGACCTATTCGGACCAGTTGGTCCGAGTGCAACTTTTTATCAAATTTTTCAAAAATTTGACCTGACCCGGCAAATACGCAGTAGCGCAAACTGTCGAAACCTTTCGGGCGCTCAGAACTTGATTCTGGCACATGTAATAAGAGAAATTGTAGTGCGCAGCTGCTTGGCAGCTAGAAGTGGGCAATTGCGAGACCCAAGGACTTAGATGCGAACCGCTGAGCTGTAAAACCAGATTGACCGAAAACGAACAAGGCGACATACAAGAAAACCCTAAACCCTGACAAAACGGCCAGAAAATGGATCTATAAGCCTATCCAAGTGAGAGTGTGTAAGACGCTGAGGAATTGCTTGCTGCACTCACATTGAATTTCCGCACTTAAAGTACACTTAAGAAAGCTGAAAGCCTGATTGGGCACAAGTGCACAAGAAACGACACACTCACCGAGTGACCATAAGTTGAGGTTTGTATTCAATAACCAAAGGAACTCACCCAGATAAACCACTCAAGGAACCCACCAATAGGAGAGGACCCAAGACATAGACAAACCATCAAAGCGCAGAATAGGACCAAGCAAGGAGCGCCAACGATGAGGATCTATTAAGTCTATTCAACCTGATCGACAGCATAGTGAAGCACGAGAACTCGACCATGACGGGAGAGAGCTCAGACCATCGGTCTAATGAGGAGCTCGATTTGAATGTATTCCCAGATGCTATTCAGCAGCTGGTGAGTAGTTACGACGCACACGCCTGGTACAAGCACCGCGGCAGGACATCAGACACAATCATTGCAAATCTAGAAGAGGAGAGAAGGCTAGCCCGCAAAGCATTGCAGGGCATAGCCGAGTACAATAGGGATCAGCAGGCTAGGAGCCAAAGGCAAAGCATGGAGCTACATGAGGTGCAGCGAGTGTTAAACTTGGCTGGCCGAAACCGAACGGACCATGAGAGAGCACTAGAGGGAGACTTGACGTTGAGCAAGCTTCTCATGAAACGGCTGCTCGATAATACAACAGTAGAGCAGAGTGCCACTGCACTAGTGACGTCGCTGCTCTCAGGATTAGGGGCGAACCAAGGCTCAAAGAGCCAGGCCAAAATACCGATTGTTGCCAAGCAACTTGATAAGTACCAACCTCATGACGACCCATACAGCTTTGTTGAGTAGTTTGAGCAAGTCTGCGAAGCCAACGGCCTCAACGACCAAACTCAACGCTCGCAAGCATTCGGGCTTTGCCTAGGCAACAAGGGTAGGACATGGTATACGAGCCTAGATGCTGTAGAGCGAGCCAACTTCAATGACCTCAAGGATCTCTTCGTCAAGAGATTCGCCGAGCCTGGATACTTCGATAACCTGCTAGTACGCTTGATGAACATCAAGCAGAAAGAGAAGGAGGACATCCGCGACTACGTGACCCATGTGAGGAATCTCTTTAAGAGAATCCCTCTGGGCGAGCGAGCGATTGAAAGAGCAGTTTCGACTGTATTCATCAGCGGAATTCGAGATGAGGAGTTATATAAGGCTTTGGCAGGCAATTCAAGCTTGTAGCGGGACGCGGTGGCTAGAGTATTTGAGGAAGCCATTAGAGTCGATGATCAGCTGAAAGAGCGGACCTCCAGGAGCTCAAATTTAGAGGAGACCAACTTGCGAAGCTCAGAGAGAATGCCAGTCTCTAGTGAGCAGTTAATCCTATCATCCCAAGATAAGGGGAAGGCCACCGAGGCTGAGGTCAAGATGGAATTAGCCAAGTTGCAAGACATGTTGAGACAACCAACGCGCCCGCATGTCCAATGCGTGTACTATGGCGGAAACCACTTGCCGGCCGAGTGTCAAGACCCTAGGGCAAGACCTTGTGCTAACTGCGGTAGGTTCGGCCATGATGTCATACATTGTAGATTACCAAGAAGACTTCCATACTCCCAACCCTACGGCCAGCCTTATCTAGCGAACAGGCCGCATCCATTCTTCGGAAGGGGAGCCCCATTGGCTCTTCCCGCGCCTAACGATATGAAACCAGCCGTCCCTAGAATGGACATCAACCCTACCGGCATTCCTAGACCGCCTGGTCCTTACGTGACCCACCCACCGAGCGACGCTCCAGTACACTACGTGGAGGAGCCGAATGATGAAGAGACCTATATATACCCTTACGTCTCGCATGACGACGAGGGCAACATGGTCCTCATGGATTATCGACCCGTGCCGGTGATGGCATTAGGACGAGGATGAGGTAGAGGCCTAGGAGGGCAGCCATCACAGGATCCAGTCACTTGTTGGACTTGTGGTCACCCCGGTCATGTCTCATCACGCTGCCCTGAAAGAGAGCAGCAAAACAGAAACAAGGTTGACCAAAGGTACGCAGAGTGTGGAATCACCCATCTTTTCGTAGATTGCCTAAGGCAGAAGCCATCCTCTAGCTCAGCCAACTTGCCATATGTCCCATTGGGGCTGTTTGGTGTCGAAAACCTTGATGGGAAGGCCACACCTATTCCATTGCGGGTCATGACCCGAGCCCAAACAAAGCAGGCCGACATCTCTCTGCCAGGACCTAGCAATCTTGACGCAACCTTGATAGGGAAGAAAAGCCACAGGCAGAAAAAGAAGAGATCGGAAGCTAAGGTCACACTAAAGACTGAGAGTGCTACAACTTTGCCTGTTGGAAAGAAGGTTTTAGATGTAGAGGTAGAGAGTTCAGCCCCTAAGACGGCTAAAAAGGGAAGCGCTAAGGTAGGGGAGTACCCGCATCCGAAGCGATAGTTAAACGCCATAGAAAAGGTGAAGGAATGGGTGAAGGAGGCTCAAGAGCACCTCAAAGATGCTGAGCCCATCATAGAGGACGAGATTGATGACCTCTCCAGCGTAAGCACGCCGATATCACCGCCTCAACCTAAGTCAGTAGAAGTAACCACGCCACAAGCAGTGCCGCTAAGACCAAGCCTTGACGCGACAGAGCCACAGATCAGCCGCGGCCATTGGCCCGGACAATCTAGGTTAGGGGAAGGACGAGTATCCAACGATCTCCTGACCACATTGGTGACCACCCCTGTAACCCTTAGCCTTGGAGATCTACTTAAGCAGCATCCTACCCTATGGCAAGATCTTAAGCAGTGGGTCGAAGGGTCACAAGAGCAGGTCATGGCAGACCCTCAAGACCATGATGCAAAAATGCAATTACCAAGTTTGATGCTGCACTCCGTGCCTAAATCCTTGCACGTCAATGCCTTTTGGGAAGGCTCTGAGATGCACGCGGTCTTACCGGTCCTAGCCCTAGGTGACACAACAAGAAAGGGAATCGTAGACACGGGAGCTGGGGCTAGTGTGCTTAGCCACGCAGTGCTCTAGACTTGGGGAAACCCGCCTGTCGAAACTGCTAGGTTTAATGTCACGTTAGCAAACGGTATGAGAGTGAAGCCATTTGGGGTATTGAAGAATTGGCCAGTGAAGATCGTAGGTGTCCAGTTCTCTGTTGACTTTATAGTCATGAAGGGAGTGGACTACGATATCCTACTAGGCCGACCCTGGATGCACAACGCTGGACTCATCGAAGATTGGGGTAATGGCTTGATCTTCCTTGGCAATAGAACGGACGCCGTAAGAATAGAGATGGACACTTGGAAGACCTCACCAGTCGACCTAGATGCCATCTCTGCTACGCTCAAGGGGAACACTCAGGTCAAGAAGCCCTATGGGCCCTTGACCAAGTATATCCCATGCCCAGAGGATGAGCGGGATTGGATGCATGTTCTCACTACAATCGACCTGCCATTCTCAGATCATGAGGCGTATGAGCAAGCCATCAAAATGATTGGCAAGTCTAACGAAGCACTCTCTACACCAGTCTGCATGATGGCAAGAAGCCTCCGTGGAAAGCCTAGGCCTGTCACCTTCCACGTACCATCCAACAAAAGGGAACTCCAAGGGATACTAGAATACCTAACGGACCAGCTAGTTAGCGATCCAGCTGCAAATTTCAAACCACTCCAGGATCTCTTAGAGGAATCCAAGTGGTAGAAATGATAGTTATATTCAATATGAAAAGATAGGTTAAGTTAAGTTAAAATGTTGCTTAGTATTACGCTTGCAGAGTTAATCCAGCGTTCTCGTACTTAGATCGTTCTATGTTGCGAGTAAGAGAGGGTACTAGGCCTTAGGATACAAATACTAGTAATATCGACAAACAAAGGATGTTAATTGACCAAGCAAGTTGCTTGCAAACTGTTGTTACGACCTTAGACTACGGAACAAGGGCATTTCCCTAGTCCAAGATAAATCGATAGGTTAAACTCTAGGTTGGATTATCGATCAAGGCCTACGCCTTGGATATTCGGAGAGGATAATTTCAGACAATCATTGGATTGTCTGATTAGACAATCTTACTAGGGACAAGTGGTCCATAAGGGAAAAGGACATGATCTTAGGGTTCTCATCTTAAAGATCGAAGGACCAAATGTTAAGATCTCACATCTTCGAGTGGACGGAGGCATGCCAACGAGTGTACAAAGAATTGAAAAAGGTTCTAACAACAACACCAATTCTACGAGCCCCAGATTGGACCATTACCTTCCACGTGCACATCGATGCTTCTAAGTTTGCTGTGGGGGTAGTGTTGTGCCAACCTGGTGAGCACAACTTAGATTATCCAGTGAACTTTGCTAGCAGACAACTCACTGAGATGGAGATGAACTACTCGACAATAGAAAGGGAGGGATTAGCCATGGTGTTCGCTGTGAAGAAATTCCGGCATTATCTATTGGCCACACCCTTCATCTTTTTCGTGGACCATCAAGCCCTGCTCTATTTAGTAAACAAACCTTGTGGTACAGGGCGCGTAGCTCGATGGCTCCTCTTGCTTCTAGAGTTCGATTTCTCCGTGGTAGTACGAAAGGGAAAACAACATTACATTGCTGATCACATGTCACGCATCCCCACAGGAGAAGCCGCTAGACAAGGCATCGTTGACGAGTTACCCGACGCCCACCTATTCCACCTGTCCAGTGAGAGAGACTTATTTAAGGTTGATCTGATGCCATACTGGGCGGACGACATAGTCCAAGTGCTCGAGCACGGACTACCCAAGCAACCAATAGAAAAAGCCCGGCTTAGGCGCTTGATCCTGAAGATCCAGCCCTACCAGCTAATTGCAGGCCAACTCTATAGGCTGGGGCAAGACGGATTGCTACGTAGGTGCGTGTGTGAGCATGAGATGCACGATGTGCTCTTGGAGGCGCACAGCGGCATTACGGGAGGACACTTTAGTGGAGACACGACAGCACGGAAGGTGCTGCAGTCTTAACTATGGTGGCCCACACTTTTCCGCAACACCAAGTGATTCGTCAAGCATTGTGACAAGTGCCAATGAACAAAAGTCCCGATTCATAAAGATCAAATGGAGTTGACCCCAATTATTGCTCGCCAACCCTTCGAAAAATGGGGAATCAACTTCATAGGGCTCATCAGTCCTGCGGCATAGTACTCACAAGCTAAGTACATCGTTGTAGCCACGGATTACTTCACAAAATGGGCAGAGGCAAGAGCCACACGAAAAAACGACGCTAGGACGACTGCCAAGTTCTTATGGGAGCAAGTGATCTTGCGCTTCGGCTGCCCCATCGAACTGGTTAGGGACCAAGGCACGCACTTCATCAACGAAGTGATAGCACATCTCCTGTCCACCTTTCTCATTATCCATCGCAAATCCTCACCATACTACCCTCAAGCGAATGGCCAGGCAGAATCAACTAATAAGATTCTTATCAATGTCCTGACTAAAGTAGTCTCAGCCTCATGCAGCGACTGGGACAACAAGCTGATGGCAGCCTTGTGGGCCTACCACACAGCTTATAAAACGGCTGTCGACCAAATCCCCTTTAGGCTGACCTATGGAATTGAGGCAATTCTACCATTAGAATTCTTCGTTCCTAGCCTGCGAATAGCACTTCAAGAACGATGGGAAGGGAAGGAGGCATGGAGGCAATGCCTGGTCGAGCTTGAATGCCTATCAGAGACTCGTCTTTTGGCCACCCACGCACTTATCTGTGAGAAAGCCCGACGCAAAAGCTGGTTCGACAAGCATGTCAAGCAGCGCGAATTCAGACAGGGTGACTTAGTGCTCCTTTACTCAGTTAAGGGGCATAAGCAAAAAATGAAATTTAGAGGTCTCGGACCCTTCAAGGTTCGTGCAATCAGCGGAACCGGCAATGTCGAGCTTGAGACACTAGACGGTGAGGGAGTAGGCTTTTTTAATGGCAGTCGTGTCAAGAAGTACTACCCTCCCACACATCCTTTGCATGAGCCACCATTGTCAGAACTGCCAATCAAAGTACGAGTAGCTACAATCACTGAAATCAACGAAGAGGAGGAGGAAGCCGTAGAACCCGCTTACCTCCGTATCACGATCACTGCCAAGCAAACATGCACTTTCAACGCCTTGATCAACGAGGGAGAAGACTTTAGTGTCTTAACCCACCGTCATTGGATCCGACTTGGCAAACTACTATTCCAACCCACAACTGCCAAATTAAACCCATACGGCTCATACGCACTTCTCGCAAGTGTAGAGTCGCCGTTTCTATCGAGTCTGAGACTGTTCCAATGCTTTTTTACGTATTGCCAAGTGCTACAAACACAGGCACGAAATCACTGCTAGGGCGAACCTTCAAAAAGCAGACTCACTGCAATATTGATTATGAGTTGCAGCGCATGCAACGTGTGCATTGTCATAGCTTTCAGCAAGGGCTGCGCAACACCATCACCGTCCTCAAAGCCACCGGTAGAAACATCCGTAGGCAAGACTAAGGAGGGGGGTAGTGCGCGGCCGCCACTCCCCAACTTCCACAAACCGCAACCCACAACAGCCAAAGCTAAGGCCCAACAGCCTCGCCTCCAATGGGTGCCTAAACAGCCGCAACCACCGCCTAGGAGTCGATGTTCCTATTCTCATAAGACCTAGAACTCTAATCCTAGGAGGCCAAGACGCAATCACAGAAAGTGCCACGTGATCAAGCAAAGATGGGTCCCTAAAGCCCTCTTACGTGCATAAGGCTATTACGAGGGAAATACCTGGCTATGGATCCCTAAGGCCCCCACGGCCAGAGGCACCACTCATACACCACCCTCAAGCTTGATCAAACCGCGTTCCATCAACCCTCAAAACCGCAAGCCGCAGTGCTCTCCTGAACCTCAACCATCCGCCTCATGCACATCTAGACCCAAGAGAGTCCCACAAGCCTACTGGCCCGAACCGTAGGTTCCATCACAAGAGTCACCACCCACCACTGAAGCCAATCCGCCTCCCCAACTCCAACCTGAATGCAGCAGACCATCCGTCATGGCTGCTCCCAATCCACTCAACATCCAAACGACCCAACCACAAACTCACGAACCCCCCCCCCCCACCGCCCATCTTCGTTATCAAAAGCTCTTGCTTTGCCAAACCTCGACCATCCTTACGCCCTCCTATGAACGAAAATCCTTCCTAGCGCTGGCCGCTGACCTCGCTGAGGACACCGGGATGACGTGGTGGATTGTATTAAACGACTAGATGACACTTTTGTGTCACTCGCGCTAAGCTACGACCGCTTGGACCTCAATCTATTAGAAGAACCCTTTGCAACAGAAGTACAAAATATGCCTTGCTCTTGGGAAACCTTTGAATTCGCGTTCACAAAAGCTTCTCGCTCCGCTGCTGAGTTGATTAACAACGAAATCTCCAAGGAGCAAGCCATCAAACAACGCCTTATCACATCATACAATCCATGAACCACTTCTGCTATGATTGACCAAGAAATCGCGGAGTTATCACACCTCGCTGATACTGGATCACCCTTCTTGCAGCAGTGGTACGCTCTTAGGTTGCAATGGAAAGTTGAAGGATGTCGCATAATGACCAACGCCGAGCCATCAAAACAGCAGAGTATGATCCCACTTACGTCGCACCCACCTCGTATAGAGTGTTAATCACTCTTTGGGGCCGACCCATGGAAGAACACCTCAAAGGACACCCCTATCTCGATCGCTTGTTGACCGAGGAAGAGCTACACATTGCTAGTCGTGTCGACTCTGGTGACCTCCTCACAGATGTTCTCACATACATCACGCACGTGGGAATTCGACCCTTTGATTTGGACGGCATGGCTCAACTGGAATACAATCCAAATTTCTATACTTGGCTCCTTCGCAAGTAACTCCTACCCTAACATGCCAGAAGCCCTTAACCTTTTGACCCTCAATCCTAGGAAGGATTCTTCTCAAGATGGAAGGGGAGGGGGTAAGGTGAAACGAATCAGATGAGAAATGAATCAAAGGGGATAAATCAAAGTAAAATTAGTGAAAAGCATAAACAGTAGGAAAATGGGCAGGAAAACTTTGAAGTAAAGGGCAAAAAGTCCAAGTCTAAAAGGGAAAATCTACATGGCTTCCTAATGAATTCATTCAAAAAGCATAGAGTTTTCCTTTTCCAGCAATCAACGAATTGATATGTGGAAAATACTAATGAAAGTTACGATTTATGGCAGGAGCATAAAATGTTGCAGTAAGACCGCACCTATCAACTCCCATTCACAGACGAGGAAAGGAAGCAATACCGCATCCATCTAGAGAACCGCGCCTTCAGCCAACTCAAATTCCGAACCATCCACAACATAGAAGTCGTGGTGGCCAAGGAGGAAGCAGCCAGGAGGGTGGTTGAACAATGCAACCTCAGAAAGTATCTTGAAAAGTTCTCGCAAGAGCAGGACCACCTGAAGTGCATGGAGTTCCTCAGAACATACAACCCAGATCAAGAATGTGGTATTGTAACAGTGGGCAGAGGAGAAGATGCAAAGCAGGTACAGGTCCGGTTAGATCCAATCTTGGTGGAGAAGGCTTTGGGATTGGTACCAAAGATGGAGAGGAAACAAAAAAGGGATGTTTATGCCATGCTTAAAATGAAGAAGGAAGATGTGCTCACAAATGACGGCATAAGCATCCAGGATATCCCTGACACAGAAGCCAGGATGTAGGCCAAGCTGATACATGTGCTCTTCTCTAGCCAGCATTACAATTCATTGATGCATCGAATTAGCGTACCGGTGCTGGAGAATGTAGCAGCCCATACCCTAGATGAAGTAGATTGGAACGGGTACGTGCGAAAAACGATCAATCAGGCAGCCAAAGCATTGGCCCTAGGAAGTGTACCAGCAGGAGGAGAATCTCCGACCTCTAAAGTTACAGAAAGAAAGAAAGCCTCCTTCAAAGCCTCCTTCATCGGGTATGGAGGTGTCTTGACTGTGCTCATCCAGGAGGCTGTGAAGGAAGCACAGGATGCGGAAGAAGGAGAAGGAGAAACTCCAGAAAGGTCGCCTCCTCTCACCAGGACAAGGATAGGTCCACCGATAGAACTGAGACAGAAGAAGAAGGGGAGGGACAGACAAGCAAAAAGACAACCAGGAAACCCAAGAAGAAGACAACACAGAGAAAGAAGAAGGATGACGAAGGTAGAAAGAAGGAGAGAGAAGACTTGGAAAGGGCAAAGAAAGAGTCCCTAAAAGAGACCAAGGAGAGAGAGAGGACGAAGAGACAGGAGGAGAAGAAGGAAAAAGAAGAATTACAGAAAGCAAAGAAGGCATCAAAACAAGAAGCAGAGGAGAAGAAAAGAAAGGAAAAAGAAGAAAAAGGGAAAAAGAAGGAAGAGCAGAGAAAAGCTGAGGAGGAAAGGAAAAGAAAGGCGGATGAGGAAGAGGAAGAGCTACAAAGGAAGGAGGAAGAGGACCTGGCGGAGGCCACACACCGGTCCATCGAGCAACAGAGCCGAGCAGATGAACTGGGAAACCTGAGCCCGCATAGAGAAGAAGGGCCAGGGTCTAGCACACAGATGCCAGAGTTTTTGCCACCACCGGTCCCTGAGGGCAAGGGCAAGGCCCCGATTCATCCAATTCCTACCCTCCTGGTGCCTCCCACTGAACCCACCACCATCACCCCTAGCATCCTGACCAGTGCCGACGTGTCAAACTTCGTGGCGTGGATGCAATGCTTCATCAACAAAGAGATGGGCCAGGGACAGAGCACAGAAACCACGGCCATAGAACAAAAGAGTCTAGCTACGGATGCGGAATCCAGGCAAGAGCCCAAAAGGCAGAAGGTAGAAGCCTCAACCTCACCCATCCACACAACGATGACGCCATCGGCTAATTACGACGAGTACGTCGCCGAGCCGCTCTCCCAATTGGAGAAAGCTAAGGAGGCACGCAAGATAGCCGTGGTTGAGTTGGGAGCCGAGAAGGAATCAGTGGCTGCCTTCCAACTGGATAAAACAAGGATGATAGCCATGCAGCAGAGGGAGATCGCAGATCTCAAACAAGAAATGAAGGCTAATGATGATAAGGAGAAGCACTGGAGACAGCAGCTTGAAAATGAGACACAGGAACTAGTGAAAATGCAAAGAGAGCACAAGCTCCTGATAGTGCAATACCAGGAGCTCGCTATGAAATTTGGTCAGGTTGATGCGCTTGTGGCTGAGCTAAATGCCAGGGACGAGGAGAGAAAACAAGGCATAAAGGAGCAGCAAGAAGAGATCAACCGCCTGACAGATCAACTAAACTCTGGGAAAGAAGAGCAAGAGAGGCTGGTCAAGGAGTTGGAAGACTATGAGCAGAAACTCATGATGCTAACCCTAAAGCAAGGAGAGAGCTTGGAAGAGATGAACAAAAGAGGAGAGGAGTGGGCTGCGCACAATGAAAAGAGGGTGAAGACACTGGTGCGGCGCCTTGCTCTGGCAGAGAAGGAGAAAATCATCACAGAGAGTAAGGCAGAAGCTGCCCAAGTGGCCTTCAGCACTCAACAGAAGGCCTTCCTCGACACCATCTTGGACACCACCCATGCAGCGCAAGGAGAGTCATTGGAGGTGACGCAGAAAAAGCTCGGCATGGCACGAAGAGCCTTACATGATGCTGGATTGCAGATGCCACCCTTACCTGCGGAGGTCAGGCTGAGCTTGGATGAGCAACGAAAATACCTATTGCTGGCCAGCCTAACCCCCCAGAAAATCGACGCCCTCAGATTCAAAGAAGAAGCAGCACAGGGAGAACGGCAGGGGGAGGAAGCAGAACTTGAAATCGACATGAACCGATTCAGGGAGGATGTAGTTCCACGACCCCCCTCGCCGCAGTCTCAAGAGCCACCACAAGAGGACCGATCTGCGGAAAGAAAAGCCGCCTCTAGGGAAAGACACAGAAAGCTAGTAGAGGAAGCCAGGAAACAACTGAGAGCCAAACCAGCCGTGCTACCATCCATGCCTCTCTCACCGTGCCCGGATGATCTCCCCGCGGGATTCCACGCAGAACTCGTGTTGTGGAGATACATGAACAAGGAAAGGATCCATTCACCTTTAGTTTCCTTCTACCCAACGGTCTATGGAGGGTCTTGCCGCTCAAGGTGATGGACGAGGTAATCGCGGTCGGTGGCCGATTGCGGCAAAGATGGCTAGAAGAGCAAGAAAAGACCCCGACCTCTTGGGGCACAGAAGCGGCTGATTACTGGCATAACAAAGTTTTTGAAGTCCCACACACTGTACAGGGCTACAAAAGCCAACCCCTGTGGAGGAGGCGAGTATGCGACATCAGCATGCTCGCCTGGATGGCGTTTTGTAACACCTTGCTATTCGAGTGGAACAACCCTACCTACATGGCATACCCTCGAAGGGTAGGGGTGGATTTTGATGCCACCCTCCATGGGCGGTACGATTTCCCTATTATTTATAACTCTAATGTAGTATCCTTCGAGCATGCCCTTCTCTTTACCACCGAAAGCCTAGATGATTCTATGACACGCTTTCTTGTGGATTTCTCCTCATGTCCTGACCCCGCTTTTGTAACAACCTGTAATTATCTTAGGTTACTTAGGCTACTCCTTAAGCAGGACCTGACTCCACAAGAGTGCGGCCTACCTCCCCTATTCTTTGACCCTAACGCTATAGACAACTGCGCCATGGCTCGTCTTATGATGAGGGCTAGTCTCCTTCCCTCTTTTTGCCTAGCCCTCCTAGAAGATATGAATGATAGCCAATTCACTATGTGCAATCACCCTTTCCTCTCTACCACTTCTCTTCATGTCCGCATGAATTTGAAAGATTACATGCAAAGTCACCAGTTTTTGAGCAAATCTATCTGACCCTCTTCCCCTCCTCATTCTGATGAAGACAATTAGGCCTAGCTATTATTTCAAAAAAAAAAAAAGCACACAAGCACTCGCTCGCAGCAGCACTTGAACACCACATAGAGCACTACCACTGCACCTAGGGGTCCTCAAGTTAGGCATGCCCAGTGGCTGCGGTTGGCCGGTTCCGCTCCTAACCCCCTAGCCCTTTTTGCTCCCCCACTTCACATTTAGGGCACATCAAGGGCATGACTTTCAGACCTGTCACCCTAAGACTTGCACCACACCTCCAACGATACACGAACTGGGTCCTCAAGTGTGGACATTACCAAGGGCTTGCCCAAGGTTAGACCCATCTCCCAGTTCCACTGCCACGGGCACCACACACTACACCATGCACTACACGGAGAGGCAAATACACCCCTTAGGGAGTCCACAACTTTTCTTGTAGGTTATGTTCGAGTTTCAAGAATTGGCTACTCAACTGAAGAAGATCACCCATGGCATCCTTTAATGACCAAAATCTTTTCCATATGCCGGACATGACACCATTGCTGCTGTTTCAGGAGCTTTTCTGCATTGGAGTGGACGGACCAATGTGCTTTATGCCGCCAACCATCTGCCTGCTGATGGCTACCATGATTGAACCAAATCAAGCAAAAGGAGTACTCAGTAATAGATCTGCCATTGGCATAGATCTTGGAACCTCATCTTCCAAAGATGCATGCCCAACGCCTCAAGATCTACGGATCGCTTATTGATTCCACAAGCTTGAAGAATTTCAATGCAAGGTTGAAGATCTTTGATGCAGCACTGAAGACCTTCAACTCAAAGATAAAGATCTTCAAATCAAAGACACAGATTTTCAATGCAAAGACAAACCATATCATTGTCAAGGCAGAGTTCGGAGGGGCTTCTCCAGGATAAATCCCTCCAATACCATCCTCTTAAGGGATTTCTTATTGCTTTAAGCGTTTCTGATGCTCAAGGGACAACCGGCTACATAATTTCCACTGCCGCCAACCATCTGCCTGCTGATGGCTACCATGATTGAACCAAATCAAGCAAAAGGAGTACTCAGTAATAGATCTGCCATTGGCATAGATCTTGGAACCTCATCTTCCAAAGATGCATGCCCAACGCCTCAAGATCTACGGATCGCTTATTGATTCCACAAGCTTGAAGAATTTCAATGCAAGGTTGAAGATCTTTGATGCAGCACTGAAGACCTTCAACTCAAAGATAAAGATCTTCAAATCAAAGACACAGATTTTCAATGCAAAGACAAACCATATCATTGTCAAGGCAGAGTTCGGAGGGGCTTCTCCAGGATAAATCCCTCCAATACCATCCTCTTAAGGGATTTCTTATTGCTTTAAGCGTTTCTGATGCTCAAGGGACAACCGGCTACATAATTTCCACCAGCCAATTGGAACCCCAATCAGCCGTCGCAAAATGGATGCCACAACTGGGTGAAAGATGCCGAGCATCTTCATGAAGCCTAAAGCACGCCGAAATCTCTCTTGGTCATCGTCATTAAACTCCATCACCTCTCATTCACACAACCACCTTAGAAGTAGTGTCATCCACCTACCAGTTCTGCCTAGCAGCAGACCTAACTAGCCACTACCTCCCACCGCAGTGCCATGGGACTGGCACTTGGCTAGGACGGGGGTAATGTTACCGTGTTTCCCACAGCACAGAGGAGTGAAAAATGGAAAAAAGGAAATAGAAAAAAAGGCGTAGGATAAAAGCAGAAAAAGGTGCCTTGACCGGTAACCAGACCCTGAAAAATTTAAATGTTCGGGCACGACCCTCAGAAAGTCTCAGTGTCGGCCAGAGACAACAAAAGAGTAAAAGATGCACCATTAAATATGGAAGCGCTTCCGAATCCTTGTAAAAGAGCGCCAGGCTTGCTCCTGTGCAAATTGTATGCATTAGTTGGGAATAGGATAAAATTAGAGTGGTGGAAAATGGGAAAAAGGGCCTAGGCTACAGCCGGCCATGTAAAAAAGGGAAAAAGGGGATGACCGCCCAAAAGGGATTTAGGGTTTTGTATATAAAGTTGAAAAGTGAATGAGAAGCTCATTCTTTTGGTGTGTGGCAAAAAGAGTCTTCTTCTTCCTCTCTTCTTCTCTCCTTCTTGCTTGTGTGTGCTCTTGAGAGAGGGAGTGTGAGAGTGTGAGGGAGTGAGTGTGTGGGAGTGAGGGATCAAGAGGGTAAAGCTCTTCACCATCTCCCCTTCTCTTCTTCTCTTCTCTTCTTTTCTCTTCTCTTGCGCGCACAGCTATGGAGGATGGAGCTTGGAGATGGAGGAGGATTGAGGATGCTTGAGCTAGCATCAAGAATCGTGGAGCTACCGGAGTACAAGAGAGAGGAGGGTACTCGATCAAGCATCAAGGTAAGCTCACTACACTCGTAGGATTGACGGCGCATTGGCTAGGTGAGAAATAGCTATTAGAGCTCGCTTGGAATGCTTGAAACAATAAGCGGTCCGTGGGTCTTGGCGATTGAGTGAAAGATCCCACAGCTCTACTGACATTTTCACCAAGGCCTTGAGAGCTGAGAAGCTTCAACACTTCAAGATTATGCATGAACTTCATGAGCTCAATGCTAAGCTCGAGAGGGAGTGTTGAGATATCGAGCTTTATATATGAGCTAGCATCCACTACATGTCTTGGTGATGTGGTAGGATATTATTCACTAGTATATTAGGTGATCCATATGAGGATATGCCTTTGATTCTATAGCTAAACTACACATGTGTAGTCCATCCTTGGTTATGGCACATTTATTGTGCCACCTCTTCTTTCCTTAGTAGGTTTACACTTAGTGATCGTGCATATATATGTTGTGGTATTTTTATATTAGTTTTTATCATGTTGTAGTCTTATTTCTTTTGTGTAGAAGAAGAAGATTTTAGCCCTATCTCTTTGTGTTCTCAAGTCTCGATTGCTTTTGTGTATATGGTCTTGGATTCTTCACCTCTCTCCCCTCTTGAATGTTTTTATAACATACATAATACACTCAAGAGAAAGCTCACTCAAGAACACAAGAAGAGAGATGGAGGCCAAAATATTTTCTTGCTAGTTTTTATTCCTTCTTCCCTACACAATGTTATATACATAAAGTATAGATAAGATACAATATAAAGGAATGTGGCTTACTAAGTCAAACAATGTATAATTAACTATACTAATCAATCATGATGCTATAACTATACTAGTTGTAGGTAGGTGTAACAAACTGAATATAATAAGTGATAAGTTAGTGGCCATGTGAGGATCATAATGATCATTGACATGCTAAGTGAAAATGTGTAGGCACATCTAGCTAAGTGGTCCATCATCAATGTCCACACATGCTAAGATTGTTATCTCAACACTCCCCCTCAGGTTCAACTACCATAGATTTTTGTATTGCACTTGAATAAAGAGGTAGAAGATCAGTTCGAGAATTCAATAGAGCAACCTACTTTGAAAGCTCTACTTGAGGAGTACAAGGAGGTGTTTGAAGTATCTACTTCATTACCTCCTAAGAGAGCAATGGAACACCTTATTGATTTAGAACCTCATTCAAAGCCAGTCAATAAGCCACCCTATAGTTTGTCAAAATGTGAGCGTGAGGAAGTAGCCAAGCAAATCAAGGAACATTTTACAGATGGGTTCTTAGTCTTATTTGATGACATATTGATTCATAGCAAGACTTTACAAGACCATTTATCACACATGAGGAAGGTTTTCGATGTGTTGAGACATCACAAACTCTTTGCTAAGGAGAAGAAGTGCTCTTTCATGTAGATTGAAGTGGAGTACTTGGGCTATTTTGTTGTCAGTGAACTAGGGATACAAGCTAACCCTAAGAAGGTGAAGTGTGTTAGAGATTGGTCAACACACACTACTACTACTTCCCTTCGAGGGTTTCTTGGTCTATCATCATTCTATCATAGATTCATAAAGCATTATGTGGCTGTAACAACTCCTTTGATTGACAAGTTGAAGAAGGAAGCTTTATTTTGGGATGCACTTACAGATAGTAGCTTCAACCAATTAAAGGAATTATTTAATTCTAGTCCTATTCTAGTATGGTTGGATTTCTCAAGAGAGTTTACCATGTAGTGTGATGCTAGTGGCCATGGCATAGGGGCTATTTTGCTACATGAGCATGAAGTTATTTTCTTTGAAATCCATAAGCTTATAAATAAAGAGATGGCTATGAATGTCTATGACCAAGAGATATTGGTTATTCTATATATACGATAAAGAAATGGCACTATTATTTGTATGGTAGTCAATTTAGAGTTCAAAGTGATCACAGGGTCCTAAAGCATTTCCTTACTCAATCAAATCTTACCCCTAAGTAGTGTAGGAGGGTAGCTACCTTGCAAGAGTATGACTTTCATATCACTCATATAAGGGGAAAAGACAATGTGGTAGCTGATTCTCTCTCTAGGATGTGGGCATGTCAGTAGGTTTTAGCTATGACTGAGTTACATGGTGACTGGATTGATGAGTTATAGGAGGCCTATCTTTTGGATGATGAGCTCAACCATGTACTTCCAAAATTACAACAAGGTCTTATAGAGGAAAAGTCACATTACCAACTTAAAATTGGCCTCATTTGGCTTAATGGTAAGATTTTTATCCCCTCTATTTTTTCTTTTAGGCTGAAAATTATTGAGGAGTTACATTCTTCATCCATAACTAGACACTTTGGAGTGTTTAACAACAATAGATTTCATTGGAAAGAATTGTGGAAAGATATTATGGACTATGTTGAAATATATACCTTGTCAGGGTAGAACAAGGATAGTACTTGTAAGCTAGGTGGTTATTGCAGCAATTGCCTATTCAAGAAGGAAAATGGACTCATAATTGTGACGTGTCTGCTCATCCACCTGTGGGACACGTCTTAGCAGCCCATCGGGAAGAGAGTCTAGAAAGCGCCACCTGGCACTCGTAAGGAATGTCATAGGGTTTGCGATCTAGGTCTTCCCGAGTTTTCCCTAAGCGGAAGTATTCGGCCATTCCCACTTAGGATCAACATGAAGTCAGGGTTCATTTCCTATCAGCAAAGTCTCTATGAAGTAGCTAGCATCGAGCTCCAGATGAACCACTTTGCGTAGGATCAACAGACTTGAAGCGGATTTATGCTGCACTTGGTTCATGGAGAATGGGAAACGAGAGGGATGCAAAGCTCAACCTCTCTGCCCATAAGGCATAGTCCCATTCCATTCCCCTAAAACAGCATAAATCGGGATTCTAACTCTACTGACGCCAGGTTTTCATAGTCTCGTTATCACGTCTTTTGAGAAAAGTTTCCAGCTAACTGGGACCACCCTTCCGTAGGATGGACCCAAGTCACGTCCACCACACTTTTCTTAGGTTGCTTATTTATCTAATTATCTACCACATTATGTTTGATATGCAAAAGCAGCTTCCTTAATTAACCAATTTAAACACAGGTTCCTTCACGTAACTTAGGCACTAACACAAAAACAATGTCAAGCAAGTTCCTTTTTCAAATATTTGATCTTTATTTATCATAGTCCCGGAATACATCAAGTATCATGCCCGAAGGCTATCCCAGCAATCAACAAGATTGCTGCTCCAAGTTTCGCCCATAGACTAGTACACGCGCCTCGAGATCCCATCTCGAGTCACGTCGGCCTCTTGTGCGGGATTTGGAGGCAAGGAATTTACAGCGAGAGCCTCCCTTGGCACCCAAGCGTCCTCCCACTCCAAGTAGCACCCACGGAGAGACCTCTCACGGTGGGTTCAGCCCATATACCTAGCGCAGCTAACAACCCCCTTGGATAGGGCCAGACAGGCAGTCGGAGGTAATTGAACCTGCCTCTCCCTCCAGGCTTTTAACCTGAAGCATTAAGTGTTTTTCCTTGAATTAGTTCCTTGAGCAAAGAAGTTCAAAAAATGTACCTAAGTGTACAATCACTATCATTTCAGAGGTCGTTTGTGCAACCAACTGCTAAGGTGTGATTCCTTCTTCTCGAATGCTCCCAGCATTCGATCCTGGATCGTTCGCGACTTGGCGAGATTCCAGGGGCTTGGCAAGCTAGGTTGCTTGTTTCCCCTTTTTCTTTGGGTTAGGGTTGTAACCTACTGACCCTAATTATCCTTACCTTAGGTCTCCTTGCAAGATAGATCATGGACAACCCCGTTGTCCTTGGTTGGTCAACTTGCTGGTTATCTCCTAGATCCCTTGTAGTACCTATGTACCTTTATCTTTGATCTTAATTGATCAAGATTGTCTATCCCCTTGACCATGATTGGTCAAGATGGTTCTATTTAGAACAGTTCCTACTCCATCTTAAGTATAATATTCTTAAGCCTTCTTAATAATACTCACAGGCGCTTAAGCTTTTACCTATCCCTCTTGAAGTCACCAAGGACTTTGACATGGGATTCATGGATCTCAGTTCCATTTGGTAAATTACAAACAATGTTGAATTTTCCCAACAACTTTAATGCACGTGACGTAATGCCATGCCTTCATTTCAATGCTTACAATTTAGATATAATCCATACGTTATTTTATGCCACACATGCAAAGGTACTTTCTAGGCATGCAATCCTAACATTATCCTATATGTAATTATTTACACGATCTATAACCTTCTTGAATGATCTAACTTTATGTGATCATTGTATGAGTCTAGCTGCACTTTAATCTTTTCTGCAGATTATTACATGTACCTTAGAATCCATCTTGAGATATGGACATGCACTTTGTTTCTTTCAATGTCCTCTGAAATGCATTTTAAGCAAGAACTTGTGCAAGGAGCAATGCACTTTATGCAGGAATTCATGCAAGAAGTTTTTGGTAATTTACAATGCAATTATCTAATTCAATTTCACATATTACGATGTTATCTTACAACGGAAATTATCTTGCTCATTACATACATCACAACTAAGTTCATACCTAGGAAATTATCAAACACGCAATTAATGTGATGCATGTGAATATGATTTTTTCACCGTGTTGATTAAAACCTACGATTTAATAATAGAGCAACCTGGGTTTGGAGTGATGCCATGATTCCCGTGGTATTGATGCCTGATGAACCGTTCGTGGTTGCGGTGCCACCTTGTTTCGAACCTCCATCCACACTTGTAGGGTTTCCGGTCATGTTTGTGGAACTACGCTTCGGGGCCATACTCGAAGATGCGTGTACGAGGGATAGAGTTCTCGCACTCTCCTATGCAAGATTCTTGCAGTCTCTCCTTGAGTGGAGAAAAAAAAATGAAGGGGGAGGGTCGTATTTTTGGAAATTCTTCTTCTTCTTCTTCTCTTCTTCTCCTTCTCTCTCTCCATCTTCTTCTTATTATTATTATTCTTCTCCTCTCTCTCTCTCTTCTTCTTCTTTCTCTCTTCTTCTCCTCTCTCTCTCTCTTCTTCTCCTTCTCTCTCTCCCTCTTCTTCTTCTTCTCCTCTCTCTCTCTCTCTCTCCTTCTTCTTCTTCTTCTTCTCTTCTTCTCCTTCTCTCTCTCCCTCTTCTTCTTCTTCTTCTTCTTCTCCTCTCCCTCTCCCTCTTCCCTCCCTCCCTCCCTCCCTCCCTCCCTCTCTCTCTCTCTCTCTCTCTCTCTGTCTCTGTCTCTCTCTCTCTGTCTCTGTCTCTGTCTCTCTCTCTAATCATGGGGGGGCACTGCTACCTGGTGACGAGGGAGGGGGCTGCCTCCCCTTATATGGTGGGGGGGAGGTGGTAAGGGGGGGGGGGGGGGGGGGAGACGGCCGTTAACAGCCGCCATCCCTTCCACCTGGGGGGGCTGCATGCCCCCCCTCTCTTCCTTAACTCTTTCTCTCCGCCATGCAGTCGGCAGGGGGAGAGAGTAAAAACAATTAAAAAAAGTTTACTTTTTTAAAAAAAGGGGGGGTGTTTTTATGTCGGGGGCACGGGGATGTTACAATAATACTTAAAAGCTTCAATTTTGTAATGTCCCCATTACTTAGTTTATTTTAATGTGCATATACATTCCAAAAAAAATTGATTTATGTTGCACATTAAAAAAAACTAGCTCTAATTATAAAACTGACTCTCATTATGAAGATAATTATTATTATTAATGAGGTATTATATGCCAGCTCATGGAAGAAAAACATGGGAGACCCTCCCAAGACTAGCTTATTAAAACTATGTTTGTAGTATTTGTAGTATAGAACAACAAAAAAGAACTAGCCTAGTGGATAGTCACTTGCTAGTTAAGCGCAGTTGGGTGATGAGATTGTCAGGATGGGTGACCTCCCGGGAAGATTTTTCTACAAGCTAGTGGGAGCTTCTCATGTGCAGCCAATGGTGTCAATGAAGCCTTCGTAGCCCGTTACCAAGTATATCAAGGCCAAGATGCCAAGGTCTATACCTTGGTTGTAAGCCTTGGAGTGATGGCCACTCAACAACGTGCCACACTGTGCTCACACATAGATTCGTAAATTTTTATCTTCGCGCTACAAAAATGGAGCTCCCTCTCTGAGATCATCAATGATGTCATCAGAAGCGCTAAAAGAAAGCGTTATCTCTTTATCATCGATGATGTCATAAAAAAATGCTAAAAAGCAAGTGTCCTCTCTTTTACCTCCCCTTTCTGAAAACTATAAATTGAGGCATGGGGATGACCACAGAGGGATAAGAGCAATCTTGACGAGGACGAGACGTCAATTGAGAAGGAGGAGACTTTATTCCGTGAGTTGAAGAGACATCATTCCATTCAACCCAAGGAAGGGGATACGCTAAAGGTCTCTCATCCTCTTCTACTCTAATTCGAGAAGAGAAGACATTGAAGAACTTTATCATATTCTATCAATTCGGTTAGAAGTCATACCTCTACTCTCATCCCTATTCCGTCTAGTAGAGATAGAGAAGTATTGCTCTCCATGAGGCAAGAAGAACCATCCGCGAGGCCTATATCATTGAATCCCGCAATATCCATCATAATCATCGAGAGTCTTACACCCTTGCCAACTAGTATTATTGTCGTGTTCTTCTTTTTCTACGAATCATATTTCCATTATGGCCCTGAAGAAAAAAAAATTCAAAAGCAAAAATCACAAATGACCCTACTATTGTGGAAGCAACAGTTGGAGTTGTGAGCACAGGAGTCACTAATGGAGTCATAGGCACGGATAACAACCCTTTACCAATCGCGATACCATAGGTTTTTCTAAAAATTTCTATTTGAATTCAATAGAAATAAGATAAGTCTCTTGAGAAATACTGCGACGTTAGAGTATTTACTTGGTAAATGATTAGAACATCTTATAGGCCAGAAACTACTAGGGAAACTATGAAAACCTAGAATGCAAGAGAAATCATGAGGAATTTTAATGTTAACCCCATAGAAAAGAAGACTAGTGAATTCAAGATGAATTTACTAAGAACGAAACCCTAAAGAAACTAGCCACCAAGGATACAATTTTAATATAAAAGCTCTGATAGAAGTTTAAAAAAAAACCCGAAAATAACTCTAAGTTAAAGAAACTGACTGAGGGCCAAGAAACTTGGTTACAAGAATAAACCTTAAACTGGGAAATTAGAGATCCCAAATTCTAGATACCCTTAGTTAAATTCCAAGGGAAAGAGTTCATTATGTGAAATTCAAGTGTCGATTGCTACTAGATTAATCATCACTTGAAAGTTGCATGATTGATTGAAGTCATAACTACTTGAAGACATCAATCTTGTTTTTGATTTTTTTCTAGATTAGATCCTAATTGAATTAAGTATTGTAACATATATAAATTGAGGAGCCTTATACCTCCCCCAAGGATAGGTGTTGAATTCCCATACCAAGAGGGGATGTTTTTACCACCGCGGAAACATGGACTGGCTTCGATGGCGAGAGGTCTCCCAGCATGGATCATATTAAGTAGGAGGTGGAGAGGGTGCCAGGGGAGCTATGGCTAGTAAATCCCTTACGCACCTAGAAACTACTTGGTCCCATATATGGTCCAAGTTCTACTTAAGACACCTAAAAACGCTAGCTTACGCAAGTGAATTAGGTTCCAAGATAGATTAGCTTGGACTCATAAACACATTCATGTGTAAGATGGACAATGACACTAACAGTGACTCATACTAATAGTTCCATTACCCTATTATGAGTGTCAACCAAGTACATGCCTTTATAGCTTTTTGGATAGTACTAGTCTCCTCACTATGCATATGGCATTCTGAACATCTCTTCCTAGAGCTTCTAAAGCATACATATTTTCTCATATCTTCCATACAAAGCCACACTTATGGGCCAGCCTGTTTTGGGCATACATCCAGCCTCTATGGGCATACATCATTTGATTTCTCAACACCCCCCCTCAAATGATAAGTCTCTACCCTTGCTGGCTTTTTGCCCCCCGTGCATGTGAACGTGGAGCAGGAGACTAGCTCTTTGGCACCCTAGTCAAGTTAAGGCTTGAAACTTTACATCTTGATAAGGGTTTTTACATCCACTATGGGAAATTATTTGTTGTCAACGAAAAGTATCTTCTTCATCTTCCTTTGGCTTATTTTGGTGATATCCTCGATATTCTTGGTCTTTTTTTTTATTTTCTTCATGCTCTTCATTTTTTTCTTCATTATCTTGTGCTCTAGTCTTCTTTGTGAGGTCCTTTTGATCTTCTTTCTCAATGAGTTTGAGATGGATACAAATAGGTACATTGATGTAGCTTGACATGACATAAACTTTGGGATACATAGATTTGGGGGTTCCATGCAATTTTGCAAGACATATATATTTCTCTTTGGATAGCTTTGGGACTTGCTGGAATGCATTGCTTGACAGCACATTATGACATTGGGCTTAGATACATAGAGTTTGGAGCTCTGGATCAGTGGTGGCTATATGATGATGTTCATTGAAATGGCTTGGCATTACACTAGCATTAAATTTTCTTGACATTTATGCATAAAACATCTCCCTTTTAAGGGCATGGGAAGGTCTTACCATTGAGCAAATGCTCAAGGTAGTGTTTAGTCCCTTACAATGAGGCTTACAAGGGGTTTTATCAATTTGACATTTCCACATTAAGATATTGCAGAGAATGAACTTTAAATAGATGAGATAATACCAGAAAGTGAGTTGCTCTTGAGTGTCCCAAGAACACAAGAAGTAGTGCCAAATAACACTAAAGAGCCTGATGTTGATGCTTGATCTTCCAATCTTCTCAAATCTTCCAACAATTCTCCAAAGATCTCCAAGAACTTCCCTTCCTTGATGTAAGGCACTGAATAAATCAATGAATCATGGTTGCTTGAGTGGTATTTGAGTGGCAGGGGAAAGAAAATGAAGGAAAATAGAGCTTTGGTGCTTGTGGCTATGGCTTCCTACTTCTAGGGTTTGATAGGCGACTGAGTATTCAGTTGGTGTAGCTCATACAAGAGGTGTTTCTAGGAGTCTTTTTGTGAGAAGTAAGCCTACTTTATGGTCTTTCTTTGCCCTATACCCATAGGATCAATGGTGGCATGTAGGCATAGATTTGATCGTACGATAGAGGATGAGCACAAATAGGACAACGAGGTTGAATTTTTGCAATGCCAGGCTGTACACAGGCTAATGTCGAGCTGTGAGATGATAGGATGTTGTGCCTTAATGTGAGAAAAAAGTCTCTAGAAGGGAGCAAGGCAAGATATGCTTTTCTTTGGCGACACCAGTTGCTCCAAGATGGACAGGTCTTGTTTGGCTATGGTTGCCAAGCATGGGCAAGAAGAAAATGAAGTTGAAGGTGAAGTCATGCACTTATCCTAAGTTGATTTGAGATTGTGAGGAGCTAGAGAAGCAGAGAGGAGAGCTGAGCCATGGTCGACTAGCTCTCATACCATGTCAGAAGTGTGGATCAAGAGCATGGCTGGAGCTATGGAGGATGGAAGATGAATGTACAACTCATGATGACATAGACATAAATAGACTAAATGTTACACAAGTGAATTAGGTTCCAAGATAGATTAGCTTGGACTCATAAACACATTCTTGTGTAAGATAGACAATGACACTAACAATGACTCAAATTGATAGTTCCATTATCCTATTATGAGTGTCAACCAAGTACATGTCCTTATAGCTTTTTGGATAGTACCATTCTCCTCACTGTGCATATGGGATTCTAGGCATCTCTTCCTAGAGCTTCTAGAGCATACATATTTTCTCATATCTTCCATACAAAGCCACTTATGGGACAGCCTCTTTTGGGCATACATCCAGCCTCTATAGGCATACATCTAGCCTCTATGGGCATACATTCAGCCTCTATGGGTATACATCATTTGATTTCTCAACACTATGGGGATCTTGGAACTTTTAAACTTAACTCAAAATTTGGGAATCTTTTGAGAGTCACTAATGTGCCTAAGAAGATTTAAAGACATGCTATTCAAAACAAAAGGACTACAATTACATAGTCCCTAGCTACATCAAAGCCTAAAACCCATTGAACAGATACATAAAGCCACCACCTTTCTCTCTCCATGAAATCTAGCAACAAAACTTATTAATTGATAGATTATCCATCATTGATGCTTTGCTTAAACAAGCTTTCTTACTCCAAATAATTACTAATTCAATGATTAGAAAGATCTACACTTGTAAGGAATTCAACAAACATAATGAATAATCTAATTTACTAGTTGAAAACCAAGCTAAAACCTTTGGGAATTATCAAAGAGAACATTGATTGTAAGAATTATTGGTTCTTCTCAAACCAAATTCTGTGGCTCACTCTTACCCATGGTTTCTACGTAGGTCCAAGCTATCTAAAACAAGAGTAAACATTGATTAATCAAAGTAATGCTTACCATTGGATGAGGAGCAAACAAAGTTGTCCCTAAAGTTATGGGAAATAGAAAAAAAAAGGTATATCATAATGGAAATATCTTTTGGCTCATCCAAAGTGACACAGAAATGGAACATCAAAAAGTAAAGTTTCAATGAGTGCACATTCTCACAAGATCTTAGAAAGACATTCTCTTACAGTTGGAAATGCTTATTTTATTTTGATAGAAAGGGAATGAACTTGATTCCATGGATTACTTACTTCTTGATTCTAAACTTGCTTCAAGAGTCTGGTTTAGAAACTCAAATTGAGTTATGGATGCATTGCTCTCCATGTTATGTGCCCACCTTTGATTTAAGTGTTGATAAAAGTCCAAAGTCAAATGACTTGTTCTTTTTCTACCAAGCACCACAAACTACTGAAGAAGACTCAAAAGGTGATGATAATCTATAAATTGATAATGATGAATTGGAGGATGGGGAAGATGAATTCATTCTATAAAAGTGCTATCCCATACAATTTGAAACTAGACAATGAATTAGTTAGGGATCCTGCAAAAATAGCAATTTCATGAGCTTTGCATATGGAGATATTGCCCCATGACCTAATGGTTGTATATGATAATCTATCTTTGGCCTAAAAATGCCCCTTGTAGAAAAATGTATATCTGCAACATACATGTAGGAAATTCTTGCAATAAGCCCTAATAAGAGGGTGAATTTGATCCTCCCTTTTATGTTGCAATTCCTAGAAGAATCATAAAATGATAGAGTTGAGATGTGATGGTGATTACTCCAAATTTTGAAATAATAATAGTCCCCAGTCATCTAGTAAAAGTGAATCTAGTTCAAAGAATGATAGAGAAGAAGAACAAAGAGAAAGTCCCCTCCATTAGACCTATATTTATTGAAATTATTTATGTTCATCAAAGAAGTAGAAGGAGATAAAAAATACATACTCTTACTATCAATAATGAAACTAAACATCACCTTAAAGCTAGAACTCACCTATAAAAGGTCAAGTAATGGTCATGCATGACTATCACAATAAATTTTCTACGCGCTTTTATGGTTTGATAAGGATGTGGAGGTGATTAACTTGACTAGCTTTGATTTGGGCACCAGTAATAGATTCCTAGCAATTCTCATAGAAAAGTTCTTCCCCATCCAATGGGAAAAATGAGGTTAAAATGTGACTAGTTTTTGTTGTAAAATAATATGATATTAGCTGAATTTATAACTAAATTTTCCAAAAAAATGCCAATTTTCATCAAGACAAAGTTGAATTTAAACCAACTTTTGAAAATCTATCCAAGAGAAATGCATTGAAGGGTAGTTTTTTGTGAACTCTTATCCCTAGGCTTCATCATCCCCTATCTCTAGAATAGAATGGCTAGCTTGTATCTTTGCCCTCTAGGCAAAGGATGTGGTAGCATTTTGACTTATGAATAAGCCAATTCAACTACTCATATACATTACCAACCAAGGCTTTATGCAACCCTTTCAACTTTGAGAGACTCAAAGAAATGACTTTCCCTTCCACCTCCTCATCCTCAGTTGTAGCAAGAAAGTGAGTGAGACGCATTTTCTGCAAAGCTAACCTAAATTTCCAATGCAAAATTTTATTGTGCCTCAACCACTCTCACAACCCTACTGACTCCATTTGTAACTATGTCTTGGATTTAGCCATAGATGCTTCAAATCCTATATAAAGGATTGTAGCTATTGATTCTCTGCCCTAATTTTATTGAGTTACTAAGAAAACTCCAAAGTATCTCTAAGTGCTTATATTGTGAGCCAACTAATCATTTGATAAGCCATGAACCAATGGGCCTTTGGGTCCAACCCATTGACAAAACAACAAATCAAATTTGATTATGACGATGACACAATATCTCTAAGTGGTTTGACTCATGCACATAAATTGAGCACCAACGTAACCCATAAAAGTACTTGGAATGTTACCGTAGCTTGGGTGGTTAACTCTAAGGTCATGCAAAGCTCATTAAAAGGATATTATGGCCTTGACATGGCCAAATCCTACAAGAAATAAGTAAATTCCTTGGTTGTCTTTGGGCTTAAGCATTGGTAGCCATAAGAATAGGCTAATATACAATCAGAGTCATTTTGCATTGTTTCCACAATAGATTGAGCCAAAACTAGAACGAATATGACAAGGCAAAAGATTCCAATGGTAGATATGATGTAGGAACTCGTTGTACAACCTCAATACCCCATCAAGAGTATCAATAGTAGAAATAAGGGAAACAATCTTAGTTTTTTACAAGCCCACCATGGAACTGCAATTCTCCTTGGTAGGGCTAATTCCATTAGTCTTCATCTCCATGTTGTGATTGCCATCTTCATTGGAAGTGGTCAAGATATTAGGGAAGGAGAAAAGTCAAGTTATAAGTGTTGTCTATTGACATTGCAGTCAAGGGGGTAGATGACCCATTGATCTCATGTTCAAATCAAGTGACAAATATAGCCACCTAATTAATTAGCACCTTCAACTCATGTTGCAAAAAGGGTACTACTTGTTAGAGATGTTGAAGACCTTGGTCGAGAGCATGAAGGTAATCTCACTACACTCTTAGGCGTGAGAGCGTGTACGACTATGTGAGAGGTAGTCATTGCACTTGGCTTGAAATTCTTGAAGTAGTAAGTAATCCATGGGTCTTGGCGATTGAGCAAGAGTTCCCACAATGCATTCATAGAGTTACTACGTAGTGATATGGATCCATGTCTTTATAAAAGAAGGCCTGTCACTAAATTGATTGCTTATTACGCATTCTCTATTTAATAAATTCATGTCAATAAATTAAGGACTCACTTTTCTTTAAGTGTTGATGATGATCTAGCATGGCCATGAGACCATTTAGAGACCAGTATTCCTAGTGCATCACTTAATGGGGTGATCAGAGCACACTGACCTGGATATCTAGTACAAGCAATACAAGTTATGAAGGGGGAAAGAAGTGTCTACCAAGTGTAAGAGTGTACACAAGAACCAAGGAGTTACACATAAATGAAGATGGATTGAGTTCTAAGAAGAGGAAGTGCATTAGCATTGTGTATATGTATTTATGTGTGCATCCAGGGACATCTCGGAATGTTTACTTGTGTGTAATGAGCATTGCATTCATTTGGGGTCATCCTCTCCCCTACAAGTCAAGGTTTAAGGTCTTTTCTTTCATTAAGAAAGACGAGAGAGAGAATTCTCTCACTAAGAAAGACGAGAGACGTGATCCTTACACGGTCCCTATATTTGGTGGAAAATCTTGGTATGACTATGACTCATATATTTCATTCAGACTCTAGGAGTGCCATTCACTTGGCAGGTACTCTGGTCTTTCATGTGAAGACCAAGCACATTGAGGTCCGTTATCACTTCATTAGAGAGGTGGTTAAGGACAAGTAGATAGAGCTTGTCAAGATCTAAATTGATAAGAATCTTATAGATTTTCTCATAAAGGTCTCCTAATGGAATGTTATGCTTTACTTGGAAAGATGATGGACATAGGATGAGATGGAGTTTATTCCTTATCCAATTGTACTTCTATATACACTTTGTACTTTGTCACATTTTTCTTGTTTTCTCCATACTCAAGCACATTCACCTTTAAGTAGGAGGTTGTTTGAGATTAAAGGCCCCTTGTGCCTAATTGTTTACATTTGCTTGTATCTACCACCCGAACACTTGTACGCTGCATATGGTAGGTGCCCGTAATCACTGTCACTTTATTCTTTGTTCTTTACATGATAATAAAATAATGGAAGGTAGGTCACACATTGTGACTATTCAAGTTTCCACATACCATTTTGATCTCTATTGCATGAACCTCCATAGCTCTTGCTTCTCTCTTACTTCTGCTTGTGCTTTCACAATTGCTCCACCTTTCACTCTCTATCCATTTTCATCCCACTCTCTTGTGATGCCTCTGGGGGTTCTTATCATATCAAGTGGACCAAACATGTCAATGGGTGGCATTTCCTTAGCTAGTGGATGTTTCTCATCCTCTAGCTATGGGTGAAAGTATTTACTCAAGGAATAGAAAGGCCCTATTTAGAGGTCTGTGCATTTGAGATCATCATCATCATACCCTTGTGCATACAGATGGGGCTCAAGGCCTTCCTTTTGCTAGTTCATAGTGTGTCACTTTGAATTTTTCCTTGAAATCAACTTTGATGCAATGAGGCATTTGCTAGACCAGTTGGATCTTTAGATGGCCAAGTCACAAGTACATTGGTTGCGATGGTGATTAAGTGAATCCTAGCTTATGGTAAAGCTCTTGCTACATTGGGAGCATATGTTTGGACATCAGATCCTTGTACTTGCTTTCTTGAAATAGGACATCTGCCAAATCCAATGCCATCATGTGGATAACCTTAGTTTGGGTGCGTTTAGCTTCTCTCTCCATATTTTATACCATCCTTATGAGCTTTTTCTCATAAGCCATTTGTAGGCCAATGAAGGTAATGTACAACTGATCCTATTTGAAGTTAGTTTCCATGAGCTTTTGGGTAAGGTTCCTTGCCTGGTCTTTTCCCTCACAACATCCTCTATGAGCTCTTTGACTTTTTCCCTAAGCCACTATTGGTCCTCTTGTTGAGCATTGTAGTTGGGCTCATAATCTTTCTAGTTCATCATTTTTCTCCATTATTTCTTTGCATCTTTCCTCCTCTAGCTTGTTCTTCTCTTTTAAGGTCTCCTCCTTCTCCTTAAATTCCTTTATGTTTTCTTCCAACTATGTAATATTCTCCTTCAACTTCACATCCTTGTCCTTAGCCTCCTTGACTTTCTCCTCTAGGTGTTGGGATGTTTCTTTCAATTCCCTATCTTTTCCTCTATTCTCTTTACTTCCTTCTAGCTCCTTGGTTCTACCACAAACATTTGAATGCACAAGAGCCAACAGCTCACCCATACGCATAGAACTCAACGTTTTATAAGAGTTACATGTCTACTTTCCATAAAGATAATAATCACATGAATTAAAACATGAGTAATCAAGAGGTAGAAAATATTGCAAATAAGTAGGCACTTTCCTTCCTTTCAAGGACATATGCCCAAGACGGTGATGGCATAGAGATACATGTGGAAACATAGTCAATAGACCCAGAGAAAAGCTAGGGATAGAGGATTTCAACCTTTGTATCTCTAATAAAAACAAGACTACCATGAGTGATCTTACATGGAGAATCACCAAAAGATACATGGTATCTATCATCATCCAACTGTCTAGCTGAGATAAGACTGGGACATGTCATACATCATGGAGCACAAAAGGAGCACCGATATCAAACCATAGTCTAACATCACCTAAGTCAATGATATGCAATATAGTGTCATCTATTAATCTAATAGAACTTGTAACAATACGGTAGCTATGAAACGAATGATGATCAAGAGTAATATAGAATGAAGCCCCCAAATAAAAAATCCAACACTGAGAGTAAGAAGCCAGTCAATTGAGTAGCCTCAAGTGATGAAGCAACAAGTGTCTAATCATTGAAACTATACTACAAGGCATTTATCTCCTCTATCTTCACACTGGACTTAGGCACAATCTCAGTGGACTTTGTATTTTCTTGCACTTTCCCCTTGCCTTTCTTATTACATATTTTATGGCACTACGGCCCAATGTGACCTTGTTGTCCACATAATGATATGTCAAATAGGATTTATGACTATGGGACATCTTGCAAGATTGCTGGCCTAAGACTTCTATGAGTCTATACTATAGTTATTATTCCCATTTCCACCATTTTTGTCTTTAACTATAATGCACGAGAACTGCGGGCTACATTTGTATTCTTTCTATTCACTTTTTTTAATAAGAAAAGCACTCTCTACATCACCACATTTAAAGCTATCTTCAAGAGGATTAGTAGTCATAGTAGTATGGAATGTATCCCATGACTCTCATAGTGTCACAATCATGAACAAAGACTTTATGCCATCCTCAAACCAAATGCCCTATGAGATAAGTGAGCTGAAACTCATTCAAATAAGTAGATATAGGGTGCCCTCCTTTATGCAGAGATCCACAAGCTTCTTTAACCATTACAACTAAGATGCCAAACTCCACTTACCATAAGGATTAGATATCTTTTTCCATAAATTATATGCACCATCATTAGTCAAAATAATATTGAAATACACCTACTTAGACAAAGATAGAATGATAATAGACTTGCATAACTCATCAAGTTCATCCTAGTTATCTCTATCCCAATTTTCTGGCTTTATGTCCTCGACTTTCAATACCCTAACCTATTTCTTTTGCACCAATACTACCTACCATATTTGCACCTTCCAATATTGAAAGTTGTTATCATCCAACTTCTTAATGTTGAAAATAGCACTATCATTGGATGCATATGTAGCTCTTGCCATTATGTTTGCAAAGGATTGTAAAAGTACAAGAGTTGTAATGTAGGAAGTTTTATCCTCGGATATGAGAAGCTAGGTTTTGCTGTAGAAAATTGTAGTCTATTTTAGCCTAGGATATGAGAAGCTAGGATCTGCTATACATAGGGCTAGTGGGCCAAATATAGGCCATCTTGTTATTTTTAGAATAAATACTTCTCAAGGACCTTCATGGCTCCTTCCACCTTGACATGGGTGTGTACATGTCCCACCATGGCATAAAGGTGAGTTTCTTGCCCCACCTTAGCATGAGGTGAGTTTCATATTGCAACTCATCATTGATTCTTAGCTAGGCTATGGCTTCTCTTTTCATGTATTCATGGTTTCTTGGAATTTCCTCCATATATGTGATAATGAAGGCTTTGACTTCTAACATTCCATGTACTTTATGTGTATTTTATGTGATAATGAAGACTTTGACTTCCAACATTCCATGTATTTTATGTGTATTTTATGCCTGTGAGATGTTGTCTTTATTGCATGGTGAGTGTTTTGACCCACCTTAGCATGAGGTGAGTTTCATGTTATAGCTCATCATTGATTCTCAACTAGGCTATGGCTTCTCTTTTTATGTATTCATGGTTTCTTGGATATTTTCTCCATAGATGTGATGGTGAAGACTATGGCTTCCAACGTTCCATGTATTTCATGCTTTTGAGATGATGGCTTTATTACATTGGCATCAAAGCAAGCTTTTGGTCTTGTTATAGAGTCCTTTTCATATCAACATCTAGTTGCAATCATTGAAGACAAGGAACCACAATTAAATCTAGGTCAAATGGTATGATCACATCACAACTATGACCAAACATGCTTCACCATTTTAGACCGTGATCATTTTGGATGCTACTAACAATATTTTGGAAGAAATGGTGGCCAAGATGCCATTTTAGTAGGTCATGGTCTTCTTGGAGCTTTCTTTGGGGGTGACTCGCAAAATGGAGTTCTCAAACTTAGAGAAGATTAAAAACCTAGTTACTTTTCTCAGACTAGGGTTTCTCCTTTCTTCTTAAGCTTGCTTTAAACTTTCATGGTGGATTTTGGCTTCTCTCTCTCTCCCATGGCTTCTATCACCTCAAAGGCTTCTAGAGCTTGAATCCTTGAATCAATGGAGCCTGGTAATAACACTATTGGCATGCTTTCAACTTAGATTTCACAATGATTCATGCCTAAAATTTGCACTCCTCTTTTTTGTTAATCTTCATCACGTGGATAACAAGAGAGGGGAGCTATGGCTTCTTATCACATGATAGAAAGGAGCTAGAGTTATGGCTTGATAAGGAGCTTAAGCAAGCTCTACTTCAAGTTGTCATAAAGGCATGGACTCTGCTATGAGTCTACCCTTAGAACTAGAATGATAGCAAAACGTCTTACCAAGCAACAAGTGGAGAGCTTAAGAAAGCTCTAGGGATAGAAGTCTAAGTCTAGAAAATCTACACTAATAAGATGGATACAATAGCTACATAAGTAGCAATGGAGCTGAGGTTGCTAAATTTCAATTTCATGGCATTATGCATCTACATCTACTTTTGTTGATAGCTCTCCTAGTGGCTCCAACTTAAACAAAATCTCTATCCATCAATGTCCTTACATTTGCACTGCTTTCTTTTCAACATACCAATTATAATTGCACGGTGAAGAATCCATTGAAGCCATCGAGAAAGCCTCATCAAGCATCAAGCAAAAGACTACTAAAGAGAAAACAACACTGAAGAAAGAGAAAATAGCATAGAACATTAAAAAAAGGGCCTAAAAAGGAGAAGCAAGAACATAACAAGCTCTAGGAAAGAATGTCTATTGAAATAAAGGCCTAGGCTCAAGATGTGCCCCCCAAATTGTCTTACAGCAGCTACAATGATAGAGAGAATTTTGTCAATAGTAATCCATGCTTTGATGCAACTATAGAAGGATAGCAAGGTAGGGTGCAAATCCTCCATTTTTTTAGATTATTTGCTTGCTAGTAAGATAGATCTAAATTGAATCCACTATAGCATACAGATGTGGGATTCAAGGGAAAAAGGAAGATTCTAATAACATTGAGCACAGAGTTGAATTGGTAAATTGAATCTGGCCATTGATGACGGCAGAGAATAAAAGTGTTTGAAATAGTTTTAAGTGCTAATGTAGTGTAAGTTCTAGCTGTTCCAAGACTTGCTACTAATTCAGGGATAACACAGTGTTTCAAGGAGCATTTCATTAGTACAAGCAATAGTTTCAATACAGGAAATAGTAGGGCTCTCATGGACAAAAAGTGATCATACTTTGCTTGAAATGGAGCAAGGATCTAAGCTCTCATTTGATCATCACATCATTACTATGTAATTGGAGAGAAGAAGAAGAAATAGGAAGGGAAGAGCAAGTTTGATCCCCTTTGCAATCACCTCTCACAAAAATAAGCGAGGCCTTGCAAGTATTAGTAGAAGCCCAAACCATTCAGAAAATAAAAAGCATAATGAGCACAAGGTTTGAGATACCTTCAAGATATGGTGTGTACTTGGGAAAAGCAAGAACATGTCCATTTTGAATTAAAGAAATGAGGATGTACTTCTTGTAAGCTTCAACCATGGCACGTTGAAAGAACTTCACAGTCTTGCCAAACTACTTCAACCTCACATATACCATTCCCCCATAATAGCAATAGAATAAGAAATCCCTTAGAATTAGGGAAGTTGTTTTCTCATCAATTTCATAAATTTCTTATTCCAAAGTGTTTAGAGATCCTTGTTTTGCATAAAGGATTGAGATTGTGTTTTCTAATACTAGAGGCATCTTATAGTATAGATGATCAACATATTCCAAGATTCTGATGTGACTTGATGAGACTTACTAGTAATGTAGGATTTTGAAGACTTGACACATGAGATTAGTATAACAAAAGGAAAAAATAATATTAATCTTTCAACTACTAGGGGAGTAGGGGGAATTAAATTTTGTCACTACTAACACCTTAGCATTTCAATGTGATTTGATCACTTCTATTTAACTTTTAGGTAGTAGTTAGATCAACCAATTACGTCATTTAAAGGTAATGCACAGTCACTAAATCGGATTAGGTAGGTTATTATTCTTAGATATTCATAATGGAATACTTCTAGCACATATAATTCAACATAACATTCTAAACCATCTTCATAAACTCTGCAAACTCCCATTTACTTGAAGTGACCTTGTAATAGCATCTATTATAGATGCCATAGGTAGAAGTACTTGCATGGCTACATGTCCCTGTTAAAGGTTGATACATGGAAGCTTGTGTTTACTATTTACATATGTTGTAAAGCTAGCATCCATAAAAGGGCTATAAGACTTAGTAAGAATAGTGCTATAAGTGGCACATGAAGATTGAAGCACCTAAAGTTGATAGCAATGTTACAACTACTAATGAGTTGGCTTCTTTGTCAAAAAATCTCATTGCACACATTGAGATTGAATCACTCAAATAAAGGGATTCTTAGTTAGTACCTCGAATAGAAGTTTGGTCTACAATTGATGATCAAGAGTGGTTATCTCTTAGTGATGAGAAATTAGTCAATTTTGGTTGCCATTGGGGTGAAATTTGGGTCACTACATACTCATTTCAAGTCTTACAAATGCCCAAGTGATTCCATCAGTTGTCTACAAAGTTTGCCAATGTTTTTTAGATGAAATGCAGGGATTTATAGGTCCAAACAAGCTTGTAATAGGGTTTAATTGTGGGCAGATTTGGTAAATCTAGTATAGAAATTGTTATTTTCATTTTAATGTAAAATGGTGCATCTACTAAAAGGGGATATTAGAATCTTTGAGTCGAGCCATCAAACACCTTATTTGGACAAGTACTTCTTAAGTTAGAAGCAAATAAGTGATTGCAAGTCACAATGGACAACACTCTTACAATATCCAATCAAGATATAAGAGATGTTGAATGGAAGTAAAAAATAGCAAAGTTATGGGAAGTGGTCAACAACTTAAAGAGATTAGGAATAATGGTTCAACCTATGATTCAACCTACTCAAGGTACAAATTCATATGAAGGGTATGTCCCATATGGGTGGCATACATATGGAAGATGCAGTGAAGGATATGAGGCAAATGGAGAGCAACCATAGAGAGAATCTCATGGTCAAATGCATGAAGATGGATCATATCATTCCCATGGACAATCATCATGCAATTTTGAGCAACATCAAGCTTCTGTATATGGACAAAATGCAAAATGTATAGGATGACTATTTTCAAAGACAACAAAATGCAAGGATCATGAAGTATCATCTACATAATCCAAAGATCCAACATCTTCAAATGAATTGCATGCTAGATATGAGAAAAATAAAAATAGGTTTATTGAGGACATTATGAGCCCAGACACAAGCTCCACCTTTGCATGGGAAAAGACACCCACATGTTGATCAACAACATTACGCTAATCTTCACCATCATAATCACAATCATTCTCATGACTCTATGTGGTAGCAATATGGACATTATTATGACCATTCTTATGATGCTAAAGGGTAGAATTCTTATCCATATCCTTATGCAGTCCAAGGTAACTCTTATGACTCCTATGGACAATCATATGTAAGGGAGAATCGTGCCAATTCTTTGGGGTGTTAACATCATAAGCACAATGGGCAGCATGTTGTCATGAGATCACCTAATGCAAATGTGAATATTTTTCTTGCGAGAGTTGTGGAAAAGGAAGAGGAAGAAGAGCAACATGACCAAGTTGAAAAGCAAGAAGACCGGGATGAAGATGAACATGAAGATGAAGATGAGGAAGACCAAGAAGATATGGATGATGAAGATGGACAAGAGGTTGATAGAGTAGAAGAGCATCAAGTGGACGATGATGAGTTTCAAGAGAGGATAATGAGGCACAAGTCAATGATTCTATTCAAGAAGAAGAGAAAGCTCAAGAGTGGTTCTCATGGGACTCAAGAGGATTGTATTGAAACCAAATGTCTTGAAGATGTTGGGTCATCAAATGATGGCGCATATGATGGGCTACATCAGTGCATGCACAACCATGGTATGCAACAACCAAAAGAAGGAATTCATTTGGATGCATATGAGGATAAAAATGATGCATATTAGTTCCTTAATGGGGATGCATATGGACATTATGCTTGGAAAGCATATACATATGCCATGGATGATAGGGAAGATGATGACACTATCTTTATTTATGATTAGGGGGATTTTGGATATGAGTATGGGGATGACGCATCATATCCACTCAATCCAAGTGACTTTGTCCTCATTGTCTCTTCATGTTCTTTATAGGAAGAAGGTTGGGAAAAGATAGGTTTCTTGCACAATACAACTTGCCATATTAAATTGTTTTCATTTTAAAAATGACTTATCATCATCAAAGTCAAGGTTTTATGGGTGGACATGATGGCCTTTAGTGTATACTTTGATATGACACCTCATTTGCCCAATTTGGAGATGTTTGCCAATAGTTATAACTTATGGCTCTTTTTCCATAACACCCCTCTTATGACAACATGCAGGAAATTCATGGTAGTGGTCTCACTTGAGCTTCATTGGATATGTGATCTTCTTCAGCACACATGGGCTTATGATTTCTAAATTCAATACATTGTATTTTTTTTCCATATTCCAAGCTTTGAGGATAAAGCTTTTTTCAGGAGGGGATGGCTTGTAATGTAGGAAATTTTAGCCTATCTTAGCTTAGAATATGAGAAGTTAGGGTTTGGTATAGGAAATTTTAGCCTGTTTTAGCCTAGGATATGAGAAGTTAGTGTTTGCTATAAATAAGGCTAGTGGGCCAAATGTAGGGAATCTTATCACTTTTAAAATAAACACTTCTCAAAGGACCTTCATGGCTCCTTCCACCTTGACATGGGTGTTTACATGTCCCACCATAGCATAAAAGTGAGTTTCTTGCCCCACCTTAGCATGAGGTGAGTTTTGTGTTGCAGTTCATCATTGATTCTTAGCTAGACTATGGCTTCTCTTTTTATGTATTCATGGTTTCTTGGACATTTTCTCCAACATGTGATAATGAAGGCTATGTCATTCCATGTATTTCATACTTGTGAGATGTTGCTTTTATTATAAAAGTATGGGCTACTATAATTACAACAAAATAGTCCCAAAACTAAGCTAAAAGTGCGGGCAAGAAGTGGAAAACTAAAGAGCATATAGCTATCCACAAACAATAGGGAGTAGAGCACTCAAACAAAGTGTTTGATCTCAAAGAAACTCCTTAGAAAAAAATTTCAACATTGCTATTCATAAAACTATAGTAAATGACCATATATCTATAGGCAAATGACTATTAGGAATATCTAGGTAGTAACCAAAATGCCAAATGGAACTAGCAATGCAGCAACCAAGTACCAACAATAATTGAAAGGTGAGAAGGATCGAGGCTTGCACTCGAGAGCTATGGCAGGAGAGCAAGAGCAAGAAAGAGAGAGGCAAGAAATGGAAACTCCAACAGTCACAATGTGTGACCGGGCCTTCCTTTATTCAAACTGTCACTAAAAGAATAAAGAATAAAGTGATGGTGACGGGCGCCCGACACCTGCAGTGTGCAGTGGCTGTGACTGTCAGTGTAGTAATACATGGGCGGCTAGGCGGAGGCGCATTTACCTCCAACAACCTCCCACTTAAAGGCGAATCTGCCCTAGTGAGGAGTGAAAAGAAAAAGGACAAGACAGTACGACATGTACACATGTACAACAGGATGAGGAAAGACGTCATCTCATCCCACGCCCATCAACCTCCTGAGGAAGGCAAAGCACTCTGTAGAGAGGCTTTTCGTGAGCAGATCTATAGGATTCTGGTCAGTCGAGATCTTGACAAGATCAACAGGCTTGTCCTCAACGACCCCACGTATGAAGTGATACCTCACCTCAATGTGTTTCGTCTTTGCATGGAAGACCGGATTCTTGGCTAACTGAATAGCACTCATAGAATCTGAATGCAGTGTAGGGATAGCATCAATACCAAGGTCAACAACCAAATGACCCAACCAAATGGCCTCCTTGCAAGCCTCAGTGGCTGCAACATACTTGGCCTCTGTAGTAGAAAGGGCCGTGCATTTCTGCACCTTGGACATCCAAGAAACAACACCTCCAGCATATGTGAATACATAGTAGGAAGTGGACTTTCTACTATCTACATGTCCTGCATAATCAGAGTTAGTGTACCCCACGACTCCTGTATCCTGGCTGCCATAGCATATGCACATATCTACAGTGCCCTTCAGGTACCTCATGATACCCTTCACGGCATCCCAATGCTTCTTGCCAGGTGTAGCCATATAGCATGCCACAACACCAACTGCAAAGGCAATATCTGGACGAGTGGCTATCATGGTATACATAAGACTGCCCACTGCGGATGCATAGGGAATCTTGGCCATCTCGGCCCTCTGCTCAGCCCTCTGCTCATCTGTCTATGGACAATCAGCCTGTGATACCTTCACATAGGAAGGCAATGGACAACCAATAGACTTTACATCCTGCATGCGAAAGCGCTCAAGGACTTCATGAATGTACTCCCTCTGTGACAAGTAGATGAGTCCCTAATGTGCATACCAAGTATGTGAGCCGCCTATCCCAGATCTTTCATCTCAAAGTTCTTCTTGAGTTGAGCCTTAAGAGCATCTAGCTCATCATGAGCTTTCCCTGCTATCAGCATATCATCCACATAGAGGACCAAAATCAATAAAGAATCATCAGGGGCTTTCTTCGTGTAAAGACACAGATCCATAGCACTCCTGATGTAGCCCTCTGACTACATAAAGGCATCAAACTTATGATACCACTCCCTAGGTGCCTGTTTCAATCCATAAAGACTTTTCTTCAATTTGCACACTAGGTGCTCCCTGCCAGGTTCTGCAAAGCCCTTAGGTTGCTCCATATAAATCTCATCATGCAAGTCCCCATGTAAAAAAGTCGTCTTGACATCCATCTGATATAAATCCAAGTCAAGCTAAGCAACCAAAGCCAAGACTAAGCACAGGGTGGTCATCTTAACCACAGGAGAAAAGACCTCATCAAAGTCCACACCATGCTCCTGCTTAAAACCCTTTGCTACCAATCTAGCCTTGTATGCCGACTTGGGGTGTCGAGGGGTATTTTTTAGCTTGTACACCCACTTACATGGCAAAGCCTTCTTGCCCTTAGGCAAGGAAACCAAATCCTAAGTCTCATTCTTATGCAAGGAGTCTATCTCAGACTGCATAGCCCTCTCCCATGAGTGACTGTCACCCCTACGCATAGCCTCATCATAAGTGAAAGGCTCTCCTGCATCTGTAACCAAGACATAATGCATCAAGGGCTGAAATCTATCAGGTGGACGTCTGTCTCTAGTAGACTGTCTCAAGGCAGGCTTTGCTGCCTGCCCAACTGCCTGTCCAACACCCTGACCATGAGCATCTACTACAGCTATAGGCTATCCAACTGGCTGTGCGGGAGCTCTCGGCTCCTCCTGAAATATGACCCTACAGATCTCAACAACTCTCTCAGTCTGCCTATGCATCTTCTCTTCATGGAAGACTACATCATGACTGCGGATGACTTTCCATGCCTGCAGATCCCAGAGACAGTAACCCATCTTGCTTGCATCCCCATAACTAAGGAAAATGCATTTGACACTCTTAGGATCCAGCTTACTTCTCTTGTCCCTGGGCACATGGCAAAATGCCTCACATCCAAAGACACAGAGATGCGCATAAGAGGGAGGTTTTCCAGTCCATACCTCCTCAGTAACCTGGAAATCCAAACTACTAGAAGGTGATCTGTTTATGATATGCACAGCTGTACTAACTGCCTCAGCCCAAAAGCTCTGTGGTAGGCCTGCGTGGCTAAGCATACTACGTACATGCTCCTGGATGCTTCTATTCATCCGCTCAGCCAAACCATTCTAGGGGGGGTGTAGGGGGTAGTCAACTGATGCTTAATACCCCTCTCATCACATAACTGCTCAAAAGCACGTGAGACATACTCACCCCCATTATCTATGCTTAGGCATTTTAGCCTATACCCAGACTAGTTCTCAACCAATGCAAGCCATCTCTGAAACACAGCCAAGACATCGGATTTCAGCTTAATGGGATAAGCCCAAACTTTCCGTGAAAAATCATCTATGAAAGTAACAAAATACTTGGCACCACCCATAGACTGACAAGGCATGGGCCCACAGACATCCAAATGTATCAATGCCAAGGGCTCACTTATGCGTGGCCTACCAAACTTTTTATGCGTAGACCTAGTCTGCCTGCCATAAAGACAATGCTCACATGAATCAAAACATGCATAATCAAGGGGCGGTAAGTACTGCAAAGCAGAAAGCATTTTCATTCCCTTCAAAGACATATGGCCCAAACGGGCATGCCAAAGAGATACATGTGGGATAGAATCCACAGGCAAAACATGATCAAGGGATAGAGGCTGCCAGCCTTAGCACCTCTCGCAATCACAAGTCTGCCACGAGTGATCTTCCATGCAGAGTCTCCAAAAGATACATGATAACCTGTGCCATCAAGCTATCCAGCTAACATGAAACTGCGTGTCAAAATAGATACATGACATACATCCTGCATAACAAAACTGTTGCCAAAAGGAAACTGTAGCCTAACATCACCAATGCCCACAATATCAAGAGAGCTATCATCACCCAAGCACACAGAACCCGAAACAGTACAGTATGAATGAAACCACTCTCGGCAAGGTGTCACATAAAAGGACACACCTGAGTCCAAGAGCCAACACTATGCATACATAGAGTGTATCTCTGTCATCTGCGAAGCACTAGAAGAAGCTGCAAGGATATAATCATCATCATCAACATCCTCAGGCTGCATAACATTGATCTCTTCAATTTTAACACTGGACTTTGCAGGCACTATGCTGCGATCGGAAGACTTATCCTGCACTTTGTCTTTCCCCTTATCTTTGCGCCTTTCATTGCGCGGTTCATGGCATTGTGGCCTAATATGGCCCTTTTTCCCACAATGGTGATAAGTAATATCTGCATTTGTGCCACGAGATTTGCTACGTGACTTCCCACGAGACTTGGACCGAGATTTCTGAGAATCCCATCCACGGCCACTGCCATGCTTTCCATATCCATCATTCCTGCCTCTAACTATCATAGCATGCGACACACGAGAGGCATCCAAATTCTTAGGTTAACCTCTTCCTACAAAAGAGCACTCTCAACATCAGATAATTTCAAGGTAGCAGTAGAGGCACATAATGCAGTGCGGAATACATCCCATGACTCATTAAGAGTACCAAGTAAGAAAAGAGGAGTGACATCCTCTGCAAAAGTGATGTCCTGCGAAGTCAAGTTCTTGAGTATAGTATGGAACTGGCTCAAGTGAGCAGACATAGTCACATTCTCCTTCATGCGCAGATCCATAAGCTAACTTCAGCCAATACATCTGACTCGCTAGATTTTTCTTGTCATAGAGATTCTTGATTTTATCCCACAACTACCATGCACTCTGTTCTTCCTCAAATACATTGTAATGAACCTGTTCTGTGAGAGATAATACAATAGTGGACTTGCATAACTCATCAAGCTCAAGCCATTTCTCATCTGGCATAGTTGCAGGCGGATGCCCGCTCAACCTCAAAGGTTTGATCTGCGATTTCTATACCAACACCTGCCAAATCTGGCTCTTCCAAAAAGAGTAATTCGTACCATCAAGCTTAATGATGTTGAAAATAGCATGATCAGTGGACGAACTCACCATAATGCAGGCTGGAAGACTGTAGATAGTTCAAAACTGCTTTCTGTTTACTGCAGAAAATGACAAAAAAATCACCAAAATTGAGAGAAAATGGCAAGAAAAGTGTAACCAAAGCTGTTGCCCACCACGTACTAGTGAAAGTACATCATTTCAAAATATTTCAGCATGAAAAATCCATGTCGGTCCATGCATATATGCTTGCTGTAATAAATTATAGATTTCAGTAAATGAGAGCTAACATTGCCAAAATCTGATCCCAAGTCAATCAGATACTGCCAAGACCAAAGCTGGCATCATGTGGGCATAACATAGGCATATGACAGTCGATAAGCATGAATCCAACACCCAAACATGTCATACAAACATCTGCCAATGAGTAGGTACACCCCCCAGTCAAGGGGGCAAAGTGTTCCTGCCACTACCAAGACTTGACACAAGTAGGTGTCAGCTCACAAAGAGAGGAACCCAAAGCAAAGAGTCAGCTCATAAGCATCAGAGGAACCAAGATATATGAACCATGCACCATCCTGAAGGGTAAAAGATCCCAAATAGTCTCAAAAGCTCAAAGAGTATAGACCGCCTGCTCAATGGCTGTCAAGCATCCAAAGACACTCCCACTGGCACAAAAGCCGTAAATATCAAGAAACAAAGCTCGAACAAAGCATGTACAAGCACTAGTGACAAGTGTCCAAGATCAAGCATCAATGGTACATCTCGGACATGTAGGCGGTAGAGCATCCGTACGTAGCATCCATAAGCATGTAAGACATCAAGTACATCCCAAGATACAACTCTGGCAAGCCAATAAATAGCTCAAATAAGCTCTGGGAATCCAAGGTCAAGCCAAGACCGAGCTCCAATAGTAATAGGCTCCAAACTATGTAACTAGCATGTAGTAATGGCATAGGCTAAGCATGTCAAGACCGGTCAAACATAAGCAACATACATGCCATAAGTACATCCAAGACGAAGCATCCAAATTCTTTGCAAAGCAAGCTCAAGCTCAACCAACGATCCCAAATCAAAACCAAGCTCTATGTCGAGCCCCAAGTGTCAATACATCACCATATATGCCCGAAACATAGCCCGAAAAGCATAGGCATAAGCATACATGAGTAAAATGACTTCAGCCCAACTGTGTACAGTAGTGATTTACTGTTCAAAACTAAGAATTTCAGCACCAAAATCAGCTCCAAATGGTTGCCAAACAATAGGCATACATTCCCCTAACATCCGGGTATCAAACGAGATCAACCGGGCATCAAATGACAATGCCAAACAAGCTGTGGCATCAAATGTCACTGTAACACTGTCATAAACTGCCTATGGACTGTTATGACAGTCCCAAAACAATGTTAAATCAGTCCAAATGCTATGCCAATACATCAACCATCAAAACCAAGCATCAAAGCATGTTCATATGCCCGAAATGGAGCCTTTCCAAGTGCCAATGGAGGGGGAGAGCTGCTATTGTGACTGTCAATGCTGAAGACACATATGGGAGGGCTGCGTGATTGTGCCAACTGTAAATGCTGGTCTTGGGGCTGCAAAAAATGGTGGCCAAGCTTCGGAGGGGTCCAGTTAAAGCCAAGAAAGGCCTCAAACAAGCTCCAGCAACAAGGGGAGAGCAGCCCACATATGAAATGAGAGCTCGGAGTGTAATGGCTGCCCTGTTTCAAGAGGGCTGAAATTTGAGGTAAACCCTGTAAAGAGTGAAGAAATACCTCTGTGTGAATGCCTTGAGGGTGCCCAAAGGGGCCGAGAAGGTGCTCTGGAAGCCAGGGAGTGACGGGAGCTTGAAGGAGTCGGATATGGTGTCGGGAAGGAGACCCAATGTGAGTGGGGAGTCGATAGGAAGCTGAGAATGCCACAAACCAAGCTCAAGAGCCGGGAAGCCGAGCTTTGATACCAGTTGAAAGGTGAGAAAGATCGAGGCTTGCACTCGAGAGCTATGGCAGGAGAGCAAGAGCAAGAAAGAGAGAGGCAAGAAATGGGAACTCCAACAGTCACAATGTGTGACTAGGCCTTCCTTTATTCAAACTGTCACTAAAAGAATAAAGAATAAAGTGACAGTGACGGGCGTCCGCCACCTGCAATGTGCAGTGGCGGTGATTGTCAGTGTAGTAATACACGGGCGGCTAGGCGGAGGCGCCTTTACCCCCAACAATAATTGCTACAATATCAAGGTGTTAGTTGCATAGATACATACAAGAATGCATGTTTTGCGTGTATCCACTAGTAACAACCCACTAACAATGATAGATACAAGGTATCTAAGCTCAATATCAAATCAACCCACAGTCATGAAGCTTTGCAAGTAAATAGTGTATCATAAGCCAAAAGAGCATAAAGAGTCTCCCACTAACTCAAAGAACCAAGCTCTATAATATAAATACAAATGGCTCCCACTAGAAGCGAATCTAGAATGCATAGGAGTATAAAAAAGCTGAATACATCAAACACATAACATTCGGGAAGCCCAAGCACATCAATGATACATCCCGGAGCATATACAACTAATATGTCTTCAACCTGCAAGTGAAAACACCAAAGAAAATGGCTAACATCCAGATAAATCCAAGCTTCAAAGGTCACCATAAATATATCCAAGTATAAATATCAATCTTGAGAATGAACATAAGAATATGCAAGACCCAAAGAGCATGTAGACATATAATACATAAAGCTTTGTAACCTATAAGCATATGGAAGACCCAAATAGCATGTAGACATATGATACATAAAGTTTTATAACTTGTAAGCTTTACTGTCCAACCAAAATTGTTCTATTCTATATATATAATAGAGAATTGAAAATAGGACAGGATCAACTCTGTGAATGCTCAAATTTGTAGCTCTCCTCGCACTCTTCATTTCTAGCTATAGAATATCCCGATCTAATATTGTATGCAAAACTTATGGCCAAAGTACAAAAGTGCTATCAAGTTGCCATAGCTATCCATGATTTCTATAGCATGCTCTCAAATGGATTGAAATGGGGCTACCATGAAAGTGTAAGTCATGTTCTCTTCTTAAGCTAAATGCAATGTCAATAAAGTTCATTGAATTTCCACTCTAATATTAGTTGAAAGGTGGAGCAAGAGTGGAAGCACAATCAGAAGCAAGAGTTATGGAGCTTCAAGCAAAAGAGGGCAAGACAATGTGTAGGAACTCCAGCAATCATAATGCGTGACTTGCTTTCCCATATTTTATTTTCATGTAAAGAATAAAGAATAAAGTGATAATTATGGGAGGCCACCATCTACAATGTACATGTGCATGAGCGGTAAATACAAGTAATTAGGTAGCTAGGTATAGGTGACCGTTAACCCCCAATAGAGAGAAGTATACAGAGAAATGATTTATGTGCACGATACTCAAAGGTGCCTAAAGAATAGGGAATAACTACACTTGATGTGTAGTTATCGAGACCTACTAATGCATCTCATTTTCTAGCCTATCACTCTATATGAAGATGGAAGATTTCCCCTATTCTTTAATATAAATGCAAGAATCGATTGAGTACCAAATGGTGCAACTTTATCTCATCAAATTTTGCTACTATCCTTTTATATCACCATGCTAAAGGACATGGTGGATAGCAGGCTTGCAATGTGCACTCATCCATCATTCTACCAAAAATTATACTTCAGCCTTCACACTATAGTGAAATAATGTTTCTGGTATTAGCATGCAATCATCTCCAACAAGCATAGTGCCTCCCTCCATGAGCAATAAGCTCCTTATGCATTATGTGTGTTTTTTTGAAAACTAAGAGAATGCACATCACATGGACCTAAGGGTAGCCTCCCCCCCACCCCCTTACTCACCATCGCAAGGCACATCAAGGGTAGGACACCACGAGTCTAGCCATATCTCTTACTGCGGGCACTGCACCACACCAAGAACAACACATGAATTGGGTCCTCAAGTGTGGGACAAATACTTGGGCTGCTAGGGTTTGATCCAACTCTTCATTACACTAAGACATGTACCATGTAGCATGATGAAGCAACCACACCCCTAAGGATTTCACATTAGTTGCTAATTGCAATTAGATTGAAGAGTGGATGCACACCCAAACCAATCTAGCCTACATTCTGCAACCTAAGGCTTCTCTCTTAGCCTAATCATGGGCCTTGATATGACCATATACATGGCGCCCAACTTCTCCCTCTACTGGAGGTTTGATCCCTTAGTCATGATGAGTCATACATCTTCACTAGTAGCACCTCATCCTCCAATGCCACACTTCTCCCATGATGCTAGGTGCAAAATGATAGCATCATCTTCACTAGTAGCACCTCATCCTCTAATGCCACACTCCTCCCATGATGCTAGGTGCCAAACGATAGCATCATCTTAGGCCCAAAGGAGGGGGGGAGTGTGAGAAACTAAGGAGAAGCATCCTTCTACTTTTGCATGTCCATCTCCATCTCCATTATCTTCTTCATCTTCATCTTCTTCCTCGCCTCGCTGTGCCCAGAGCGACGTGATAGAGTATCAAACTAAAGTAGATCACAAGTGGAGCACATTGCACAAGAATCATGAGACCATCTCACTTTGAATTAGATGGAAAATAATGGTGTGGAGATTAAGTTGTGTTTACTACAATCTCAAAAACTCTAGCTTTCTTCTTGATTATGAACTTATTGGTTTAAAAAGGAGCAAGGAAAGATGAGAACAATTGCCAAAAGAGAAGAGTGCCAAAGAAGAAGCACAAGGAAAAGACCAATGGTGGCAATTTTGTTGGCAAATTTATGGAATGTCTTACCTTCAAGTGATTAAATAAGTATCATGCAATCAATTGCATTGGTTGTCATGCATATGCCCACCATGTAAGTTATAAAATAGTCCCATGGAATAGTGTAAGTGGCCATTCAAGCGCCAATCGCAATTAGGCACCTAATGGAAAGGAGACTCTCCTAAAATGTAAGTGTATATAAACTTTATAAAGTAATGGAAGGCTCATTCTTGTGTGCATGCCAAAGACTTCTTTGCTCTTGCACCCCTGTATCATGTTCCTTCATGCTACCTCCAAGTGGGGAGAGAGAGAGGGGGAGGGAGAAAGTGAGTGAGTGAGAAAGGAATTAGGGTTGGGAGAGTGTGAGGAACTAAGGAGAAGCATTCTCCTACTTATACATGTCCATCTCCATCTCCATCATCATCTTCTTCTTTCTCACCTTGCCATGGTTGGAGCCGAGAGCAAGTTGATAGAGGATCAAGCTGAAGTAGAGCAAAAGTGGAGTAGGTTGCACAAGGATCATGAGACCACCTCACTCTAGATTAGGTGGACAACAATGGTGTGGAGATCCAAGTGTGTCTACTACAATCTCAAAACCACTAGCTTGCTTGCTTGATTATGAACTTGTTGGTTTAGAGAGGAGAGGAGAGTGGCTGGGTGAGAGCTAGCTAGCCAAAGTTGATTGAACTCCTAAAGCAATATGAGCTTTTCTCTTGTTCCATTTTTGAGTGTGAGTGCCTTGATAACAAAATTTTAATATAATCTGAACCTTTATGACTAGTGGTTACCTAAAGAATAGGTTCCCCAACACCCTATGCATAAATAAATGCCTTCATCTCATTGTAAATAAATAATAATTAATTACTAACAAAACCAAACATACACCAAGAACAAACCACCATCAACCTACTCGAGCTTGAAATGCTAGAAAGCATTGCAACTCTTCTTGTGTAGGAGAGAAAATGGTATCTAAGGCAAATATTAAAAAAGTTTACATTTTTAATGCATCAACTCCCTCTCCCTTACATAAAAAAACTTTTTGAAGATGATGAAATCTCAATCACTGATCATGATTAAAGAAGGCATTGTTTCTCATGTGTTAACATTGCATTCATTTTTGTTACATCACTCAAAGTTTCTCATGTGTCCTGAAAAAGGAGAGTCATGCGCTTCCCAAAGTATCCTTCTCTTGAGAGTCTGACTTGAAGGAATACATAGTCTCATTCTGAAATAAACAAGTCCTTCGTCTTTATCCGTGGAGAATTCTTGATACTTAGTCTTGAGTTTGGGATCTTGTTCTTTATTCTAAACTTTCCAAAACAATTGTGGTTCTTCAATGATAAGAGCATTAAGGAAGGCTTTATGACTAAGGGCATCTGCTACTACATTTTCTTTATCAGGTTTGAACTTAACTTCAAAGTCATACTCTTGCATAATTTCAATTCACCATCGTTGCCTCATATTAAGATCGAGCTGAGTAAAAATCCACTTAAGACTTTTATGAATTGAGCGTGAATCACATCTAACAACTCCAAGTTGTGAGTAGCATATCTCTTTTCATGGGCTTTCAATTTTCCCGAAGAGTAAGCTACAGAATGATCTTCCTGCATTAGTACGCATCCTAATGCAAGAGAGCTAGCATTTGTGACAACTTCAAATTCCTTGCTTAAGTCAAGTAGCCTTGAGATAGGAGTAATTATCAAACTATGCTTTAGTTGTGTAACGTGCCCGCCCCTCAAATTGCGGGACACGTCTTAGGAGCCCATCGAGAGATCAATCTAGAAGACGCCGCCCGTCACTCCTAAGGAATGACACGGGGTTTGCCAACTAGGGTCTCTCGAGTCTGCCTCGCAACGGAACCGTTCCCACTAGGATCGACCTGAAGTCCGAGTTCCTAGCAGTCGAGTCTTCCTAATAGCCTTCTAGCATCGTCGGTCGACATCCGCTCCACTTTGTGTAGATACAACTGGACCCAAGCAAACTCATACCGCACTTGGTTCAAAGAGAATGGGAAACGAGAGGGAGGCATCGCTCAACCTCTCTGCCCGTAGGGCATAGTCCCATTCTGGTCCCCTAAAACGGTATGAATCAGGGTTTCAACTTACAAGTTCTAAGGTCCTTGTCTAACTAACATTCACATCAAATAAATTGAGGAAAGCTCTCGGCTAACCGAGACCACCCTGCCGTAGGATGGACCTGACGGTCACATCCACCACGCTTCCCTCGAGGGTTGTTTTAGTTATCTAATTACCTACCACATTATGTTTGACACATAAAAGCAACTTCCTTAATTAACCCGTTAATCACAAATTCCTTTGCATAATTTAGGGCACAGACACGAAGACAAGATAATAAGATCAAACACTTCCTTAACTATCTTCAGATTAATGTTTGTCTCCCGCCCATATAGGAGAATTAAGTGTCACTTTCTGCCTCCACAGAAAAATCCTTTCGTCTCCTGGAAATAAAAACCTGAAGGTTTATCCTACCAAGATTCTGCCTTGTAACTAGTATCAAGGCCTCGAGATCCCACCTCGAGTCACATAGAACACTTGTGTAGGGTCCGGAGGCATTAGGATTTATGGCCAGAGCCCCCCCTAGCACCCAAGCGTCCTCCTACGCCAAGTAATTTCCACGGAGAGACCTCTCATGGCGGGTTCGGTCCACATTCTTGGTGCGGGTTCATAACCCCCTTGGTTAGGGTTTGGCAGTTCGCGGGGGTAGCTAACGCCATCCTTCATTAACTATCCCTGTAGGAAATCATCCTTTGCTGAAGCAACCAGCCTAATAACTTTTACTAGGGAAAACATCCCTTTTGTTCCCATGGCAATTTATCCTTATAGTTCCTGCCATGAAATTAATCACTTGGATATTCATCCAAAACCACAGCCAATCCTTAAGTATCCTTTCGGGAACAATCAAGCTGAAACAACCAGCCTAACATCCTTTAACTAGGAAAACATCCTTTTTGTTCCCATGGCAATCAGTCATCACAGACCCGGCCATGAAATCATCAATCACACCCCACTTGGCAAAACCACATTAACAAACAATTGAATGCACAACCTCTTGCTTCAAGGCATCGGAATCCCATTGCATGCACAACCAGAATTTAAGTTGGATGTATCAAAACACTTGCCCAATGAATTTACAACCTTTTCTAAGGTAGAAATCTTTCTAGATCCTTTAAATGATCTAAGTGGTCTTCCCCTTGATCCTAATTTGATCAAGGCTAACATTTCCCTATTGTTTCAAACATAGACAAGTTAGGTAGTTTGTACAACATTCCTATTAAGGTAAAATTCCTTTCCTGAATACGCTCAGCACTCTTCCTTAGGTTGATTACAACCCGCAAGATCCGATATTTTGGGAATTGGGGTTTTCCCTAAGTACTTTTCGAGTTGAATTCGGTCAACCAAGGCATTCACCAGTCCTAACTCAAAGCATTGATTGGTCAACCAAGGCAACGGACAAGCCTTATTCGCAACCCATCCAAGAGCCTTTTATCCTTACAGTTCTTTACTCATCTCTCTCTAACCAAGTAAAGTTAACACACTTGGCAATGCAAAACTTTTCACCTAGGCCTTCAGGATACATTCTAGATGCATGCGTCCCTTCCATCTCTCTTAGTGTGGTACTATGCAAAATTCTCCAATCAAACTTACCCATCATACACATGGTGTGTTTAATATATTAGTACATCCTAAACGACCTTTAACTCTCTTCATACCTGGCAATGAATACTTATTCCTAATGCACCGAATCTCATGTGACTTGTGTATATGAAAGTCTAGGTTTCTATCCATCGGTGCAATTGCATCCTATGAATGGAAACTAACATTTCGTGTGTTTAATTTTTATGCATATGCAAATCATGATTTTTATTGGTTAATTTAAGCATTGCTCTATGCGAAGGTCTATCATTTTATGTAAAAATTTATGAAAACCTTATCATTTCATATGTGTCAATCCATGCAGAATCCATTCTATTTGTCCACTTGACTCCCATGCAATCATCCCGTATTTGCAATATTTCATGCAACAACATTACATGTACTAGGCTAGTCAATATTTCATGCAACAATATTACATGTACTAGGCTAGTCAATATTTCATGCAACTCATGCACTTGACTTTTCATAATCATGCACTTTAATTATGGAAGAAAAACCATGAACAATAAGCAATAAGAATAGTGGGAGGGTTAGAGGACACCCTTTTCGAGTGGGTGGTCAATGCCATCTTACTAGGTGTCACGAGCCATCCACGGACTTCCGGTCTCATGTGTCCACGTAACCCTGAGTGTCCTTGATTTCTTGATGGCCGCAAACGAGTCTTTGTGCTTGGCCTTCTGATTTCTCTTCAAGTTCTCTTCTTTCTTACCTTCTTCTTCTTCTTCTCCTCTCTCTCCCTCTTCTTCTCCTTCTCTCTCTCCCTTCCTCTTCTTCTTCTCCTCTTTCTCTCCCTCTTCCTCTTCTTCTCTTCTTCTCCTCTCTCTCTCCCTTCTTCTTCTTCTTATTCTTCTCCTCTTTCTCTCCCTCTTCTTCTTCTTCTTCTTCTTCTCCTTTTCTCTCTTTCTCTTCTTCTCTTCTTCTCCTCTCTCTCTCCCTTCTTCTTCTTCTTCTTCTCCTCTCTCTCTCCCTCTTCTTCTCCCTCTTTCTCTCCCTCTTCTTCTTCTTCTCCTCTCTCTCTCCCTCTTCTTCTCCCTCTTCCTCTCCTTCTTCTTCTCCTTCTCTTCTTCTTCTTCTTCTTCTTCTTCTTCTTCTTCTTCTTCTTCTTCTTCTTCTTCTTCTTCTTCTTCTTCTTCTTCTTCTTCTTCTTCTTCTCTCTCTCCCTCTTCTTCTTCTTCTTCTTCTTCTTCTCCTCTCTCTCCCTCTCCCTCTTCCTCTCCTTCTTCTTCTCCTTCTCTTCTTCGTCTTCTTTTTCTCCTTCTTCTTCTCCTCTCTCTCCCTCTTCTTCTCCTCCTTCTTCTCCTTCACGGCCAAAGGGGGGTGCTGTAATCACAAAGGGGGGGCACTATGTCCAGACGGAGGGGGGAGGGCTCGCTGCTTCCCGTAGCAGGGGGCCACTACTTGTTGCCGTCGAGCCGAGGAGGGGGGCGCCGATGCAGGTGACGGGGGGGAGAGGGGCCATGATGCCATCTTTTAAGGTTTGGGGGGGGGGGGGGGGGAGGAGACGGTGCTCTTCGCCATCTGGGGGGGCTGCATGCCCCCCCTTCTCTCACTTCACTACAAGGGATAAAAAAATTTCAAAAATTTTTAAAAATTTAAAAGGGGGTGGTTCGCATGGGGAAGGCACGGGGGCACACGGGGGATGTTACAAGTTGCTCAAAGCTAGATTGTTCCATTGGTGTCCAAATAATGGCAACTTGCTTTTTGAGTAGGTCTATAAGAGGTGCTGCAATTTGGACATAGTTCCTAGTGAATATCCCATACCATCCTGTTAGACCTAAAAAACTTCTCACTTGATAGTGGTTGGGGGCGGCCAATCTTGAACATCTTTGACCTTGGCAGGATCTACTAGTATACCTTCAACAGACACTATGAATCCCAAGTATACAATCTTCCTTTTGAAGAATGCACACTTCTTCTTCTCGGCATACAACTTGTGTGTTCTCATTATCTCCAAGACAATGCGAAGATATGGTTCATGATCTTCTTCCTCCTTAGAATAAGTTAGGACGTCATCAGAGAATACAAAAACAAAATCATCAAGATGAGGCTTGAAAATGTCCTGCATTAACCTGCTGAAGGTAGTTGGGGCATTTATCAACCCAAATGACATCACTATGAATTCAAAATGACCGTATCTTGTGTTGAAGGCAGTTTTAGGAATATTTTCATCCTTGATTTTGATCTGATAATATCCTAACCAAAGATCGATCTTAGAAAATATCCTTGCTCCTTGTAGACGATCAAGAATCTCGTCTATCCTCGAGATTGGGTACTTATTCTTCATTGTTACCTAGTTTAGCCCTCGGTGGTAGATACAAAGATGGAGAGTTCCATCTTTCTTCTTTTGGAATAATACTAGGACTCCCCGTGGTGAACTACTTGGCTGAATATACCCTTGTTCTAGTAGTTGTTTGAGTTTCTATTTTAGTTCAATGGCTTCAAGAATAAACATTTTGTAAGGTCTTTTTGCCACTAGAGCGGCTCTTGGAACAAGTTTGATCTCATGATTGACTTCTCTTTCCGAAGGGTAACTCAGTTAGCTCTTCAAGAAATACATTGGCATATTCTTTTAACCAAGATGGTTCTTCTTCTGTCTGACCATCTTGATTTACCTTGTTAAGCTTGATCAAGTAAACTAATAATTCTTTCTTTAGGCCTTTCACAATTTGAGAAGTTTTTGCTAATTGAACTTTAGGTTTCCATGTTTCACCTTGTATAGTTCATATTTTACCATTCAAATCTTGAATTGAGACTTGACCTTTTCCACAATGGATATGAGCATCATTGGGAATCAGCCAATTCATTGTCAATAAACATTTATAAGCTCCTAAGTTCATTACTATGAATCTCATACTTGAAAGGTTTCCTCCTAGGTTAAACTCTACCTTGGTAGTTTGCTATGTAGAAAGTACTACCTTTCCATTTGCTAATTCCACAAGTAGTTTTGATGCATTTACTGTATCTATTTTTAACTTCTTAGCACACTTGCGAGAAATAAATGAGTGTGTACTTCCATAGTCAATCAAAACTTTAAATGATTTACCTTGGTGACTAGCTAGTGTTTGTATTACTGAAGATTGATTATTTGGGCCCTTCTTATGGAATGCAGTATGAACAATTACCTTTTCAATATCTTCTTCCATAGTAGGGTCTTTTTTCCTATTAGTCTCTTTTAGGGTAATATTTGACGTTCTTCCTCTTGCTATAGCTACTTGACCATAGCCTTGGGCAGGCCTTGGGAAGCTCTACCTCCTTGATCTCGAAATTGGCCTTGGCAATGGTTTCCACCAAGCTTTGGACAATCTCTCCTGAAATGTCCTGGCTTATTACAATGAAAGTACCTAAGATCATCCCTATTTCCCTAGGTAGGAACAAAATTTCCAATTGCATTGGATTTTGCCTTTTTCTTTTGACCTTGGTGAAATTGGCCTTGGGTTCTTTTTGCTTGACCTTTGTATCCTCCTTTGTTTTGGTTATTGTAGCTCTAGAACTTATTATTTTTAGGCTTTGATTGTACTTCCCACACAATAGGAGCAGGTCAAATCAAAGCATCTTGGAGGTCTATTGGGCACATTGATTCCAAACGAGTGTTTAGAGGAGAATTTAGCCCATTGTTGCTGAACTTGGACACTTGTTGAGCAATATCCATGGAAGGTGCATATTTAAGAAGTGAAACAAACTTAGAGTAATATTCCTCCAGGGTCAATCCCATTTGCTTCAAATTAAAGAACTCAATCATCTTCTGGGTGCAATAAGTTGGAGGTAAATATCTTTCTCTTATAGCTTCTTTTAGCAAATCCCAAGTAATGGTATTTTTAGGGACACCTTGATCTTAGCACCATTGCTTCCACCAGAGTCGAGCTTTGCCAATTAATTTTAGCTTAGCTATCATGGCTTGGTTGTTGATAAGGACAGTTCCAACAGCAATAAAATAATCTTCCATGGATTCAATCCAAAATTCTGCATCAGGTTCCACATTCTTGCCTTTTCCATCAAATTTTGGGGGTTTGACTTGCTTCAAAAGATTTTTTTTCTCTTGGGCTTCGTTGGGAATTATTATGGGTGTGAGATTCTGGAAAATTTTCAATAGCCCTCAAGTTAAACTTTACGAAATTTATATAGCGTTAATATTAGAGTTTGATACTCAAATATTTCTCACTTAATTTATTAAAACAATTTCAAATAAAACTCTTTTCCTATTACTAAAGGTAAACCGCAATTTCAAAGGTTCCAAGAAAAAATAAGGTTCTATTATTTCTCTGATTAATAAAGTATCAATCAATCTTTATTACAATGGATTTACAAGGTAATCAAGGTAATCAATTAGACAAAAATTACATTATTTAGATAGCTCACATGTTCATCTTATTTTTTTCAGAAAAGGATTCCCTACTACAATCTAAGCATGACACTTTGATACATCCTTTATGAACTAACTTGGATTCTGAGAGTAGATATCTAGGAATCTATATTTTTAAGGGAGTTCAGGAAATCTATCATTTTTGTAGTTGGAGTGGCTAGAGTGACCTATGACTTTTATTCTATCGACTGGAAGGATCTCTGTAACTTCCTCATAGATATATAGGTTTAGTTTGATCTTCTTACCCCTAGTATATAGGGTTGATTTTACACTGGCTTCACAAAATAGATAGATCTTGACAACTTTAAGATATTCTATCCATTTTACCCTTTTCAGATTATTTTGAAGATAAGCTAGACAGCTTGCATCGATATAACAGTATCCTCTGCTAATCATCCACCGTCTTTCATGATATAGAGACGAGAGGTTGTACAATTGATCTAGTATCTGCATCATCTGATTTCTCTAGGCAAGACTGGAGGAATGCATAGCTGACATAAACATTACTCGAAAGATCAAGAATAGTTTCCAAGATTTGTTACTATGCCATAATTCAAAAACATACATTAATAAAGAGAAGAAAACATATCCTAGGCTATATTTACCATCCAAGAAAAAGAAAATATTCTTAAGCTTACGTTGTATTTTATTCTAACGAGTGCTTTGATACCAACTCTGAGGTGTTCACCAGCCTCAATCCAAGGAGCACCTTTTAGAAGTCCATCAGTAGGCTTTCCAAAATAACACCGCCCTCGACACTCCCTTAGAGTATCATGGGGTTTGTCACTTAGGCCCTACTGAGTCTACATTGCAATGGAAGAGTTCCGGTCGAACCCACTAGGATCGACCTGAATTTTTTGGCTCCTAAAATCAAACGTTTCTCTTATCAGCCAGCTAGCGTCAATAATTTCAAGTTCCCTCTTCCTACAAGATTGCTCGAACTAAAGTGGTCTTGCCATTGCACTTGGTTCAAAGAGAATGGGAGATGAAAAGGAGTGAGGTATGTCAACCCTCCTACCCATAAGGCAAAATCCCATTTTGGCCCCCTAAAATAATGCAAATTGGTTCTACCTAACAACTAGTTGGATAGTATTCCTATTTCTATCGCCAATTTAGAAAAGCTCCCAGCTAATCGGGACCACCCTACTGTTGGATGGACCCTGTCGGGGATCATGCCCACCCGCTTTCCTGTGATGAGATAGTATCATCTTTAGTTTTTTAATTACTTACAACACATTTATTGAAACATATACAACCAACTTCCTTAATTAGTCCGTTAAATCACAAGTTCCTTTACGTAATTTATTTCACGAACATGCATACAATTCAAACACGATCCTACTGGAGTGTAGTGAGCTTACCTTAATGCCTGAATGAGTAGCCTCTTTCCTCAAGCAAGATGGTAGCTCCACGATTTGTGATGTGAGCTCAAGCATACTCAAGTCTCCACCTCCAAGCTTCATCCTCCATAGCCACATGCGAGATAAGAGAAGAGAAGAGAAGAGAAAAAGAAGAGAGGAGATGATGGAGAGCTTCCTCTCCAAGATCCCTCACCCTCACACACTCACTCCCTCACACTCTCACACTCCCTCTCTCAAGCACACACAACAAGTAAGAAGGAGAGAAGAAGAAGAGTCTACTTTAGCCACACACCAAAGAATGAGCTTCTCATTCACTTTTTGAGTTTATATAAAAAGCCCTTATCCCTTTGGGTACCTGTCCCCTTTTTTACATGACCGGCCATTGTGGTAAGGTCATTTTTTCCCATTCTCTTCTAATTTAGGGTATCTATGCCCTTCTACCTTTTACAATTTGCACCGGAGGGAGCTTGGCGCTCTTTTACAAGAGTTTTAAGGGCACCCTGTATTTAAAAAATGTGCATTTGCCTTTGACTTAGCTTTTGAGACTGCACTTGTGCTTTTGGCCGTTTCCCTTCCTACTTCTTCCACTATGTTCACATTGGGAGTTTTCTTGGACTTCTTTTTCTCCGTCTCGAACTGGGGTTAACATTACCCCCTCCCAGACAAGTGCCAGTCCCATGGCACTTGTGAGTCTATGTTGACGAGGGTTTAGTGATTTGAAGGGTGGTAGGGGAGTGGATGATGATGGGGCCTCTTGGGGATTGGCTGTTGGAGAAGAGCTAATCAAAAAATTGAGGTGGTGGAGGCTGAGAATGGTTGGAGTGGATCACAGGGCCTCCAAAGTGGGTGGTTTGCAACCCTTGTATGTACGTGAAAAGAAAATAAGTGCACTACCTAGGGGGAATGTCTACCTTACCATGTGGTGCATTGTGCTCATGGTGCTAGTGGAATTGGGAGCTAGGTCTGAAGCTTGCGTATTGTCCCACACTTAAGGACCTAGTTCATGCGTAAGGGAGGTGCCATGGGTGTAGCTTAGGGAGACATGTCTAAGCATAGGCGAGTGTGACCTACCTAGGTATGTCTGCCCTTGATGTGCGCTAATTATGATGTGGGGAATCAAAATGGGCTAGGGGATTAGGGACGGAGTCGGCCGACCGAAGCCATCAAATGCACCTAACTTGAGGACCCCTAGGTGCAGTGATTGTGACCTATGTGTAGTGAGGTGATTTGATTGCTTTTTTAGTGATTTCTTTCCTCTTATTATCTTCTTTTTCTTTTTCCTTTGCTTTTCTTTTCTTTTTTCGAATTACATAACTATGACAAGAAGCTAGTATTTGTCACATCAAATTCATGAGAGGGTGAAGTTGGGGGCTTAAGGGATTTTTCAAGGGATTTCCAGCTTTGCATGTATACCTTGAGGTTCATTTGCACCTCGAGAGTGGTGGTGGAAAGAAATGGATGAGATGGAAATTTGGACTCTTACACACAATCTTGTGTAGTGGACTAACAATGACACAGATACTTTGTTAGAAGTACAAAAGTACTATGACATTGCATTCAAAAAGAGAGCAAGTACAATGCTTTATAGGAATAGACTAGGCTACACTTTCCACACCACTGTGCATATAGGATTATGCATCTGGAGCCCACACTCTACTCCATACAAAGAGGCTAAGTTGATGTGATTACCAATATCTCAACACCCCTCCTTAATCACAACAAGAGAAGTATAAAGTGTGTAGAGGCTTTAGTGAGCAACCACCTGCACACCACCACAAACATGTAAATACCAGAGGCTATCATAGAAATGGCTAAGTGTGGGTACCAAAGATGTGGTGGACATCTAGAGGTTGTAACAAGGGCCTCCCAAAGTATACAGAGGTTGTAGTACAAGGTTACATGAGGAGTTTACAAGCTTATGTCAAAAGCATTAGGGCTAGGAAATACAAGGCTAAAAAAGCCTATCAGAATAGAAGGACTAATGAGGTTTGCCCTTTTCCTAGTGGTCTTCTTCTTCTTCTTCTTCTTCTTTTGCTCCATGGACTTCTTTTTCTTCTTTTGGGACCTCTTTCTAGCATGATAGAATTTCTTTGTATGCCCGATCCTTTTGCAGAAGTCACATACCAATTGATCTTTCTTGCCCTTGTACTTGGTATCTACATATAACATTTGTTCATCTTCAGAGGTGCTTGGTTTTTCTTTGGATTTTACCTTATTTTCTTCTTCTAGTAGGGAGGTCTTAATGTCAACCGGTTTAGGACTAGTTGACACATTATTATAGTCAGAAGTCGGGCTTTTTAACAACACACCAATACAAATATCTTCATCCATCTTGAGATCATTCCTGCAAGCTAAGTTAAGAGACTTTCCATGTAGTTTAAGTGAGTTGCAAGAGGTGTGTTTGATTTCATATCTAGCCTAAAAAATTCAATCAGTAATCAATACTTAGATGACTTTGATTGTGCACCAAACAAAGCATCTAATCTCTTCCATGTATCATTAGAGGTTTCACAGGTATCCACATGGTGGATGTAGCTGTCATCCAATTCCAGATTAATGATGGCCTCTGCTTTTTCATCATTCTTTTGCCAAGTAACTGCAAGGTCCTCATCCCGAGGATTCTTCTCCTTGCCATTGGTAATGGCCCAAAAACCCTTCTTCATTAGAATGAGCTTGATGTGGGTTTGCCATGTGTGAAACCCGACCCCTTTGAATTGAAAAGTTGGAGAGTATTTGCCCATGCTAGAGCAGAAAATTAGTACCAAAACACTTAGATTTGAGTAGCAGAAGATTTAATTGTGTTAAGAGACACAAGGAATGTAGTGTCAAATAACACTTGATAAGTATCAATAAATAATATGCTTTCAAGCACTTGAGTTTGATGCTTTGATGCTTGGATTTCTCCCCTCCTTACTAATTTGATGGGAAATTCTTGCTAGAAAAAACTTCAAAATGGCTTCACTTGATTGAGGTTGATCAGTAATCAAGCTGACTTGCAATGTGTTGAAAAACACAAGCAATGGTAGCATAAAATTTCACTATGCTTGATGCTTATACTTTCAATGAAAGAATTAAATATTCAAAATATATTCCAAGGCTTGCTTGTTGGATACTAAAATCTTGCTAGAAACTTCAATTCTCAGTGGATCAAAGTGGCAGAGGTTTGGTTTGCGTAGCAAGGGAGAGAAAAATGAAGGAAAAAATGAGCTTTAAGGTAAGTGACTATGGCTACCAATTACAGTTTTAGGACAACAGCATGATATTTTGGCTACAGCAGCTCACCCAATGGACCATTTGAGTTAAAATTTTGTCAAGAAGTAGCCCGTATGATAAAATTCAAAATCCCTATGTTAGCCCTTGATATTGTGAGGCATGATGATGGCACCATCAGTTGAATAGCAACAGGCTTTGGGCTATGGCTTCCTGTAGTACCACCTCTCAGTAATCTTCTAATATCCCTTTGTTGGAGTGGAATTTTCTCAAGCCCTCTTAGTTGAAGTAAGTCACCTATATGACCAACAAATGCCTTATGATAACTTGTGGAATAATGCTCACAGTAGGAAGAGAGAACATGTCAAATTTATAGCATTGAAATTTGTGCAAGATCTGTGTTTTTCAACAATGTCGTGGGCTATATGTTGCACAATGTCAGGAAATTTTGGGTTGGAAAGATGTGTATTGACCTAAGGAAAAACTCTCAAGAGGAAAGCTTGAAGAGATATGGCTGCTCCAACAGAGGTAGGTAGGTACTGTCTATGGCAACCAAGAGAGATAGAGTGAAGATGGAGGTGGAAGATGAAGGGTTTATGTCAAGTTGAGCTAACCAAAGATTGAGAGGAGTTGAAGGAGTGATTTGTAGAACTAAGCCATGCTCGACTGAGCTTTGATACCATGTAGAAAATATCATATCTAGAGCATGGCTATGGAGGTTGAAAGAGGAAGAGTGAGCTCATGAGGTAACAAACGTCAAGACCAAATAGAGAAGTCAAATTCTAAAAGCAGGAGGAGCCATCGAGCTACGTGTCTTGTAGCACAAGGTTTGTTTTTAACACAATCTTGTGTAGTGGGCTGACAATGACATAGACACTTTGTTGGAAGTACAAAAGTACTATGACATTGCATTCAAAAAGAGAGCAAGTACAATGCTTTATAGGAGTAGACTAGGTTGCACTTTCCACCACTATGCATATGGGATTTTGCATCTTGAGTCCACATTGCTCCATACAAAGAGGCTAAACTAAGTACTATGCCATTGGGATCAAAGAAGAGTGTTGGGAGGCGGTGCTCTTGTGGTGTCAGATCCTGCCTTAGTACTATCCTAAGCAATCTAAGATAGTTACACGTGGTGATGAAGGCAGGATCGGGGCACGAAGAGAACTCATTAATGAAGTGGGCTATAGAGTCATATAGGTCCTGTAGCATGAAGATGAGGGCTTCTTTGAGTTTAGTAGCATTTGCATTGTAGATCTATGGAAAGTTCTATCTGTCATGGATGCTCGGATTAAAATCCCCTCCTACCCTTCTCGGATATGGCATGAAAGTCAGCTTATTCCTTTCGAAGGGTAGGGTCTTGCGAAATGCTATCCAAGTATCCATGTTTCCCTAGAAAATGTTCCTTCTCCACTTTGGTTGGCATTCATAGCCCTTCACTGACCTGGGCACTTCAAAAAATGTGTTCTACCAATAATCTACATCCTCTAGCCCCCATAGGGTAGGGTTCTATAGTCTCTCGGATGTCCATCTATCTCCTAGCCTTCATCCAACATTAATTACCTCTTCCACCACCTTGATTGACAGTACTCTATTCAAATTGGCAAGGAATCAAAAATTAAAGTCGAAGGGCTCGCAAGCATTCTCTTGTCGCTCCCTCCCATATTATGAGTTCAACATGGAAGTTTGCTGGGAGGTCTTCTTCACTTGGCAAGATAGATGCTACTACTGGCACTGCTATTGGTTGAGCATTCAACCTCTTACATGCTTGCTCTACCATCTATTATCTCTTCCCTTTAAGTGCAGATTTCCTTTCTACAGAGGTGTCCACTTGTTGTGCTACTCTTGTGGTTGAGGGGAAGGGGGCAGTGGGACAAGTTCTTTCTCTTGAGGTCCCATCTCAAAACTTGTCCTACCTCACCCTCTTGCATGTCCTGCTGTTGTGCTTCCTCGACAAACCCTAGGGCATCCACTTCTTGTGGGGTCAAGCCTACCCTTAGTAGATAACTCCTTTGTTCTTCAAGGCTAAGGTTGGCACCCACTACCTACGCATATGCAATCCTACTCTCAGGGCCCTATGGGCAATACCCAGCTTCCTCTTCAATGGTTCAACGGCCTCCCCTTCTTCTGTTTGAGTGATATCCAAGATTGTGTTCAGAAAGGCACATCGTTGGGTCTCTAGGCTCACTTGAGCTGCCTCTGCCCTTCCCTCTGCTAGCAACTTGTCTGGTTCTACCTAGGCCAGACGGGACATTAAGTCCCTGACTCTTCTTTCATTATGGTTAGCTCATGTATTTCTTTATGGCACATAGCTACTTGGCGGGTCTTCTCTAATTGGAACGCTGCCATGGACTCTTTTTTGACTTCTAACTCAGCCACCGCTGCCACCTTCTTATCCTCCTTTTCTTTCTCTAATTGTGAGAGAAGCTCTTTGACGTACTCATCATAGTTGGCAAGTGGCGTCATCGTTGTGGGAATGGAGGTCATGGAGGTTTCCACCCTCTGCCTCTTAGGGTCCTGTCTCAACTCGGCATCTGACTGTCGGTCACTTGGTTCCTGCTACAGGGGTACCTTCATCTATCCCTTGGGCCATTTCTTTATTAACCAACAATTGCACCCAAGCCAACATGTTGCTAGCATCAAATTTAGGCATGTAGCCTTGGGTGGTTGTGGTTGTTGGGGTAGTGGGCACTAAGAGAGTAGGGATGGGTTCAATTAGGCCCTTGCCCTTGCCTTCTTTCACCGGAGGGGGCGTGATCTCTGGAACTTGGGCACTTGAGCCTGGGCCTTCTTCTCGTGGTGGGCTTATAGCACCCAACTCTCTGCACTGTTGCTCTATTGGCATGTGCATTGCTAGCGCAATGTCCTCTTCTTCCTTCCTCTTCAATTCTTCCTCTTTTTCAACTACTTTCCTCCTTCTCTCCTCTTCGACTCTTCTTGATTCTTCATTTAATCTCTCAGACTCTTCTTTCTCCTTTTTCTTCCTTTCTTCCTCTTCTTTTTTAGAATCTATTCGGACCTTTTGCATATCTATTTTCTCCTTTTTCCTCCTTTCTTCTTCGTGCTTCTCCTATGTAGTCTTTTTCTTTGTTTCTTAGCCCCTCCACGGCTAGATTGTGTTTCCTTTTCCTCCTCTTTGTCACTTACTATTCTCTCACTGGATTTTTCTCATTCCTCGTAGGGATGCAACCTATCAGGTGTTTCATCAACTCTTGCTCCTTCTCCTTGTCCTTCCCTCAAGACTTCCCTGATGATAGCAATTAAGACCCTACCAAACCCGATGGTCGAGGCCTTTGAGGATGATGCATTTCTTGTTGCCTTAGAAGTAGGGGATTCTTCTCCTATGGGTCTTCCTCCTGTTGCCAATGCTTTATGGCTATATCGTCCAAGTTCAAGACATGCCTGAACTTGAACTGATTAAAGGCCCTCGTTTCAACTAAGAGGTCATAGTTTGCATGCTCTTCCTTCGAGAATGGCAATTTGTTAGTCTTTTCTTGTCCTGCCATAGTGGGTGCATGTCATTAAGCCATGGTCATGATTAGTTATCAATTTCTTGCAGAAAGAAAAAGATTATGTGCTTATGGGGACAATTGAAATGCTTAAGTATAGACAGAGACTTTTCCTTCAAGTAGTTCTATCCATTTCCAAAATTTTATGACACTTTTCCTCAATCACAATATGATTTTTAAGCATTCTTTTCTTTTGGACATTCATCAAGGCTTTTTTTTTCCCTTGCATATTTCATTCACCTTACACGTTTGATTCATCTTACCCCCTCCCCCTTGGAATTGGAAAGAATCCTTCCTAGGATTAAGGGTTGAGAGGTCAAGGGCATTCAGCTCGTGCTCACGGTGCTTTACTTTCACATGAACTAGCTTAGAAGTTTGGATTGTACTCCAAATTAGCATAGTGGTCCATGTCGAAAGGGCAGATGCCTACTTGAGTGAGGTGAGAATATCCATTAGGAAGTCATCAGAGTCTATTCTGCTAGCAATATGTAGCTCCGCCTTAGTCAGAATTTGATCTAAATACGGATCGGTCATGATGTGCTCTTCTAGGGGTGAATTACGAATGGTGGTCAACACCCTATAGAAGGTTGGAGCTATGTAAGTGGAGTCATACTCTGAGGTTTTGATTGCACATCATTGCTCAGCCTTGGTCATGATTTGGTAGCCCTCTTGCTCCCATTGAAGTTAGAGAGCATACCATTTCCTCAAGAAAGAGGAGTCATTGTCAACAAGCTACTTCAACTCCTAAATTTCTTGGTTGAGAGCAAGGACCGTGTTCTTGTCGTAAGACATAATGAGGCTTTGTTTGTGTACTTGGTCTCGAAAAATCTCAGTGGCAATTATTTCCTCAACTACCTGAGGAGCTTTAACGAATATGAATTCAGATTCTTCCCATGAGCAAGGTAGCATATGTATCTCTGTTGCTAAAGGCTCATCCAAAAGACCTAAGTCTAGTCGATCATAGCTTTTAGCAAGTGTGGTAAATGTGGTGTCCAACCATTGAAGGCAAGTAACCAAGTGTATTCTCTGCTAAATCTATGGCCAAAGTGAGAATTGATCTTTGCTCGTAAGAGGGTCTAAGGCCTGCATGTGGTTTGGGTTTGACTGAACTAGATAAGTTTGTTAAGACTTTAAGCTCTTTTATCTTTAGTAAGTGTGTAACCAACACTTTGTCACTTGTCTAGCTGTATCAGCAAAGCGTGGGACATTAAATAAGTCGATGACTTTAGGCTATGTGTGAATGGTCTGTAAGACCTTTAGTGTGATGTATTCACTTCAGTTATGTGTTATCGAATAATGAAGGAAATGAGATGAGAGCACGTTGCTCCTCTCTATTGCTCCAACTCTCTCTCTGTCTCTGTATCAACATGGTATCAGTGCCATGAATGGGCTTTGTGGTGGATAGCATTTTGGAAGAAGACTTGAAGACTAAAGGCCAAGGGTTCCTATGAATAGCAAGTTGCCTGCCATTGTTGTTTTACAAGGTATGTGTTGAAGGTATTTCATCTTGCTTGAAGGAGAGGTTGTCTAAGCCTTGCTGGAGGCTTGTTTGAGCACTTTAAAGAAGGCATTGGCCATCATTGGTGTGAAGGACTACTGTTAATCCCCCCAGGCTGCATCACATGATTGCGCCTGTTGTCAAAATGGATCTCCATGGCTGCTAATCAAGACAATAATCACTACTCAAGTCATTGCATACATACTTTGGAAGGTACTTTGATGACCTAACATGCCAATGCTTGACTTGGAGATGAGATATGAATTGATCTATAGGTACACAAACTTGGAACAAAGCATGAACTGCTGTAAACAGTGAATGTACAACATACACTGACATTGGAAAGAACTTGGAGTTCTTGGACATGCTTGGAAGGTCTCAATAGAGCATAGATATGCTCAAGAAGACATATGTATTGCGTCTTATGCATTTGAGTTGCAATTTCTTGAAGAAAAAACTCAGATTTGAGAGTGTATGGCATGCTAAAAACTGTCATAAAACTATGGACAGCAAGCACTCATTGATCCTGAAGCATAAGCATTACATAACATCGGTTTGCTTCTGTCAAATGTATGACATGGCATATGTTTGTTGAATGTCTGGAGGACTGAGATGAGCATTGAATGCTCATGAAAGTTGAAGTTTGAAGTTGGAAACACATGCATTGACATTGTTTTGCTCTACGGTTATCAAATGTAGGGGTCAATACATGACCATACAAATAACCATTGACATTGTCTGTTGAAGACAGAGTGTCTATGGTTATCTGTATGGTCATGTATTGACCCCTACATTTGATAGCACATGTATGAAGTACTTTGAGGACATTTTGGAGTTGGATAAACTTGGTTTGACTGAGTATTGGCTAACTGCAACCTGCAAGTAAGGTATTTAACACTTGTACTTGATGTATATGCAGTGAACTGTGCCCACATGATCATATATGGACACCTACATGTACTAGCAGATGTCTGAGAGTTTTTGGAGCATGTATGACATTTATACATCTCAATTTAGGCCTTGAAAGAGCTGCTAGTCATTGACAGCTTACATATTTTAGACTGCATGTTTGGTTGATTGCAGTGAGGTTGCATGATACAGAGTTACAACAACTACATCGTCTATGTTTTGACTGATGTACCTACAGGTTAAGCCACATGTTTGTGGATATTTTTGAGATGTAATGGGCTGAAATACCTTGATTATATAGTAGATAATTAATTGCAAAAATTGTCATAAATAGTCAAAGACTACAATAGGTCAGTTAGACTTGTTGGCATACAGGAAGTCAGGCATTGACTAGCCATTTCCATTTACAATATGGAAAATGCAGACAAGACCGACAACGTAACCCAAAAAGTGGGGGAAAATCTTGATAGCAATAATTAGGCCATATGGAAGTTCCACATCGAGAATTTCTTGATAGGTAAAGGATATTGGGACTTGGTGACAAGTGTTGAAGCTGAACCTAAAATCCCAGAGAGGAATCCTAAAACTGATCAAAGATGAGTGCACTGAACTTGGTTGGAAAGAGCTCGCAGGGTGCTACAGTGGTTATCTTTATGTATCTCGAATGCTATGGTAATGCAGATCATGAACTGCAAGTCACTAGCAGATGCATGGAACATATTGATCAGGTATTATGGCACAACTACCAATGCTAGGAAGATATAGTTAAAGCAAAAATTCAACAACATGGAGAGAAAATGTAGATCTATACATGATTATGTCATAGAGATTAAGACTATTGCGGATCAGCTTGCATCCATTGGTACACAAGTTGAGGATGAAGACATGGTTGCAGTGACATTAAATGGTTTGGGATCTGAATATAAGTCATTTGATACTTCCATCTCTGTGTAGGCTAAAATGCTAGATTTCAATGAGCTTGTTGCATTGCTCATTCATGAAGAGGTTAAACTAGAATTGGCTATAGGCTCTAGCAGTTCCAAGAGCAAGGATGTTATCTTTTATTCACACCAACGTGGTCGTGGCAACCATGGTAGAGGTTATGGTTCTAGTAGAGGAGGCCAACAAAATGTATCTTATGGCAATAATAACCAATAGGGTTCAAATGTAAGAGGAGGTGGAAATTTCAAAGGCATGGGGAGATCTAGCCCTAGAGGTAAAGGCTCCTGGTAGTAGCAGTGGCCATCTAACAATCCTAATAAGGATAAGGATTATCACTACTGTGGAAAGTACAGTCATATTTCCAAGGACTGCTAGAAGAAGCATGGCGAGTAGCATGGACATTATGCATCATCCAGTCAGACAGATGATGCTTCTAGGGATAGACCGTCTGCCATGACATATATGAAAGGCAGGGCTGTTGAGAAGTCTACTGAGGATGTTGTTTGGTATATTGATTCGGGGGCATCAAATCATATGACCCCCTCATGGTGACTGGTTTATTGACATGGTGCCTGAGAGAAATGGCTAAGTATGCACATGGGATGACACGCAACATAGCATTGAACATAAAGGCAAAGTGCCTTTTGTAATTCATGATGGCAAGAAGAAGAACTTACATGATGTTCTGCATGTCTCATCAATTACTAGAAATCTATTGTCTATGGGCCAGATGATTGAGCAGAATTTGCAGGTTAGGTTTAATAAGCATGGTTGCTTCATTGAGGAGTTCGGTAATGGCTACAAATTGATTGATCGCAGTCATAGAAATGGCAGGATGTTTTCTCTTGATGCCACTTTGCCACAACTGAAATCAGCCATGTTTTGCCCATGGTTCTGGCATAGTTAGAGATTTAGAAATATGGCATAAAAGAGTGGGGCGTGTTAATCTTCAGTGGTTGCAAATGCTTTAGAAAAAACAACTTGTTACGGATCTACCCAAGTTTGCTTACACGGATATTGGTCATGTCTGCGATGCTTGTCAGTTTGGGAAATAGTTAAGGTTGCCATTTGTCAAGCATGTAAGAAATAAAACATGACCATTGCAGTTGGTTCACTCTAACGTGTGGGGACCATTCCATAATGCAGCTATGGGAGGCTCTAAGTATTATGTGGCATTCATTGATAACTTTAGTCTCTATACTTGGATTTATATACTGAAAACAAAGGATGAGGTGTTTGCTGTTTTTTAGCAATTTAAGCAGTAGGTTGGAAAGAAATTTGATTGATGCATCTCTTGTTTGAGATCTAACAGTGGTAGGGAGTATGTGTCAAATGAATTTGAAATTTTTTTGGCTAAAAATGGCATACATAGGCAGCTTACATGTAGCTACACTCCACAACAGAATGGGTTAGCTGAATGGAAGAATAGGGTCTTAATGGAAGCTACTCGTGCAATGATGAATGAGAAGCAAATACCACTCTATTTTGGGATGAGGCTATTATGACAGCCATGTATATCTTGAACAGGACTCCCACTGCAAGTATTCATGATATTACACCATTTCAGAAGTTGTATGGCTACAAGCCCAATATCAATCACATGAAAGTATTTGGTTGCCTTGCTTATGTGCACATCCCTGATGAGAAGAGGAAGAAGCTGGATCCAAAAGCACATACGTGTGTCTTTATTGGTTATTCGCAGGAGAAAAAGGCATATAAATGCTATGATCCCTCTATTCGAGAGACACAAATCAACAGAGATGTTATCTTTGATGAGATAGCCTCTTGGTATGCATCACCAGCTGCAGTGCCATCAGATATGTCTTCTGCACATGCTTCTACAATTGATTCGCAGCAGCAACAGAGTACTGCATTGATAGGTCCTAGTGGTATGACGGTATCTCCATGGATAGGGAGATTGTGGAGCTCTGGCTCACCATCCACCACTAACACCAGTATGTTAGTGAGGGGGAGATATGATGTGGTGGACAACAAAGGGGAAGAGCAAGCTTCTGATGATACATATGGTGTGATGACACCTGGAAAGATGACTTCAGGCTATGACTCAGCTGATAGTCTAGACAGTGAGCTTGGTATTCCGACTATGTATATGCATGGCACTAGGCAGAACAAGTACATTCCACCTCATGAGAGAGGGGAATTGAGTAGTGCAACACATCTTAGATGTTTGCAGAGAGTCAAGTACCCTGTGGATAGGCTAACTTATAGTGGTTACTCTACGAAGCATTATGCTTACACGACAAAAGTGACAGAGGTCAAAGAACCTGCTACATATGTTGAAGCAGTGATGGATAAAAATTGGTGCACAGCTATGGATGAGGAAATATCTGCCTTGGCTGAAAATAGAACATGAGATCTTGTACCACTGCCGGAAGGAAAGAAGACCATTGGCTGCAAATGGGTCTACAAGATTAAATGCAAGTCGGATGATAGTGAAGAGAGGTACAAAGCCAAGTTGGTTGCTAAGGGTTATGCTCAGCAGTATGGGTTAGACTATGAGGAAACATTCAACCCTATTGCTAGATGGCAACTATACGAACAGTGATTGCATTGGCTACTACTAAAGGTTGGAAATTGCAGTAGATGGATGTTAAGAATGTGTTTCTCAATGTGATTTAGCAGAGAATGTTTATATGGATTAGCCTGAAGGGTATGTACACCCTGATTTTCAGCATTATGTATGCAAGCTAAAAAAGGCGTTGTATGGGCTGAAGCAAGCTCCGAGAGCCTGGCATGCAAGGATCAATAGTTATTTGCAAAGTTTGGGATTCACTGTTGGTAGGGCTCATAAGTTAGTTCATGCAAGAGCCCAAAAAGCCACACTTGGATGTTGTTAGGCGGATTATGAGATATGTAAAGTCCACCGTAGATTATGGGCTATTTTATGTGAAAGCTAAGCCCTTGACACTAGTTATATTCTCTAGCTAAAGCGGCAAGAAGAAACCAACAATTATATTCTCTAGCACTGAGACAAAGTACAGGAGTGCTACATTGGCAGCATGTGAGATTGCATGGTTGCTCAAGCTTATGGTTGATTTGGACATATAGGTGGATGCTCCAATGACCTTGTTATGTGACAATCTCAATAGTGTACTACTGGCAACAAATCCAATTTATCATGCCATGACAACACATTGAGGTACACTACCATTTTATCAGAGAGATGGTTCTTGCAGGGAAAGTAGATCTTATGCATGTGAAGACTAATGAAAAAGTTACAGATATCTTTACCAAGTCTTTGGGTAAAGATAAGTTCAGTAATTTCCGACAGCTACTTGGTGTTTTCCGACAGCTACTTGTTGTGCAAAGGCTATCTTGAGCTTGAGGGTAAATATAAGTTTAGTGTTTTCCGATAGCTACTTGGTGTGCAAAGGCTGTCTTGAGCTTGAGGGGGAGTGTTAAGACTTCAAGCTCTTTTATATTTAGTATGTGTGTAATCGACACTCTGTCACTTGTCATATGTCCAACTATATCAACAAGTGTGGGACATTAAATAAGTCGGTGACTTTAGGCTATGTGTGAATGGTCTATAAGACCTTTAGTGTGTTGTATTCACTTCAGTTATGTGTTATGGAATAATGAAGAAAATGAGATGAGAGCACACTACTCCTCTCTGTTGCTCCAACTCCTCTCTGTGTCTCTCTATCGACAAATTCGACAACTAATTATTGTGGTTTGGTTGCTCCTAAGGGTGTAGTTGGGCCTCTTGTGCAATGGGCTTGGTTGGAGTTGGGGGTGTTGCACTATTAGATTCTTGTGAGGACTTAGGGGCACTAGTAGGACTAGATTGAGGCAGTTTGTTAGTAGCAGGCAGTGGTTTCGGTCGATGGATCTATTTAGGCTCTGTTGGCCTGTGCATTTGAGACTCTATGGGTTTCACAGCCTAAGTCATTTGTGGCATTGGTGCTTTTTTTGTTACATGGCTTGGTGTGGTCAAGTTTGAGGGCAGCCTTTGAGTAGTTCCCTTGGCCATCTTGGCTTTAGGTACCCAAATCCAGGTATTACCTTCATAGAAGCCTTATGCTTACAATAAGGTCTTGGGGACCCATCGTGGCTTGACTACTCATCAATACATGTAGGTCTTTTTGTGCCTTCTAGATTTTGAATACGAGTTTCTAGCCTTGCGAGGTTGTGATTGTGCACTTCTAGGTGGCGGCCCTTGATGTTTAGGCATCCATTTGAGTTGTGATTCTTGGGCCTTAGCTCTAATTTTATGCGGTTTGTCGGCACTGAGGTTTGGCAGGTTGTGACAAGTCACGATCCCCCTCCTTAGGCTTTATGGTGGGTTTCTCTACCAGTGGTTTTGCGGACTTTGATGGAGTCATGCAGCCCTTCCTAAAAACCGTGACTATACATACATTTGTGATGGCTAGGTGAATACATTGTGATTGGTAGTTGACATTGCACAGTGCATGCTTCTTAAATATACATCCTAACAGCTATTCTGTACCCACATCCTTCGTATTTGGCAACAAATAAAAGATCATGAGCAAGCTTTTAGAATCGATAGAGATAGCAACCTTACACTTTTCCAGTCGAGTGTTCTAGCTTGATTAGGCACTCCATCCATGCTTCCTTTCCATCCCATCTCTCTTAAAGAGCTATTCTCAAGCTAGGAACCAAGAACTTTGCTAGTAGAATTGCTTCAGTTCCGTAGGTCAACCTGAAAGGAGTCTGTCCTATAGCTGTTTTTAACATTATTCATCAGTAGGCCCATAAGGCTACCATTAGTTTGTTATCCCAATCACTGCGTGAAGCAAAGACTACTTTGGTCAGGATGTTTACTAGAATCTTATTTGTGGACTCAGCCTAGCCATTTGCTTGAGGGTAGTACGGTGAGGATTTTTTATGGATGATTAGAAAGGTGGACAAGAGGTGATCGATCACTTCATTGATGAAGTGTGTGCCTTGATCACTAACCAGCTCAATGGGGCAATCGAATCGTGAGATCACTTGCTCCCATAGGAACTTAGCAGTGGTCCTAGTGTCTTTTTTTCTTGTGGCTCGTTCCTTTATCCATTTCGTGAGATAATTTGTGGGGCAATGATAATGTACTTGGCCTACGAGTACTGTGCTACAGGACTAGTTGGCCCAATGAAGTCAATTCCCCATTTCTCGAATGGTTGTCTTGCAAGGATTAGACTTAACTCCATTTTATCCTTGCAAATAGGTACCTTGGTCCATTGGCACTCTTCATAGTGCTTTACAAATCACGCTACATCTCGAAAAAGAGTAGGCCACCATAGTTGAGACCACAGCACTTTGTGGACTGCCGTATCTCCGCTGAAGTGTTCTCCTACAATCCTGTCGTGTGCCTCTGCAAGTGCATCATGCATTTCATGCTCACACATGCATTTTCATAGCAACCCATCTTGCCCTACCCTATAGAGTTGGCTGCTATCAAACTGATAGAGTTGGACTTTAAGAATGAGTCGCCTAAGTCGAGCCTTTTTTATGGGTCATTCAGGTAGTCCCCATTCAAGCACTTGGACTATGTTGCCTGCCCAATATGGCGTCAAGTCTTCTTTAAACAAATCTCATTCACTAGACAGGTTAAACGGATGTGCATGTCTAGCAATTCGTCTGTAATGCCTTGTCTAGTGGCTTCTCCTGTGGGTATGTAAGACATATGGTCAACCATGTAATGATGCTTCCCTTTGCGTACAACCACAAAGAAGTCAAATTTTAAAAGCAAAAGTAACCATCAAGCAATGTGTCCTATAGTGCAAGGTTTGTTAACAAGATATAGCAAGGCTTGATGGTCAACAAAGAAGGTAAAAGGCATAGCCAAAAGATAATGTCAAATTTTTTTTATAGCAAACACCATAACTAAACCCTCTCTCTCTCTTGTTGAGTAGTTCATTTCCATATCCCTGAGTTGTTTGCTAGCAAAGCTCACTGGATAGTCGATATTGTGTTCACTAGGCTGGCACAGCACAGTTCCCACGGCAAACTTCAAGGCGTCAATGTGAACGTGGAAGGTTATGGTCTGATCATGGACTCTTAGAATCAGTGCGGTGGTTAGAGCCTTTTTCAACTCTTAATATATGTGTTGGCATTCCTCGGTCCATTCGAATATAATCAACAATTTGTATAGGGGTCTAGCAATTAATGCATAGTTCAACACAAATCGTCCATAGTACCCCATATGGCCTAGGAAGCACTGAACTCCCTTGTAATCAGCTGGTGGTGGTGGTGGTAGATCGACAATGACCCTGACTTTCGAGAAGTCTGTGGCAGTGCCGTTCTTTGATACCATATCTTTGATACCATGTGCCCTAAGATGCATCTATGCTTTGTCTAGAATTGGAACTTCAAGGGGTTCAACGAGAGACGATATAATCTACACCATTCAAAGATTGCATGGAGCTTATCTAAGTCTTCCTTCCAGCTCGAATGGACACACATGTCATCAACAAATACTTCTAGCTCTTGCCTAAGCATGTCCTTGAAGATGGCACACATGAGCCTTTGGAATGTGGCTGGTGCATTCGTCAAGCTGAAGGGCATGACTATGTAGGCAAAGGCGCCCCACTTGATAGCGAATGCGGTCTTGTGCCTATCATCAAGATGCACTTGCACCTAATTGTATCCTGAGAAGTCGTCCAAAAAACTATAGGCCTCTTTATCAGCAACTCTCTCGAGCATGTGCTTCATGTACGGCAATGGGTAATTATCTCTCTTGGTAGCAGTGTTAACCTTCTTATAGTTGACACACACTTTGATTTTTCCATTCTTTTTCATTACAATGACTATGGGAAAGACTCTGTCTATGCACTCAAAATCGTAGATGAATCTTGCTCTCAACAGTTTATCAATTTCCTCTTTGATAGCATGAGTCTGCCTGGGATTCATAGAATACGGTCGCTACTTGACCGGTATTGCCTTAGGTGTCATGGGGATATTATGAGTCACCACACTCGATTCTACCCCTTTTAGCTCATCAAGGGACCAAGAAAAGATGTCTATATACTCCCATAAGAGAGCAATGAAACTTGCTTCCTCTTCCTCGGTCAAGTCATTGGCTATAAAGGCAGGTTGAGGCGTCTCCCCTTCCTTAGCTAGATTAACCTCCTTGACTTTGACTGGTCCTTCTATTGGTTCGCTCACTTGCCCTTGTCGTTTGGCTCCTAGCAAGATCGCTACCCTATTGCCTTTCTTAAACTTCATGAATCGTTTCGGTAGGTCTTGCGATTTCCTTTGCTCCTCAACTTGTGATTCCTTGAGTTGTTTTCTTCATTCCTCCTTCAACCTTCAGCACCTTAGGGGGACTGGTAGGTCTCCTTTGATACGTCTAGTCTTAGGTGGTTGAGGTATCGCAGGATCACTGTCTGAGCTTACTTCTGACTCGAAATCAAACTCTCCATCTTCGCTAGAAGAGGGAGTCTCTCTTGGTGGTCGTAGCTCAGATGCTAGCTTTGTCTTGAATAATGAGACTTAGGCAAGCTTGCTCATAGTCAATTGCACCTATGTGCTCCAACCATGTGCGATCACAATCCATACGCATGACTCCTCTCTCTATTCTGAAGATGTTCTTCTTCTATGGATTGGAGTCTGCACATGTCCTTTCGTGTCGTACTCTATCGTATCAATCTCTCCTTCACTCTCTTTACTGAAGCAATCTTTGTACTTGTCAGAATCTTCCTCGTCTGACTACTCATCATTAGCTATGTCTTGACATTGCATTTCCTTTTCATCTGTGTGACTAAGGCCTAATTGTACGTCAAGTTCAGGTCATGAACCTTGGTCCACCGCCGCTTGGGTTCATCCAAGAGATCCTTGAGCGGTTTGAGTTTAACAGTTGGGTTGTTGGCTAGCTTGCCTGCCAGGTACTCTAAGATCTTGTGGAGCTCTCATTTATTGCTTGGGATATGGAATGTAACAGGGGTGGGTCATCTTTGCAAGCTTCTAGCCATCATATAGATTGGCACTAAGGGTGTGTCTCCAGGCTTACCAACTGCCTTAGCAGCTTATTCATACTCCTCATTATCTGAGAATGGCAGATCGATTGTAGCTAGCACATGCATGCAATCTCGCTCATCCTCAGGACAAGGGACATATTTTATCAATAGCCCGTAAGATTTTCTAACTTGCACATCTCCCTTCAGTATGGTTGAGATGGCATCCAGGTCGACTAGTGTCATCTTCCAAGTATCCATCTCTACTCTCACTTCTTCTATTCGATTGCCTAAAAAGATTAGACCGTTGCCCCAGTCCTCTATGACTCGTCCATTACACATCTAGGGTCGGCCTAGCAGAATGTCGTAGTCTACTCCCTTCATGACTATGAAGTCTACAGAGAATTAGACTCCCACAATCTTCACTGACCAATCCTTTAGCACTCCAAATGGCTTCACTTTCATTGCATTAGCTAGTGTGAAATTGAACCTAGTATTCTCGACAAGTGGGTTACCCCAAGCTTGGAGTATTGTGTGGCTCAGCACACTGACTCCTACCCCCATGTCTAAAATTCCCTTTCTTGTGGTATCACCTAGAGCTAGGACTCGTAAGACTGCATGCATCTCTATGCCTTCCCATAAGATGTTAACGTGCAAGGACTTGGGCACTGAGTGCAGCATCAGACTTGGTATCAGTCTTATTGCATCATGCTCATGTAAGTCAGTTGCTGCAACCTACTCTATCGATCTTTCTACCTGTGCTTCAGTTCTTGCCATAACGTTGGATAGTGCCTAAGCGAATCTCCTAAGCTTAGAGTCACTAGGGTGGTTACTAGCGTTGTAAGAAGATTGCTAGCTACTTGTTTTTCTCCTAGTCTTGCACTCCTTGGCCAATGGCCTTGACTGGTTTGTTAGCTTTGTAGCATTAAGCTCTGTCTAGGTGGTACTGCTTGAGGTGCAGATGCATCTCTTGACTTTTGTCATGGAGGTGAAACTGATATGCTTACACTTGAGAGATCATCAATCTCATCCCTTTCTCAGCAATCTTTGGAGCAGATGTCTGTGCCTCTATGTCTGTGACCTTCTTTCCAGCAGGTGGTGTTGTAGCACTCTTGGTTTTGAGCATGACCTTTGTGTCGGATTTCTTTTTCCTTTACCTATGACTTTTCTTTTTGATTGAGGCTGCATCTAAGTTGCTAGGCCCTGGCAATGATATGCCAGCTTGCTTTGTTTGCACTTGGGTCATGACATGTAATGGGATAGGTGTGGCCTCCCCATCAAGTGTCTCGATGCCAAACAAAGCCCCAAATGGGATTGATGGCATGATTACCAAACTAGAGGATGGTTTCCATCTAGGACAATCGACAAATAGATGAGTGATTCCACACTCAATGCATCTAAGATTAGCCTTATCTTGATTCGCTTGCTCCCTCTCGGGATAGTGTAAAGAGATGTGTCCTGGGTGACCGCAAGTCCAACAAGAGATGCTCTTGAGTCTGCCCCCCTAAGCCTCTACCTCTCCCTCTTTCTAAATCCATCACTAGTACTGGTCAATAATCCATGAGGATTGGATTTGTACAAGACGTAAGGGTTCACATAAGGCTCGTCGCCATTCAGCTCCTCCATGTAGTGGACTGGAGTGTCGCTCGATGGATGGGTGATGTAAGGTCTAGGTAGCCTAGGTATACCTGTGGGATTTATCTATATCCTAGGAATGGCTAGTTTAGCATCATTAGGTTCCAAGAGAGCCAATGGGGCTCCCCTCCTAAAGAAATTCGGTGGCCTATTTCCTAGGTAAGGCTGGTTATAGGGTTGTGAGTATTGGAATCATCTCTGTAGTCTGCAATGCATGGCATCGTGACTAAACCTACAGCAATTGGCACAAGGTCGAAACCTAGGGTTCTGACACTCAGCTGGCAGGTGGTTTTTGCCATGTTTGCTGGATGTGGTTGCCCTTTCCGAGGTTCTAGAGCTTGTCTCATCATAGCTTGAGCTCTTGGAGCTCCTCTCCTTGAGCTAGTCATCCATTCTTATGGCCTCTTCAAAGACACTTCGTATTCTGTTGATAAATACCATGGACACCGCTCTTTCTATGGGTCACTCATTTGTTAGAATTCTCTTAAAGAGACTCCTCGCATGGGTCACATAATCCTTTATATCTTCCTTATCTCTTTGCTTCACATTCATGAGTCATACGATCAGATTTCCTAAGTACCTAGCCTTCGAGAATCTCTTAATGAAGAGGTTCTTGAGATGGTTGAAATTGTTACATTCTACAGCATCTAAGCTAGTGTACCAAGTCCTTCCCTTATCATCTAAGCATAGACCGAAGGCTTGTGAGCACTGGGTGAGATCGATGAGGCCATTGGCCTCATAGACCTGCTCGAACTACTCTACAAAGCTATAGGGATCATCGTTACTTGTCTAACTGCTTAGTAATAACATGGATTTTTTACTGGCTCTTGGAGCCCTGGTTGACTCCTAATCCTGCGAGCAATGAGTTTACCAGTGTTGTTGAACTCTGCTCTACTGACATGCTATCTAATAGTCACTTCATGATTAGCTCGCTCATTAGCATAAGGTTTCCTTCTAGCTGTGTGTGTGTGTGTGTGTGTGTGTGTGTGTGTGTGTGTGTGTGTGTGTGTGTGTGTGTGTGTGTGTGTGTGTGTGTGTGTGTGTGTGTGTGTGCATCAGGTCGTGTTTAATTTCTATTTTCTAAGGCTAACACTCGTTGGATCTCTCGCATTACGTTCTATCGCAAGCTTCTAGCTTGTTGTTCCTAATTGTATGTCACTATGCCTTACAAAGATTTTCACTCTCCTCTTTGAGATACGCTATGATGTCCTTGGATGACCTACCATGGTGGTCCATTTGGGTTTGCAAGTCGTACTTGCTCACCATCTATTGAATTTCATTTGGGAAATCCCCCAAACCAAGCTCCTCTTTGCGTTTACAGTTTGCTAATCTTTGTCATGTCTGTGATCTCTTGCTCCACCAGGATGTTGACGAGGTTAATCAAGTCAAGTAGATTCACGTCCCCAATGATGTCGGTCCTTGATGCGTGACTCCTGTGTTGTGTCCTTTTGCTTGGTCCTACCCTTGGGATTCTCAATTGCCCAACTAAGTTTAAGGATCTTCTCCTAATTGGATTGGTGTGTTTGATCATCGAAATCAAACAAGGTATGTCTGATCAGATAGGATGGTCAAGTCCAATGTCTAATTCTCAAAATCAGACAAGGTAGGATGGTCCAAGTGTCGATCGTCCTATCTAAGTGTCACTTGTTTGATTTTTGAAATCGAACAAAGAAGTGGGTCCGAGTGTTCGATTCACTAGAATCTGACATTCAATGTCCGATTCTGGGAATCGAACATTGTGAGATCTATCCAATTTTGACAATCGAAGCGACAAAATCGATAAAAATCACCAAAATGAGACGATTTTAAGCATGTAATGCTTCAAGCAGCTCCAAATCACTACTATAGACAATAATCAAGATTTGTGTATACCTGGTGTGGTCCGAAAATGCCTATATGCACTGATCGATTTGTCCAAAGGGCTAGGTATTTCCAATCTCTCTCTCTCTCTCTCTCTCTCTCTCTCTCTCTCTCTCTCTCTCTCTCTCTCTCTCTCTCTCTCTCTCTCTCTCTCTCTCTCTCTCTCTCTCTCTCAATGATGTGGTCATAAATGAGCTTGCTCCTTGCCCTTTTGGGTTTTAAACCCTTGCTACACTTAGCCTTGACCTCTCTGATCACTCCCCTTGTGACATTAACACATTTGAGCACTCTTTTTTCCCATTTTCCCCTTATTTGTGCCCTGTTTGGGCTTGTTTCATAGCAGTAACCCTAAAGCATCTCGCCTCAATCTTTTGATCCTATCCTACTCTAAAGGCAACAAAAATCAAAACCCAAATACTCGATTGATTCCTCCTACTTGCCTAACCATTAAAAAACCAAAATGCTTACTTGTTATAAAGATTAAAACCCCAAAATCTCCTACCTATCTCAAGCTCCGATTCAAGGATGCAACCCTTACTTCATTGCTCGATTTGAGGCATGCTAGTGCTCAAGCTTGAATCCGTTGTCCCAACAATAGAACCAAATTGTAGAGGGTGCTCACACTCAACCACCAAGACCCATGACCTCTTATTGTTTCAAGTGTTTCATGTGAGCACAAATGGCTATCTCTCACCTAGCCAACGTGCCTTCGACCCTACCGGGGTGTAATGAGCTTACCTTGATGCTTGAATGAGTGGCCTTGTCCCTCAAGCAAGCTAGTAGATCGACGATTCATGATGCAAGCTCAAGTATCCACAAGCCTCTACCTCCAAGCTCCATCCTCCATAGCCATGCTCGAGACAAGAGAAGAGAAGAGAGGAGATGATGGAGAGCTTCCTCTCCAAGATCCCTCACCCTCACACACTCACTCCCTCACACTCTCACACTCCCTCTCTCAAGCACACACAACAAATAAGAAAGAGAGAAGAAGAGAAGAAGAAGAGTCCACTTTAGCCACACACCAAAGAATGAGCTTCTCATTCACTTTTTGAGTTTATATACAAAGCCCTTATCCCTTTGGGCACCCATCCCCTCTTTTACATGACCGACCATTGTGGCAAGGTCCTCTTTTCCCATTCCCTTCTAGTTGCCCTTTCTCATTACCTATGCCCTTCTACCTTTTACAATTTGCATCAGAAAGAGCCTGGCGCTCTTTTACAAGAGTTTTAGGGGCACCTTGCATTTAAAAAATGTGTCTTTGCCTTTGACTTAGCTTTTGAGGCTACCCTTGTGCTTTTGGCTATTTCCCTTTCTACTTCTTCTGTTGTGTCCGCATTTGGAGTTTTCTTGGACTTCTTTTTCTCGATCTTGAACTGGGGTTAGCAAATGTCTTGAGGGTTTTTAAAAGCAAAATGCACAATAACAATTTCTTTGATGGACTTACATGAAAACGAGAAAAGCACAATGAAATGGATACAATCTTCACTTTATTGGTGGGGTAGGAATCATATCTGTGCAAATTTGAGCTTCTACTCTTCTTTTTTTCCATTCTTTTATGCAAGCTTTCTTGAGAGTGAATGAGAGTGAGAGTAAGAGTGAGGGACTTTGAGGGGTGAAGCTCTTCTCTTCTTCTTGCCTTCTCTCCATCCCACCTAGCAAGAGATAGAGTTTGAGGGTGTGTGAGAGGGTTGAGAGAGTGTAAGGGACTTACTAAGTGAAGATTTCTCTTTCTACATCTTCTCCTTCTTCTTCTCCATTTACTTCTCTCAATGGTGGTGACATGAGGTGAATGCAAAGGAGTTCAATGAAGCTTTTGGAGCAATGCATGGATCATGT